>NC_046223.1:45833406-46139009 GCF_009819885.2 Catharus ustulatus | reverse complement strand
CCTCAGACCATGGGGAACCGAGAAGGATGCTCAGTACTGGAATTTCTACTGAATGGGTCAATAAGCCGACTGATGTGCTGGTGCCTTTCATGGCATGCCTAGAAACTGCTGCTGAATGCAATGCAGCACTGACACCTCAGTGAATCGATTTCTCTGAATGCCATGCCAAGCAGATGAGAAGCCTTTGTCAGCCAGTTTGGGTCAAGTCCGTCATCTGATCCCTGACCTATCGCTTGTAGGAGTGGAGTACAAAGAATGAAGTCATCAGAAAAGTGCAAAGGTCTTGTGCCCTTCAAGGGGGGAGTCAGACGTGCAAGAGGAACAACATATTCAAAATAAATCAATAAATCCAAGATGCCAGCCCTAGGCAGGTGTGTTTCTGTGCTGATTCTGGTGCCCATGAAGAAGCACAGCAAAGCAAAGGTTGCCTTGGTGTCCGGGAGGGGCTTTCACACCATAGGTTTTAAATCTACTGCCAGCACTGGAGCATCAGAGGATATTTAACATTCAGTGCTGTGTGCCTTTACTCCACTGACCACAGGACTAAAGCCTGCAGAGTGAGAAGGATTTTTCAAAGTGGTGTGGCAGGCTAGCAGAAAAAAAAAGAATGGATTTGTGGTGCAACAGCTATTCCTTGTATGTAAATGTCTCTTTTGACTCTGTTCAGATTCCATTGTCCCCAGGCTTTCCTCTGATTTCTTTATCTCAGCAGAAGTGGGTCAAACTCATCTGTATGTTCAAGAGGGAGGTCTCAACTATTTTACCTTCAGTCAAATGTCACAGCCTGCCCACTCCAGTAAGGGGCATGACTGCTTCTACAAGCATGGGAAGGTCCCAGATCATAATGCCAGCATCCCTGGGCAGCTTGGTGACTTTTCAGCTTTTCCCTCTCTGTATCTCCACGTCGATCCCAGGATTTGTGAGACGTTGGAGAGACTGGATGTTCTTGTCTCTGTGGTTTGGGCAAGAGAACGAATAGGACTTGTCTGGCTCCAAAACTCAGGATATTAGTTACATGTTGGTAGGCTCTCCAGCAGGGCATGCTGACCACTGCATGTACCAAAACAACCTGGGTTGCTTTTTCTGGCATGACATTTCAGTTCCATGTCTTAACATGTTTGCATGGAAAGTGAGACAGGGGCAGCATTTTCAAAGGTGAAGATGCAGAGGTATGCAGAGACTGTTAGTGAAAGAGTTCGCTTGAAGAGCTGGAAAATTAAATAAGGAGAGTCTAAGAAGGGTGATTTAGGAGTGCAGGGGCAGCAAGATGCCAAGGCTATGGACAGATAAATGGAGTATCAATTTAGAGTAAATTGCAGTGTAACAGCTCTGTGCACACAAGTATTATGGGATTTTAGAAGCCAGGCAAGTTTAACCCTTATATCCCAGGTCTGGATATGTCCCTGTTGTGGCTGGACTGGCTAGTTCTCACAGACTGCAGGGTATTTCTGGCTTTATAGAGATGGGACAGTTTTAGATCTTGTCTTAGTTTGATCCGTTTATGGCTCCTGGATCCTTGTGTGGGAACAGAAGAAATAAAGTGAGGACTTGAGAAGAGTCTGGAATGTGAAAGCCCAGAGAAGTGAGAGGGAGCAGGAGGTGAGAGGCATCCCTAGGCCTCTGTGGTGATGCTGGAGAGCAGTTCAGGGAAGTGGAAGACAAGCCAAAAGGCTGGGGTAAAATGACATTGTCAAACTGATGAGACCACCTCCAGACCAGGAGAAGAAAAGCCATGAGTGAGCCCATCACCCTCCCCAGCACTGTTCCAGCCCAAGCTGCTTTCTGGAGATAGTTTTGGCCAGTGTCACAGCACCAGAGCTGTGGTGGGGTGTGCCCATGGCCTGGCTCACCAGCCCTCCCACTCATCTCATGGGAGTTTGTTTGGCCTGTGCCAGCTCTCCGTGGGTCACTCTCCTTGTACATCAGGACCACAGCATGCCCTGCCCATGGGGATGCTTTCCAGATTTCATAGAATTATAGAACAGTTTGGGTTGGAAAGGACATTCAAAGGTCATCTAGTTCAACCCTCTGCAATGACTAGATCAGATTGACCAGAGTCCTGTCCAACCTGAGCTTGAATGTTTCCAGGGATGGGGCATCCACAACTTTTCTGGGCAACACATTGCAGTGTTTCACCACCCTCATTGTAAAAAAACCAGCAAACTGTTCTGGGACTAACTCCCCCATGGGGTCCAACAGCCTGGAGGTTCACTACCTCTGCACTCAAGCCCTGTGGCCCCACTTCCCTCTGGGGAAGATTGCTGGAGACATTGGCTGGAGAGGCAACTTCTCGATTTAATTTGAAGTTTCAGTTTTTATCCCTGCAGGAGCAGGGAGTTGTAGTGGAATGAGCTGTTGCCATTTCGTGCTGTTAATACCAGTGACATTGCAATTTTCATGGCTGTAAAGATGCCTGGAGCAGAGGGTGGGCCCACTTTAAGTTAGCAGCAATAGGGGTTTTTTTCATACTCAAGAGAACAAATGATCTTTCCAGCAAACAACCTTCACTTCTGTTGCCATGATCTGCCCTCCTCCCAAGAAAGTACTCACTTGAGAAAGACTCTGCAGCCCTGCAGAGTGTGAAGGGCTACCCATAAAACAGTCACACACACCCACATGCAAACAAAAAAACCCCAACAAACAACAACAACAACAAAGACCCCACACCCCCCTCTCTGAAATAAAAAACAGCTGCTGGAAGTGAGAGCTAGACTAATGCGGGGATGAAAGCATTTATGCAGAGCAGAGGTGGGGAATATTGGCTCAGTGGAGTGGGTGGAAGTGTCCTCATGAATGAGCAGCACGAAGCAGGGCTTCAAATAACAAAGAGGAAAGGGGGGCGTTAGGATATGATAGTACAGACTTTGGAAAAAATGAGAAGCTGAGGAGAGAAGGAAATCATGGCTAATTTAAAGCTGCCTTGGAGAAGCAGGTGGGAGGAAGACCTTGAACATTTGTTAAACCGGGACTTGAAAGTAAGCAAATGGTAAAACAAGGGTTGGAAGGCAGAGCAAAGGAGGGCTCATCTCCTGATTGCTCTTTAAAATTAACAATACTGACTCTCAAAGAGAACAGTGGGGATTTTCTGAGAAAATGCAGAGCTCCTGGAGTAAACTGTCCTAAGGGAACAGCTGAGGAAAAAGAATGAAGCCAGTGGCTTACAGAAAAATGATGATGATATGATGAGTCAGAGACACTTTCAGTTGCACTGAAATATTTACTCTTTGTCTGCCTGTATCCACCTCAAGAAATACGGGGAACCCTTCTTTGACAGGTTAGAGTTATGCTATCAGGAGGTGTGCTAAGGGGATAAATAACAGCACCTAGAGGAGCTTTATCAGCTCTTCCTGTTGTTACTTGCTTTGGATCAAATTCTTATTGACTCAGTTGGGCGCGTACTGGGGTGACCAGGAGCAGAGACTGGATACCTCTTCCCAGCGTGCCTGCGTTTCCCTTTTTTGCATGCTTATCTTGACAGAGGTGACAACTCCTTTAAACAAGGCACACATGACAGTGGCACTGTGCCTTCTTGTAAAGTTGCCTGGGTCTGCATCCCACATTTTATACAAAGAGAGAGAAGACCATCCAGAAAAAATAGACACAAGCAGCCAATACAATCAGTTTCAATGTATTCTCCTTTTTTTTTTAAAAAAAAAAAAAAAAAAAAGAGGCTGAACAGCTCTCCAAAATAATCAGAGCTGTTAAATAACACTTATTCTGTGTGGAGGAAGTACAGTGCTATGGGACTACTGGCCCATGCCAAGGAAAACACTTGGACTTGCTATAACAATGGACCAAACTGAAGGAAATGGGAGGCTGTGGTGCCCATGGGCTGTTCTGGAGGGAGCTGGGGGGAGTGGGGGTGGCAGAGCTGAGGGAGGAGAGGCACATGGTGGTCGTGCAGTGCCATGCATCCAGAGCATTCACTGGCTCCCTCTCCCCCAGACAGTGTCTCCCAGCAGTCAAGCCCAAATCAGGTCATGAAAACAGAGCACTGCCACCATGCAGCAGCTTTGTGGTGATCAATCAAATCACAGTGATTTCACTGAGGGAAAAACTTAGGTTTTATTTACAAGAGTAAATATATATCTTTTTTATTTTTCCCTTTCTCCTCTGCTATACCAAATATTACCTGCTCATATTCAACAAATAGTCAATATTTCCAATACACTGTTCAGAATCCCAGCACCAGCACTGAATAAAGATGTAGCAGTATGTATGCAAAGGTTTTAAAGCTTAGAGCACCAGATAAATGGAAGAAATCCTTTAAGGACAGTATCTGATCAATCCCATATTCTGCCTCCACCTTCCCCACGCAATATTAATAACCTTGTTTTAAACCAGACTGTCTCTGTCCTACTCAGCCACATCCCATTCTCACAGGTGTGTAGATTTTCAGACATCTGTGCTCAGGTGTCTGCTCCACAGCAGCAGTATTGAGCAGCCCAGACTAGCTGCTGATGTGGCCCAGGGTGGGGAGGCAGGGAGACAAGCAGCCTGCTTACCACAGGCTGCTGGATGGAGAGTGCTGTTTGTGTAGAGCCAGAGTATATTTGCTGCTGCAGCAGCCCAGCATTGTGGCTCTCATGCAGAGAGCCATCACAGACACGTCACGCTTCATGCAGAGAGCTGTCACATGACAAATACACTACTTGCATGCATAGGTATCAGATCAAAAATGAGCAGTGTTTGGCCTGAGCAATTATATATTAGCTGTGCTTGCCTGGTGATGGGAGGGAAGGGCTTCAACTGTGTCAGAGATTTTATATGTGAAAAGAGATTTAATGAAGCTCTCTAAGCTCACAGTCATTTTCTTGTGCTTTTCATGGAGCAGGAGGTGAAAATGTAGAATTGATTAGTGCTGGATCTGTTCTAATAAAAGACATCCTTACTTTTGTCTTCCCATCCTCACATGAGGAGACATATTAGCTCCTGTGTTTCTTCCTTCTACCTCTGCACACAAAACATATAGGTCCTCCTATAGGTCTCCCTGTAAAGGCATTTATTCTTCATGTTCAGTCATCCCCAGACTCCAGCACTGTTAGGCAGCTGTTTCTGTCTATGGCTGTGCATGGGCCAGCCCCACTCCTCCACAGCCAGCCCCATGTGCAGCAGGGCTCCCTTCTGTCTCCTGCATCCCAGCAGCTGCTCTCCCCACATGATGGGCTTAATGCAAGCAGGAATTATCATGGTGTGTAGCTGGAAAAGGGTGACACTCACAGAAATGTAGGGATGAGGTGGTGCCCCCCTCGGATTTCCCCTGCCTGCAGGGAGCAGTGTGAGGATGTGGTACTGGGAGGACCAGCATTATGCCAAGGCAGGGCTTCTCCTGACCCAGACTTGCTGCACAGGGCAAATCCCTCATGCCCTGGAGGCAGGAACAGGAAGGGAGGAATGGTTGAAACAGGAATTGCTGACAGCCTTATTTTGGTCAATGTCCCACTGAAGTCAATGGGATGTTGCTCCAGGAAAAACTGGATAAGGATCTGGGGTTTGGCAGTGGCAGAGGTTCTGTCTTCTTGCTGTTTATTCTCCAAGTGGAGCCCTAACCCTCTGTTTGTGACTTCATGATCATTTCCAGAGCTGTGCTAATGATGTCATACCCGGGGGATTCTGGCTTCAGGTGGAAAATTAACAGCAGGAGCAGATGAACTCTTTAATAAACAAAGTTCCTGTTTTCATGCAAATGTCTTTGGAAATAAGGAATGAGGGGAGTGAGAAATATAGAAATTTATGGTATAGAAGCGACACTGTTTGAAAACAGACTTTTTATGAGTTTTCCAAGAGGCGCCAGCTGCTCTTTAATGTTTTCATTTAAGAGTTTTATGTATGAAAGCTCTAGCTTGTGTAAACAGCAAGGCTGAGAAAGTTGCAGGGATTGTTGTTAATGGTGAACCTAACAGGCTAGGGATTTGGCTTGAAAAAGACTATGAGTGTTGATGTTTTTTCAGGGCAGAGGTTTTTGATGTGGCTGGATGATGCCTCTGATGTCGCTGTTGTTCTCTGGGCTCTCCTACCCATGCCTCTCACTATCGTGGCCACCCTCGATGGCTCCTTTTCTCTAAGACCTGAGAGAAGATGGCACAAGCCCACGGGAAACCCTTCAGGCAGGGCAGCGCCTTCTCTGCTGGGCAGCAGCTTATCATCCTGTAGGAGCAAGCCCCGGGTTTTAGGAGGTGGCCAGGTTTCCTCTCTGCCCCTTGCTGAGCTCTGGAGGCAGGGCTGGGCAGAGTGATGCTGCAGCAGCGTGGCAGAAACACAGCCAGCCACCCGTGGTCCTCCCTATCCTGTGCCCTGCTCCTCCTTGCCCTCACCAACAGCCACTGCTGATCTGCATCAATTCATCTGCTGTTTTGGTGAGTGCCTATTGTGCACTCCAATTAATATAATTGCTTTATTTTGCTGGAGAGAGTGCTGGAGCCCATGTCACAAACAGCTTTGTGTTTTTCTGGTGGGCTCCCTTTGTTTGGCATTTAACTCTCCAGGGGTGAAATGTGTGGTATCAGATTAAAAGAAAAATAAATGAAGTCCTTCCAGCAGGACCAGTGGACATCCAGCACCTCCCAAGAAGGATCTGAGAGAGGATCCATGGTGCTTGCTGCTCTCCATCTTGCTCTCAATGTTTTTCTGCAGCTTTCAGTTTGCTCATCTACAGGAATACTCTGCATCTTGCCTGCCTGTTTTTGAAAAGGTGACTGTTGATGACAGTAAGATAACAAGAGAGTGGGTTTTGGGGTTTTTTTTGCCTTCATGAGAACACCTCCGGTTCTATTAATAAAATCCTGAATCTGACTTGTCCTTCTGAGAACTCCCGGCCTCTCTTCACCCATTCAAATCTGTATTTTTAAGCTGCTGTAGGTGGATTGTCGACAATGGTTGTTATGCAAACTCCAAATGCTGGCTTCAGGAGCTTCTTAGAAATATGCAATGAGTAATCTTTATGTTTCTGACAGGTCTACGAGGAGGGAGGGTGTGCAGTTTTGCTGAAGATAGGTTGACAAAATAAGTGTCAATTCATGACAAACTGACTGCCAAAAATACTCACATCAAACACTGAAAACAATTAGTGAACAGTATGACAGAACATCTCTGAGGCTTGGGAGTGCACTGAGGACAGACTAGTAAATGGACATTTTAAGTTGTTTTTTTTGTTTGTTTGTTTTTAATTTGGGTCAGGAGAAATGATCAGGTCCTTTTTCTCCAGCATTACTTGTAGGTTTGGTGGTTTGGGGTTTTCTTCGGAACTCATAGGCAGTGACTATACTTGAAAGATAAGATAGGTGTATTTCTTTTTCGAGCTTGTGTGAAGTGAGTACTGATCACATGAAACCTGGCTAATATAGTGGGATCACAGAGGTGTGAGATGGACATCAAAATCTGAGGAACTGTGTCAATAGCAACCTGGACTGCAGAGGCTTCTGAACTTGAAGCTGAAGCAGCTTCATGTGCTCCAGTGGGCTGATTAATTTCATACTTGGGAAAAAATTTATCTGAAGAGAAATTTCCCTGAATAGAGAACTGGTTGTTGATAGCTCCTTTGGTACATGGTCTGCATCAGAAGTATAATATGCAAACCTTCAGATGCCAAGCTGAGCAAAACAGGGACAAAAAAGCCTTCTCAGGGCAGCAAGATGAGGTCCCTCCCCAGACAGCTGTGCACTTGGGAGGGTCGCCATGTAGTGCAGTTTGCCATTTGACCCAAAGTCATCACATCCTGCCCTGGCTGGAATTAGGAGGTTTGGCTTTGGGGTAGCTGTTTCCTGACTGCATGAGTGGCTCCTGCAACCTGCAGAGCTTGCCAGCAGCAGATGGGAAGAAGAGCCAGCACAGCTTGAGGCTTGGGGCTGCTACTGCCTCTGACACACAGGGTAAGTCACCTAGGAGTCAGTAACAGCATCAGCCAGTGGTCCAGGCTCATCTCAGTTGACTTTCCAAGGTTCTAAGCTTCTCTCCATGATAGCTCAGGTGCTATCATCCTCCCAGTGCTCCCCAAAAAGGACTTGCCTTTGGCAGAGGTTTTGAAGTGTCTATCTGTAGCATAGCTGCATGGAGGTGACCCTGGGGTCAGGAGGCTCTGAAGGGTACAGTGCCAGGTGTCCTGGATGACCTCACACTGCTGTTCTGGCAAAGCATCCTGTGTTGCTGTCAGCAGGCACACCCAGTTACCCATGGCAACTCACATCTCTGCATCATGTAGGCACAAGGAGGCAAAACTCAGGCCTCCACCAGCTGGAGAGCCCCTTTTCTAGGCACAAGGATTGCCTTTTACTACACCATAGCTCACAGATCTTCTGAAGTTGACCAGCTCTGTGAATCCATATTTCCTAATGCTGCGAGTCCCACAATGCTTCTGCCAGACTGATAGTTCCATCACTCTTCTCACAAGTGAGTCAACAGCCATCTGTGCAAGCTAGAAATCAAATGACTTTTGCTTTAAGAGGTTTTTTTGTCACTTATAATGAATCCTTCTGCATTGCCCTGTGTGGGACCTAGTGATGTCCAAGATGCAATCAGGAGGAAAGAGTATGATCTGAAGCCACCCACACCAGCCTGGTATCACCTTTCCATCTCAGCTGCACTTCAGTGAGCCAGCTGAAATGAGGCGGTTTTCTTTGTGCTTGGTGCCAAACACTATTCTTGCTGAACCAGAGGGAAGTTTTGTTTTTCCCTAAATAGGAATGATTTGGCCTTTGGTGGTGCTCAACTGGAAAGAATCCAGCAGTTTTCTGATCTTGTCAGAGTGACTGAGATGGTCATAAATCAGAAGGGTTGATCCAGAAATATTTTTCCTGGGTTTGATTCTCAATCCCACCATGCTGGTATAATAAAAAGAAAAACTGGGCCCACCACTGGTTTAATTTTACAGATAACCACTCTCTTTCCAGGCAATCTTTGTGATTAATTTTTCTCACAGTCTGTCTGGAGTTTTTTTGGGTTTGTTTCATCGGGCTGTTGAGTTTTTTTACCCTCCTCTCCCCTTCCATATGGGGAAGAATAAAGTGAAGAAACAACATTTTCAGAGAAGAAAGACTTGGAAAGAGTTGCTGTTTTCTGGGAGTCTGCTACAGCTGTTAATTTGTGGAAAACCTCAGTGGAAAGTAAGCAGTATGGCAGCATCGCTTTACACGAGAATTCAGCAATGGCCTCGTTCCAAACCATGGCTGATTGAGGTTCTTGGCTTGCACAGCCAAAGCTTCATGTAGTGTCATGCTTTTTTAAATAGATAATGTTGATGCAGCTGTGGAAAGCTCTGATTTTTTTTTTTATTTTAACGTGGAATTGTCGTCATTCAATCAAGCTTAAGCATTGTGGAGCTGTGATGTTGTTTGTCTTTGCTTGTTAGATGTTGGTGTGTGAGCCTGAGACAGGCTCACAGCCTGAGATGTTGTTTGGGAACAAAGAAAAGGCTCCCTCCCTTCCTCCTTGTCTCCTTCACAGAAATGCATAGAGACCCAAAATCCCATCCAAAAAGACAGAAATGCTGAGAAAATTTGGAACTGGGCTTAAATATTGTGGGCTGGGACCCTTCTGCCTCTCCAGAGCACACACGCTCTTTTCTTCCTGTAGGCTTTGCTCCTCTCCAGCATTTGTCATGCATAGTTGGTGGCATATCAAGATTCTGAGTACTGTACTGAGTGCAGTAACCTCTTTTTCTTGGATGGACATTTTGTTTGTGGAGAATACAGCATGGTGCTCAGTTGTCTGGGCAGAAATGAATGCTGAGGAAAATCTCAGCTATGTGATGTCTGTTAGATCAGAGATTAATTTTCCAGTAGAAATGTCCAATTATTCAAACCTCTCCAGTAGACGAAAGAGCTTTTGACAATCTGTTTTTCTGAAAAACCCTGCAATTCAGTTGGCATGGATTAGATGACCTATTAGAGATTAGAAAAGAGGAAAAATGTTTCTAATTAATGTCAGCCCAGCTGTTAGCTTGGGGAATATCAGTTCCTACATATATTTCTGCGGTGACAGTTAATGTGTATATTGCTACCTGGACCTTCTGCACAAAGCATTGCAGAAGGTTCCCCTTCTCCAGAAAGGTGATAATGTGCACTGGACCAGTTGCTGCTCCTTTTCCAAGGCAGGCTTTTATGAATGGGTAAGCCCCACTTTTTTCCCAGGTGCTACTGTGTCACACAGTGACTGATTCACTCACCTCCTTATCTCTGGGCTATATGACTTGCTTTGATTGCATCTTCCTTGCCAACTTGGCTATGTATCTTGTTTCTTTCCCCAGGGTGAATTAGGGCAGAATCCTTCAATCCTTAGAATTTCCCCACGGCATCTGGAAAGAAGAGGAAAACCAGAGCCTGAAAGAGTCAGGCAGAGAAAGATGAAAGGATTTGGAGGCAGGAACTATTCACTCTTGGAATGAAGCTTCCTCCTGGCTGGCCTAAGGCAGAGCAATTTACGCTTTTCTGCAAAATGCACAATGACCTAGGCCCTGTTCTTAGGAGTAAACATTTCAAGGGTGCCTGAGGGGGCCCTTATTTGTATTTTTATAAGGTATTTGGTCTCCTTTGCGTTTCAGGCTATATCCCCATTGCCAGTATGGAGCTAACTTGAAGTGGGGTAGTGTCTTGTGGAAATACTTGAGCTAGGTTGAAGAAGTTTAGCTGATAGAAGTAGTTTACTCACAGCAGTGTATTTGTCAGACCATTTTACCTGCCTGCTGTGATCCCTTATCCTGTGCCAAGCCCTGTTTTAAGCTGTCTCTAGCCCACGCTCTGGACTGTCTGTGCAGCAAAGGCATGTGCTGCAATCCTGACTTCTCTGCAGCCACCCGCTGATGCTCCAGGACCTAAATGCCAGAGTCAGGGTAAAGCACGGGGTTTGGGAGCTGGAGTCCTGCCAGTGCTTTTGCAGAGCTGAGCCCACATTCACTGTAAGTGCTGTTAAATGCTTTCCTGTTTTTCTCTGTCCACTTGAACTCTCACTGCAGCCCTAACCGACAATCGCATTTTGTTTTTAATGACAGAGCAAAGGTGCCAAAATATTTCAGTAGCTCCCCTAGGAACATCTGCAACTTCTTTAGCTAGTATTTTTACAGCTGGCCATAACTTTATTTTATTTTTGAATGCTAATAGTTGTGATTCTGGGACCCAAAAGGAAAACAATGGCTAATTTCCCTTGCATCGGGATTTAAAATTTATAAAAAACTGCTCTTGCACCTTTGAATATATCACCAGGAATGGAGCTAAGGGGTATTTTGTCATTTGACAGACTGAGTTTCTGAGCTCCAGACAGCGCTTAGACCAGCCTTCAGGCTTAGGATAAAGTCTGTGTTTGAACCACCAGGACCAAAACCCACAGACCCCTTAAGTGACAGAGCTGCTGCTGCTGCTGCTGCTGTTTAGGTTCATGCTGCTGTGTGGTGGGACAGCCATCTCATCACTGCCTTCAGTGCAGTTCCTGTCATCTGTGATGAAAAAAGGAAGAATAAAATATCACACCCCTAAAATGTGTGGAACAGGGACTAGGTTTGGGAATTTGAACTTCCATCTAGTAAAAATTCTGCAGACCTTTAATTGCAACTCAGATTTATTATGTGCTAGCTATGCTTAGTTGGTCTAACAATGAAAATAAGCCAAAGATGTTTAGTCATTGTATCAACCTGTCACTCATAATCTTTGTGTGGCACTTCTCTCTCACTCTACTGAGCTAGAAAAGCATGAAGAGGAAAAAAAAGCATGCTGCAGAGCAACCAATTTTATTTAACTACCAATAAAGAAATTTTAGACTGAATTTTAGACTATCATTGTCTTTGACTCCTGCTGCAGTGGAAACTGTGCCTGACCTCACATTCAGGTGCAGCACCAGGCACCACTTCTGAGTGTGGCCCCCACCCACCTGTGAGACCTGCACCCTGCTTCTTGAGGCCAAAACGCTGGGGGCAGGCAGGTCTGCAGCCACAATTTGAGCAAATGTACCAGTGGCACTTGCAGGCTAGTGGCACAGGCAGGCTGCAAATCAGCACTGGGTGTATGTGCTCTTGGAGAAGTCCTGGATGGTCTGCTGTTCTGGGGGGAGGCATAGCTGCCAGATGAAGGATTCCAGTAGTGGAGGATGGTGTGAAATGTCACTTTCTGAAAGTGACATTGCTTCCCAATGTAGATGGACCCATGCCAGCATGCTCAAGCACCGATTAGGTCTGACTTGAGATTTCCCACAACTCAGGGGAAATGCTGACATGGAGTAGGATTCGGGGTTCCTGTTGGGACTCATTCCCATCATGGACAAGTAGCTCTTGTTGACTGTTACGGTGCTCCCCTGGGGACAGAAAAGACAATACCCTTCTCACTTGCACTGGGACCACAAGCTTGTCATTTCCTCAGATCCAGCAGTGTTTCTTTCCAAGCGTCTGTAAGTGGGAAGGAAGGTAGGCTAGGAAAAAAGACTTGATGCTTTTTTCACATTTCCGTGGATCTGCCCTGTCAAACTCAGTGGCAGTTTTGCTGTTAGTTGCAACTCAAACAGACACAATGTTGAATGTGATAAAATCCAACAGAAATCTTTAAAACTCCCCGGATTACCTCCAGTGCTGCAGTTAATTTTTTGTCCGTGACTTCTCTACGAAACCAGATACATCTCATGCAATTCAAGAAGGCTTAGTGCCTTGACCTAAGTACTAAGGTATTGCATGATCTGCCTGCCAGATACCACAGCCCCACTGCTACAGACAGGTAATTGGGTCACCACTTTTGTGAACTTTTGACACACAGCAGAAGTATGGTCTGATAGCACGGATGCCCTCAAGCAAGTAAAGGCAATTCACCTATCACCATGAATCTAACGAGCTCTGAACTCCAGTCATTTAGAATAAGGTGGCTTAAATCCCCTCCATTTCAATCCTACCTGAAGGCACAGCACTTGTCTATGTGGATGTCTTCCAAGGGATGCCCAAAGGAGCTGGTGGAAGTACTGTGCTGGTGCAGTACCATGCAGGGACACTGGCTGGGTGCTGTGCTGACGTGTGTGCAGTGCCCACTTTGGGACCCCCTACAGGGGCTAATGGTGTCCTTTAGCACTTTCACACCGTGGCAGGAGGGGTGTGTGTGTATCTCTGTGCCACAGCAAGCCCATAGAAACAATGCTGGACTGTAATAGAGGAGTGTGGCTAAGGACTGGGGCTGCCAGGTCTACGTGAGACAGGAGGTGTCCTAAAAATGCCTCCACTCATCTTTCATAAATGGAAAATGCAGGGTTTGGTCAGCTCACCTCCTTCTGTCCCTGCTGTATTTGTGTATTCTGCATATTTTTCCTTCATAATACATCTCAAGACACTTTCCCATCAGCTCATGCTGTTATGTCACTCTCCAGTGGGTGAGCTCAGTATGACTAGGAAACGCTGAAGGAAAATGAGATGCAGATGTGGTTACTGCCTTAATATTCCCCTTCAATTCCATTGCTGTTGGGGAGCTAAGGTTGTTAATTTGACTTTGCTCCTCCACAGAGCCTGCATACATCAAAGTGTCAATCTTATCTGCCTTTTGTTTCAGCCCACCTGCCCCCATGGAACAGCTTGTTCAATGTACTTGCATCCTCCCTGGTCATTCTCCATGGGTGCAGCACATCTGGCGAGGACCACAGGGAACACTGGAACCTGAGAGGGGCTTGAATCTGTGGTTCAGTTATGTCATGTCTGAGTGGTGCTTGTTTGTGTATTTTCAGAAACCCAGAGTAAAAAAGGTTTTTCCCCCATAAATTAATAGTGACCTCAAAACTCCCATGGTGGAAAAACTGCTATGTGATGCAATGCCAGTAAAATAAAAGCAACTGCAACTTCATAGAAAAAGCAGTGATATTCTGATTAATTGCTCTGTTTTCTGGGGTTTCAGTAAAAATGTCTGCTGATTATTTCTGAAACTTATGATGACTGTCTAAGTGCATAACCCCTTCTTAACATCAATTTGGCAAACAGAAAAGGAAATATATCATACAATATTCCACTTGTAGGGCCAAGTTCTGTCATTTATCTGCTTGAAAAGCCTCTGTTGACTGCCTTGGGATTTCTCCCTGCAGAATGATGGCAGGACATGATCCAGACCCAATATAAATGTAACATATGAACCAGTATATCTTCAGATGGAGAAAACGTGTGTGGAATTTCCCTGCGCTATCATGTGCATATTTTATAGGCAACTGCATGCACAGTTATTGAAAAGAAGCACAGACGTCTGTGGTTAGACATCAATGACTATTGTGGGAGGGAAAAAAGGGAAACTGGAAGGCTTAGAATTTGTGCTTTATTGGTTTACTGAGAAATACAAGGTGAGAGAAATGAAAGCAGTTTAGGATAGAACTGTAAGGAGGGAAATTGGCATTGCTGGCAACACTGATGAAATATAATGTCCTTGCCAGAAGAGTATAAATAATGAGTTTCCTGAGATAAAAAATGTTGATGAAGCCAGTAGGGGGGAGAGTATGAGGAAAATGTATGCATGTGGAAACGGAGTTTTATTTTGGCAGTGACTGAAAATAACCATGAAGCCTGACACTTGTAAACCTGGGAATCCTGAAATTAATAATTTTCAGAGTTCACTGTTGGAGAGTGACAGCCCCATGAGGACCATTTTCTTTTCAGGTCTTGCATATTCTTGCCTATTTTAGGTCCCCAGACTGACTGCTGGCCACGTAACAGCTTGTGAAGCAGTAGTTAGCTGAGATAGCAGCCTTCATTTCAACAGCAGCCACGGAAGCTGCAGAAAGTGCTGAGGGCTGTTTGGTTAAGGGCTCTGCTTTGGGCAGGTTTCATATTGCACACATCTCTGCAGTACCTGATTGATGCCTTCCCTAGGTGTGTTATGTATCACCACTATCTGTCCTGTGCTATTCTGTTCTAGTCCTCCCTCCATGGGGAGGAGGATGTACCTTATGGTGCTCTGTTTCCTTACAGCTTCTTGCTCAAGTCTACACTTGGAATACACAGAAGCTCTGGAGGTTCTTGTCCAAACTCCTGCTCAGAGCTTCACAGGGAGATCAGGTTTTTCAGGGCCTTGCTCAGGCACATTCTGCATGTCTCCAAGGATGGAGATTTCACAATTTCCCTGGGCTGTAGGCCTGCTTCATCAAGTAGGATGATCCTTCTTTATGACTTTAAGTGATTGGTGCTGATCCAGGTTTTAGGCCTTTACAACAGAGGATGCTGCTATTCATTGCCTTTGGGGCGGGTTTGGGCTGCTTGAGTAGAAGCAGATGAAGGAAGATTTTCTTGGCTTGACAGCAAACCTCAGTATCCGCCCCAAGAAACTGGATCTAAAGAGGTTTCCACAAAGGCAAGCCTCCGGCTACCTGGCAGAGAGAAAGAGGATCCTGCGGGGAATAGTTCAGAGCACCTCTGTGAAGCTTCTCTTTTGAAATGCCCTCAAGAAGTGCTGGCCTATCTTCACTGATAATGGCAGGCATGTAGGAAGATTAGTTTGCCCCTTGCTTCCTGTGGGCATCCGCTATGCACGAGCCCTTCTACCATCCAGCCTGGGATTTGCACCCTTTCATCTAGATGGAAAACTGAGTAGAGCTGAAAAGGCAAAGGGAAGAAAGTTGCTGCTGAAGGGTAGTGATTCAACAACTTGGTTTTGTATACAAGTAATGATAATGCTGATGATTCATCAGCCCTTCAGCTTATCCTGTGCACAGGTTGTGACTGTTCTTCAACTGACTTGGGAATTTGTTGCAGCGTTTTCGATCAGCCACTGTTTTTTGTCACCTGGAAGCTGGAAAGTCTGGGTCTTATAAAGGATCTTGTAGCTCAAGTCCCAAACCAAAGCTATTGCCTTTAAACCTGTTGGCTTTCCTCTACAAATACAAGTGTATTGGTGGTTAAGATCTCAAAATAGCCCATCAAATACAGCCACATGTTTAGGGAAAAGCAGACTGGTGATCAGTTAAGACTTGCTGCTCTGTGCCCCTAATCGCCATACAGTGAGACCCTGGCAGGCAGCAGGGGAAAAGCATTCTCAGTGGGTAGGCTCCTAAACGTACTTCCTCAGTGCCAGGAGCTGTAGTCTGATCAGTCAAACAGCATTTACATTAGATAGGGAAAACCAAAAACATTGACAATTGTTTAGACCAAGCACAACTCCATCAATTCTACACCATGGCATGAAAAAAAAAGAAAAAAAGCCAGAAACCTTCTCAGAAATTTTCTTTCATATACAAGCATGGTACTCTGCTTGAGGATTGCCATTGGCCAAGGAGCTGTGTGGTGCAGTGATGTAGTGGTGTGCTGCCCAGCTGTGGTTCAGACCCCTCCATCCTGTGCAAGCTGCCAGCTGGGAGGACTTTGCAGAAGTGTTTGCTATGTCCTCTTTAAATTTCATCTGTGCTTAGTTTTCCTGGCAGATAGGGCCTATCTATTCATTTTGAAGGAAAAATATAAATAGTATGCAGGATGTTTAATTTTGTGTGCAACTCCTGCTTTGGTCCTTTGCTCCATGTTGGGATTTGATGTTGTAATGAAAAATCACAATGTGCTGCCACTTTATTGGAAAACAATGCAGATCACTCAAAGCTAGTGGGGTACAAGTTACTCCTAGAATTCCATGCATGCCTACAGGTTGCTGGGTGGCTGGTGAATCTCTCTCAGACTGCCAGTGCAACAGCATTCCCCTTGAAACAGTGCTTCCCTTCTGCTGCACTTGCAGCCTGGCTTCTCAAGAGAACAAGGCTCATGGGGTCTTGCCTCGAATATGTGTGAGAGAAAGTCCTTGACAACATTTTTCAATATTTGGCAGATTTCAATCAAATTTGTCAGGAGGGTGGAGATCTCAGCAACTTCATGTTCTCTTAACAAGTTTTGTGAAAATAATCAGCCAGGTAAAGAGGAGACAAGTCCTCATTGATATTTCTGTTGTGGGAAAGGCTAAAGTATGAGCTTGTATCTCCTTACAGCATCTGGATGGGAGACACAAAGCTCCAGGGTTTTCCCTGGTTATGGAGCTATTTTTTCATCTCCTCACCCCAAGTCCAGGCGAAGCACTGCATAGCGAGAGGTGGAGCTGGGGCTGGTTTCACATCTGCAGTAAAGACGGAAATGCTGGAACCTCTGCACTTTGGGCTCAGTCAAGAGACAGCCTCTTCCCGGGCCCCTCTGGATCACTGTCCACTGTGGCAAAGGCTGGTGTGTGAGATGTGTGCACATCTCCTTCTGGCTGCTGGACATTTTTTTACAATGGAGCACAAATGCTTACCCAGTCAACTGTCTCTTGGCCTCCTGTCTGCAGAATCTCTTTTATGAAGTAAATGTTTATGCTTTCAGACTCCTTCTAGGCCTGTATACTCATTCAGCACATGGCTGCAGGATAAATCTGTTCTTGCAGTTAGCAAAGGAGTAAATGCATTCTCCAAAATCCTCAGTGAAACCATGAGAATTGGAGGGACACCAAACCCAAACATTCTTCTCATTTACGCTGTAGAGCTGCTGGGAAACTGGATATTTTGCAAAGGAACTGGCTTTTTTCCCCTCCTTCACTGCTCTTTTTTTTCCTTGAAGTCTGCAGCAATGGAATGAGTGAATTATTTCCTGGGGCAGCTGCTGTGTAACATCCAATACTTTATTCTTTGAGCTCATAAAAATAAGTGCATCAAGAGGAAAAAAGTGGCAAGTTGTTCAGTGTTCCAGAGGATCGGGCAGCTCCAGAGATTTCATGTTTGTTTTCTTGGCATGTGCTAGATATGTCCATCTTTTCTTTTTCAGCTTCTGCAGGCACCACCTGCCCCTTGTTCTTCGTCAAAAATAGATGAAATAAATCTGAGACACAGGGCCTCGAGGGAGTGCCTAAGGAAGGAGTGGAATAGAAAACAGTATGAAGAGAGAGGCTTGTATTTCTCTTCAAGGGACAGAGATGACGGATTTAAAAAAGCCTTAAATGTCTGAACAGTTGGCGAAAACTGTCAGCCATCACACCTTCCCTGCATACTTACATACCTCTACAGGCAAATTTCCATCCACAAATTAAAGGAACAGACATTGTATAAACATATGGCCTTGACCCCTCTTATGGCCCATTCCTCTCCAAGCCATGCAAACGTGTCATGGCCCCACAGCAATGGCCCAAGCTTAGGGCAAACAACTGGCTGTTCAAGATTGCATAGCTCATCTCAGGATAAGATCCCTAATTCAAGCTCTTGGGGTGGAAAATGCAACTTCTTTCCCCTGGAAACAAAGGTTGAGCAGGCACTAGCCAAGATCTTTGCTGTGGGATCTGAAATATCCAGGTTCACCGGGAATGAGAAATCTCTCTCTGGCTTCTGCCTGCAAGGCAGGCTGGAGGGAAGGGGAAGGTGTAACCAGACAGCTGGGGAGACCAGTTAAGATGCACAGAAAAGGAAGCCAAGGGCTATGTGAACCATGCACATCAAAGTCAGCAAGGCATAAGCTCATAAGCTTCCTTTTATCCAGGGCACACTTCTCAACAGGCTTCCCATCATAAATGTTACTGCAGTGTGCCCATCCAAACAAACAGCAGAGGAAAGAGCAAAGCAGCACTTGGGCTTGAGGGTCACTTGTAAGAGACACCCAGCACCACTGGCATCCCACCCATGGTGTTGTCATGAAGCACTGTGAACAGGGAACCCACGTGCAGCATCTGCCCATGGCAGCATTCTTCATCTCCTCCCCTCCCTCTCTGCAAGCAGCCCCAGCATCAGCTGAGGCAAAGCTTGTGGAATTCCACATTGCTATGCTGATTCACACCCTCTGAGGATGTGGTCCTCACTGCCTTGCTAGCTGGTTCTCCAGATCAATATTATCCATGGGATTTTGGACACTTGTGCACAGGAAGTGCACAGGCTATGTTCTGCAGCTGATTGCACTTCAGAGGAGCCCTTACAAGCCATATTTGTCTCGTCCTTAAAAGTGTGGTCTTCACTATTTTAATGCAAAAAATCATTCCCTCCTGCTTCATCTTAGATGTAGGAGTGGCAGAACATACACTTGGAACATTCTTTAGCAGTTGAGGAGGTAACAAAATATGCATGGGTCTCTTCTATCCATCCTGTGCTGGTTTTTAGGCCTTGATACACCCTGATATCACTGGGACCTTCTTGGGCATAGAGAAGGAGGAGTGTGAGACCCCATGAGTGTGTTGAGCAGCAGCAAGGTGTGCAGTTCTCACAGAGTATGATTTCAACCCTCCTCCCAATCTCTCTGTTCATCATCTTCCCATTTGTGAAATGAGGCATCTCTTTGCCTTTGGAGAAGGCTCTGAGATACTTGAGGGAGTTTTTTCATGGCTATGTGTTTCTGCTTATGGGATCTTTGGGGTTTAGTGGTGTCATATGGTATGTAGTGTTGTCCTAGTTATCTGTGGAGGTTGGGAAGAATGAGAAGGACATTTTTTGAGGTGAAAGAACATCTGTCTGTGACCTTCTACAGCCGTAGCTCAGAGCACATTAAGAAAACATACAGACAGAAACTTCCTGACCAGTGTATTTTCTTCCTTATAGCAATGTATGTGGGGTGTTTTGAAGAAGGACAAATATAGACATGACAAAAGTGATGAAATCAATAAATTAGTGTCGTATTAACAAAAAACCACTTCATCCACAGAATGAAGGTTTAAACAAACATTAAATAGGAAAGAAAGTTGCCTGGGAGGAAACCAGTGCTGGAATTAACTGTAACCAGATGCAAAATACCATTATCTTTCTGAACAATGTGAATTTATCTCCAGCAACGGTCCAAAGTGCTGCCACTTACTATAATGCTAGGACAATTGTTGGGAAGTCTGCTTTGGCAAGTTATAGACTTTTTCTCTTATAAAAGGAAAAATTCTTACATTATGGGAGGGATAGGCAATGAGACATACATATTTTTTAAATTAAGCAAGTCCTTTCTTCTCTTCATGGAGAGTTAACTAAAAAAAGAAAAACAAAGAAACTTTTCTCCTATGCAAAGTCCTGATGAGCCATGTAGAAGAATCCGGAATGTTCCAGTGCCTCACCACAGGTCTATCACTGCTTTACTGCACCACCTTGAACAAGTCACTTATCAACACTGTCCTTTTATCCTCCTTGCAGAAGAGATAAACTATCCTGAAGCAGATGTTAGACAGTATGTTACAAGTGGGATCCAGAACTGGCTACAACAAGGAAAGTACCATGTTATTACAAGAAGGTGACCTCCCCCAGGACAGAAGCGTTACAGTGATGATCTGTGTAATGAAGAGGAGGTGAAATAACAAAAAGAACGAGACCAAAGCCTTACCAAGGACACTGTCTGTGAATTTGCATGGGCAACTAAGTCTGACTTGAGGATAAAGTCCACTGGTTCAGCATCCTGATATGTTTCCTAATCACGGTTTGCGTCTCCCTGTGCTATTGAGCTGTCCTCCACAAGAAGTCCCACTGCTACTGCCCCTGGAGCACAGCACCCCTCCAGATGTGCTGGGTGGTAAGAGTCTCCTCCTAAATCAATCTTCAAAACAGGGATAATATGCCAGAGACCTTTAGTGTATTCACTAGAAGTAATAGTTTTCAAATGCTTCCATAAAGTGGCACAGCTGGAGTTTGAGAAGGCTTTTTATGGCTTTGTGTTTTGCTTTATAAGTAAAGAGCAGGAAGGAATACATGCTATGTACGGCTGTGTTTATAAGAGTGGAGAGATCTGGGTGTGTAGATTGAAATCCTGTGTGGAAGTGTGTGAAGCAAACCAAGTATGTCCTTGGGAATTAAAATAAAAATAACCCGTGACCTTTCCCTAATGAGTTGTGTGAAAGGTTGGTAGTGATGGCCAATAGACTGCACTTGTCATAACAGCATCTCATATGCTGTTTCACAGTGGGAGTCACAGCAAGAGCTCGCTAGTCCTGATTTCTCCATCCATTTCCAGCATAGCATCTGCTCTGTGCTGAGTCCTTTAACGACACTTATCCTTTCAGCTACAAATTGCTTTATATGATATACAAGCGCTCATGGTATACTCAGATCCATTTTCTTTCAGAGTGTAGTTTTTCCCATATGATTTCCTTCCCTTATCCTGCATTTTTACATGGAGGTGTGCATGTCATCATGAGCCTTCTATTCATGGAGCAGTTCATTCTGTGCTGCCAGAGGTGTTGGAGTTTTAGGAAATACCAGCTCCCAGTTTCCAATAAGGGAACACTGCAAGATCTGTCCTTGTGCATCTAATTTAGGTTAGAGATGAGTCTTTGACCCACTTTAAGATGTCAAACAAATCACCTCCAGTGTTTCAAGCCAGTGTTAAGTGAAGGAAATCCATGCAATCCTTATGAAGGTAATATACTGGCATAGCACATTAATAACAGATTTTCACCTGAACTGTCAATGTGTACTTGATTTTCATTCTTGAGAGTAATCTTTTCTCTCTTCTCTCCAACGTGGTAGTATTTTATAACTGTGAGAGCAGTAGTAACGCTGAGGCCTTCTGGCTTTAAAGTAAATGCTTTCCTCAGTGGGAAAATGCCCTCTGGTTCCACAAAGAGCATGCATACCACACTGAAAACCAAAACAAACACTCATCAGATCTTCCTGCAGAAATTTGGGAACTTTGTTTCTCATATTTGTGTGTGTGTGTGTGTGTTTGTGTGTGTGTCTCTTTTTTTTAAACACTAACAAGGTTTAGTAGAGAGGAAAATGGCCTGTGTGAGGGATTTTTGCTGTTTGCTCAGGGCGCCTGCAGGAGGGTGTGAGAAGAGGAAGGGAGAGTCTCCAGGTACAGGTACTAAGCCTGACCCCACTCCATTTGAGGCAGATGGAGTGCTTGTGGTGGGAGCAGAGCAGAGCAGGGAGGCCATGCCAGCACCTCCAGTGACAGCAGCAGGCTTGCTGGCAGCAGCAGCAAGCAAAGTGGCTTTAAACAAACTCAGCAAGAAGTTTGTTGGAGCAAATGCATCTCTTTTGCTATGTAAGGGACTGTGGTCCATCCTTGTGCTTCTCTGTTTTTCTTCTGAGTGCTTATTAAGTGTATTTGCACTGGTGGTGCCTAAATATGTCCTCCAAGTCAGAAGGAAGGCAGTTTCATATTTTGTCAGATGAGCCAGAGACACTGTGCTGCTTCATGCAAGCTCTACATGCACTGTCAGACTCTGTCACTTCGCTACCTCCCTCTGATCCCCAAATCCAGTGTGTTTTGCTCCTCCTGAGGTCCTGGGGCTGGTTAGAAAGGGGCCTGTGCCCAGAGAGCCTGGCTATGGAGCTGGCTCCTGCTGGTGTCCTTGGATGCTCAAGGGTGCCTGCCTCTGCTGGTTGGGACCATAGTCTGCTGTGGCAGAATCTATCTAATAAAGCAGAGTTTATTGGAAAATCAGTATGAATCCATATAGCAAATGTAGCTTACCCTAAATTGTCTGAATCCCAGCCTTTGATGTAAGTCTCCATGTTCCCCTCGGAAAAGTTTCAGGACTTGGGTTTTCAGCCTGGTGTCCACAGTATGGACCCTGATGCCAGTAAGACCCATCTCCTCTGTGGATGTACTTTTGGAGTTTCCTGCATGAACCAGCTCTGTTTGACCAACACGGCCCATTTGTTCCTACTAATCCGAATCATAGGATTTCAGTGTTTCAGCAGTGGCTGTGTCTAGACAGTCAATTATCTCTGCTCTCCTGTCTCTTAAGAAACCTCACTGCGAACGTCTTCTTTGACCTTGCATGTATAATTATTTGTCTTGCCTATAAATAATGGATTTCTTTGTTGCTGCTTCGTGCCAATTCATTAATATTTTGTTACGTTCTTTAGTTTCAAACACACTTAGCATCTCTCCAATCTACTCTTGCACCAAAGCTGGGTCCTTTGCATGGTTCCTAGCCTTTCTCTCAGATGCTACTTCCAAGTTTTCCATAATCCCCTTCACTTGAACTGTAGATCCTCCACTGATGTGTGCCATGACGTCATCCTATCTTAGCTTTTTTTTGTGAGGAATGGGATGATTGTTTCCCTCTGCTCATGTGTTCAGACTCAGAGAATCTCTTCTTCATTTTCATCATCTCCGTATCAAACCCAGGAATCTCAGTTTTGCCTAGTGAGGGAGATGGAAAGATATGGGTCAAAGCGGGACCAAACCTTGGGGAAGTGCACTTTACATAATACAGTGTAATTTCCCAAGGCATTTAGTAGCAAAGCCCAATGGAAGGCAAACCCTAAATGAACCTGATGAGCATGTGGAAGGTAAATTCCTAGAGGAGTTGCAGTGACACTGGCTCTGCTTCCCAGGTGATAGCTGGCAGTCATGGTTCTCCAATTTTCCCTTTTGAAAGCCAAGCCAGGTCAGGTTAGCACTGCGTGTCTTGGGTAACCCCTTGCAGCACACGTGTGCTCCTGGGGGCAGGAACAGCACCCCAGGAACTTGGCACGGCAGAGCTCCAGCTTTGGATAAGGCCCCCTCGGGCACTCCTCTAATTGAGATGCTTAGTATCGGTAATTAGTAAGGGCGCTAATTGTCCGTTTTTAAGATCTCATCTTTCTCACGATGCAGATTGGCTGGTAGAGAGGAGAATAGGCCCAGGAGCTGTCAGTACCTCTCTGCAGACAGCTCACTGCACTCTAAGGACATAGTCTTTGAGAAGCGCAGTGAGTTTACTGTAATTTGCCCAAAGGCTCTGTTGCTGAGTCGGCATCTTGTGAAAATGATAGCAAACCACCCATTTCTCAGGCAGGATAGGAATTCACAGTGCTTGTCGAGAGGAGCTACAAACCTGACAAGGGTTATAGCTCTCGGATGGGATCAAAAGGGCACGGGAAGGGGGATCAGGGCGGGCAGGCGGGGCCGTGCACTCTCAGATCTCTTGGAAAGATGTCTTAGAAAGAGCACCGAGACTGCGCTGCTACAACGCAACTCGCTCATGCAGAGCGAGACGACCTAGCCCCACATTTGCTTTGGGTCCGCTGCTCCACCCGCTCTCCCTGCATTTGGAAGAGCTGGGCGACTGCTTGGTAAGTGGCAGTAAAGGCACCCGAATGCTCAGGTTGCCTTTCCAGCGTGAGGGACCCGGGTGTGGTTGTGCCGACAGCCAGTCTGTGTACCCAGCTGACAGTATTCAGGATGGCTCAGGCTCCCCATCCTCTCTGTCCCGGCTGCCGCACCCTTGGCGATGAGAAATCCATCCCTGCCTGCCTGGGAGCACAAGGGCAGCACCTCAGCACCAGGTAACAAAGGCAGAATTGGGTTGAATTGTTTGAGACGGGGATGTCACTGGCTCTGCATGATGGTAGCTGCTTACCACAGCGAATGTGATGCACTCCAGTGCCAGTGGTTCATCCCTGCTCCCACCCTCCTGGCACTACAGAAACCAGGAAACTGGCTCCTTGTGGCTGCTGGAGTGTTGGAGTATTCCTCCTATTGATGGAGTATTGGAAACCACACAGCTCTCCACTGCTTCCCTGGGAGTGAAAAGAAGCTGAACTTTTTCTCGGTTTCACTGAGATCAGCAGGAGACCAACACACAGAGCATCAGCGATGCCAATGAGTTCAGAGCTGCGTCAGGGGCAACTGCGAATCACATGTACCTCCATCAAGATGTGGAATCTCCTCCCACCCATGTCTTGCTGCTTACTTGAGCTCTCCAAAGCTGTTGCTGTTTCCCATAGCACACGTGCAGCCCCAATCTTGTAAACTGCCCACCTTGCAAATACCAGCACTAACAACTGTGGGAGCAGTGAATACTCAGTTCTGAACACTGTTCACTGGGTCCGCATCCCTGCTCAGGCTGCTGGATCTGCTGGTGGCTTGTTCCCATCTTCTCCAGGGATGGTGGGAACAAATAATTTAATCCTGCTTCTCCTTATGCTGAGGTATTGGTAGGCTGATCTGGGGTGAACAGTGCAACACTCCATTTGACATGAGCTGTGTGAGAGTGTAGCCCACTGCCAGACAAACAGTCTTGGGAAATAGTCTTCATTTGGCTCCTGCAGCTGGCTGGCCGGTCTGAAATGCTGATGTTTGCATTGTTTACAGGAGGTCACAGCTGCAGACTACAATTTCCCAAGATTCAGGGTATTTTAGATCTGTGGGTTTGGTTTGGACTCTTGTTGAGAGGCAGTGACCAGTTTTAAGTGGAGAGCTGACTTCACATGATAAATTTGGTTCCTGCTGTTTTGGGCAAGTGTAGCTGGATTCATCCAGTGCATTTGTGTATAAAATACCTAGATTTCAGAAGTTCTTTGTTCCAGCTGTGAGCTATGGAATTGAAAACCTCCTTTTTGTTATATGTTTGTGTCCTTGGTGTTCTGCACCCCTAATGAAATATATTTGCTCTAACATAACCCCCATAGCTTTCTCCACCATTTAGTATTGTCAGCTTCTTCCCACATCTCTGTCTCCCTCTAACTTCTGGTTGTCTTCTACCTTATAAATGCTGTTACCTCAGCTCTTTTCCATGCTCCCATGTCCCTGTTCCTTGGCACCTCCACTACTCCCCTAAGAAATCTGTCTGAAAAGCAGATCTAGGCTAAGCACTTTTACTGGATCAAAATTGTATTTTTACATTTTCTGCAACTGTGGCAGTGTGGATTTTACTGGAAACTAAATCTTCACAAGTCTTTGCAAGGCCATGCATCATGCAGATCCGGTGCTGCAGCACTGCAGCAGGGGCAGGGCATCCTTTGCCATGTGCAGACCTCAAGCTGCAGTGCTGGGCTGCCATCAAGCTCACTTAAAACCACATTGCCATCACCAGAGGATCTTTCTGTATTTTCCCTGGTTCATGTGTCACAGAGTGCGATGTGAGCACTGCAGTCACACTTTGTGTTGGAACAGTTTGCTGTTCCAGGTAGGAATGTATGACTTAGTGAGCAGTGCTCAGTCTCTGCAGGATGGATGAGGCAATTCAACCCACAGCTTCAGGAGCCCTTGATCTGACACCAGGCAGGTAGCAGAAAGGTAGGAGCAGGGGTGAGAGGCAGGATAAGACTATAAGCTTTCAGCAGTGATGCTGTATTAGGTCTGTGTTGGGTTGACCATGACACAACACACCCTTCGTAACAGCAAATGCGGGAATGAGAAGTGCTGGGTGCAGTAGGCTAACGTGAGCTTCAATGCTTGCAGGGAGGAGGAGGAAGAGAATAGGAGGTCCCATCCATTTTGGGGCCTGTTCAGGCAGCATAAACTCCTTCCTCAGAGCAGGGGGAGCCACCACACTATAAATAAGCTACTGCATCCTTTTAGACCCATGCAGGGCCAGGAGATATCAGCCCTTCGCTGTTAATACTCTCTTTGTTCCAGAGCAGATTTCATCAGTGCCACTGGATGCCTCTTTTCTCTTTCAACAGAAGACACCCAAGTGAACCCAAATGCCCAGAACTTCCATTGAGCAATGATATCATATTAAAAGAAAACAAACCAGGGTGAAGAAAAGCCCAGTTATGTCAGCTTACATCAAGATATGAAGACAGATTCCCAGAAGATTGTGTGCATAGGGATTGCAGAGTGATTTGGTGAGCAAGCCAGTGCTGTCAAAATGGGAGGCAGTGGTGTCAAAATTATTGATGACAGGAGCTGTACTCACACAAGGGAGGAAATCCTTCCTAGTGCAAGTCCAGGTGCCTCAGAAATGTTCTTAGCCTATACCTCTTTTCCTCCACCTTGGACCAACTTGTTTTTCCCTTTCTGCTTCTACAAACTGCAGCAAGCTCATCCAAAAACCTGTCATCCCTTTGAACAAAAGGGTGGGATAAACATCCCAGCATCATCCTCGGCAATGTGCCACAGAGAAACTGCTGCAAGATATGACAAGATGAATACTGCCTTTAAATGTGATATGGAGAGGAAATGAACAACACCCACTTGGAAGAAGCAACACAGAGGCTCTGCACAGCTGATCTGATGGTGGCAGGGTCTCCTCCCTGGCACAGCATGTGGTCCTTGTGAACTAAAGGGTTCACTGGTCACACCTAGGACCTTGTTTTGGCTGTCCCCATCAACCCAAGATGGATTTCTGTAAGCCTGGGCAGATAGCACTGGCAGGGCTCTCCCAGATGGTGTGGAGACAGCATCAGGGCAGCTGCACCTGCTTTTTTAAGTTGGCTGTAAAAGAGGTAATACCCAAGGCAAGCTGATTTTTTCACAGAAAAGGGTAATGCTAGTGGATCTAGACTGAGGCAAGAGGAAAAGGCTAACTTTAAGCTTGCTAAAGAAAACTCCTAGAAGAAAGGGAGCCACTAGGAACCTAAATGCAGTAGCAGGGAATGAGGAAAAAAATACTGTGTGCAGGGCTGTTGGTCTTAGTGGCCTTTGAGCCTCCTAAGGACTGTGCAGGTGCTCTGTGTTCAGCCACTTGGCCTGCAGGAATTTGGTGCAGAGCTGTACCCACACATCAGCAGCAGGGGACACTTGCTTCCAGAGATGGGTGTAGGGGTCATCTGACTGCTGAGCTCTCCACTGAGTTGGTCTGCCTGTGTCTGTTCTGTGCCGAGCAGCTCCTTCTAAGGCGACAGCACAGCAAGTGCAATGCACTGAAATGTTGCCATTTAAAGGTGATCTATGGCTTGTCCTTCTAGTTCTTTTCTTTTAAAGCTTCTTGCTGCCAGGGACCCACCATAAAACACAAAAATGTAGCATGCTCTTCATGGAGAGACTTGAGTTATTTTGACTCAGTGTCTCTAATCTCAAAAGCACATCAGAGGAATGTATAAAGGATGTAGTCTTTGCCCCAGAGATATGATCTAAACATAGATAAAGCATAAGCAAAAAGATGACATAACAGGAGGCTAGAGGGAAAGGCACTGAGATGTTTTATCTGGGATATTGCAGCCTTTGCTAAGTTTATGGAGACTAGTGATGCAATTCTGTGTGTGTGTGAGCATCTATACACACATGTGCATATGTGTATTTATAACCATTACTTTAGCTCTAGTTGCTATATATTCATCCCATAAATTATTTGAAGTAAGAAAGTCCTTAGTGATGCGTAGTGATCAGAGGGGACGTAGATGAAAAGAGAAGTGCAAGAGTTTTCCATGACCATCTTGTTTCCCCTCTGAACCCTCCAAATGCTACTGAGGTCTGTGTAGTAAAATTGCAGCTCCCACATACTCTTACATGTCTTCCAGGAGCTCAAGTCCCTATCTCTACCAGTTTGTTAGAGGGCATTGGTTGTAGTGATGGTAACAATTCTGCCTGGGACTTGTAAATCTTTGGCTTTCCCAATCTTTATGCTTTGGTTCACTAGCTCAGGGCAAATCTTGGGTAGCTCTTATAACCATGACTCATTGCAAAAATAATTTTGTTGTCTGAAGAGTGGGGATAATGCTTGGCTATATTTCTGCCAGGAGTTCTGATAATTAATTATTTAATCTTTCTAGAGAACTTAGATACTTGGATACCTCTTGATAGAATCACATATTCCCTCAGTTGTCAAATGACAATAGCACCTTTTCAGCCCTACTGGTGATGCAGTGAGAGATAATAAAACATCCCCAATGCCTGAACGTACTAAGTGACTGGCTCTACCTTTATCAAAGTAAACCACAACAGGTTTCACTACTTGAATGAAATAAAGCCTGAAAGGAGATATGACAAGGAGACAGTAAGGGGATTAATGCTAGTCTTGATGGAAGACTTCCTGGCTGGCTGCTGTTGCCCAGAAAGTCCGTTGGAGAATAGAATTAGTGGGTTTCATGCACACATTAGTAACATTTCTTCATTCAATGCCATCTATGTTCTCTGTGCTCACTTCCTCTTGTGGCTGTCCATGCTTCATGTTCATATTTTTGTAGCCTGGGTCACCCTTTCTTCTGTGCCTGTGCGGATGGGCTCGTCCTCAATGTACTGCAAAGGTAGAGTGAGGTGGGGAAGCAGACAATACCCAAGTGTCACAGCTGTCTGGACAGGTGTTTGTTTCTCTGTTGGAAGGCTCATAGCCTGCATGGGAATCTGCAGAGCTCAGAAATCCAGTTCAGTGGCACTGAAGGATGTCCCATGGGCACTGCTGCCATGTGTGCCCAGGCAGCGGGTCCAGGCTCAGGTCAGGCTGGATGCTGAAGCAGCCAGCCTGGGTCACCTGCTCAATAATTTCTAGTCCTTGTTAGCAAATGGTGATGGTGCAGCGTTCCTTCAGGCTGCAAGCCGTGGCAGTACAGTGCCACCACAGGTGACCTCCACTTTGTGCTGCCATGTGGCACTTGAAGCAAGGTAGGCTGTTTTTTCTCCTAGAACAGGCACAAAATGGCAGATGTCAGTACTTTGAAGCAAAGCTTGATTTCAGTGCAAGTCAGACCTTGCAAACTTCAGCAGATCTGACTTTGATTTAGTATCTCAAATTCAGGCATGGATCTGTTATGGACTTAGAACACTGTTTACTCTTTGGATGGATAAGATAAACTGAGATCACTGGGATTTTATCACTATAAAGAGTCACAAAATCTAGATTTTCATCCAGACCATGCAGAACAGACTGATGACTTCAGATATATTGAAACCCAGCTTCAATCTGTTTATGGTTTTTCAGAATTATAATACAGGTTAAGTGAGCTTGTATAAACTCAGTACACAAACTCTGCATCTTGTCTTGGTTTCTATTACCTATCCTAAAAGTGGGATTTTTTTTTTTAAAGTCACATTGAAGCAAAGCTTCAATTACATCCTGTTAATAACTAATATTTTAATTGCCACTTAGTGCAAGATCCTGCCCCACTAAGGATTGGCATTTAAAGGATTATGCCTGCAGGGGTGAGGACAGTTTGGTTTCAGAGTTGTATCTCCTTGGTGTGACTGATCCTGATGGATTGTGAACAAAATTGTATTGTGAAATACATGTCCTTATTGGAATTGCTGTTAACTTCATAATTGCTCTGTAATTACTAAAGAGAGAGTATCTTACATTTCTGACAGCCAGGTGCATGTATTGCTTAATCTGTCTCCATTATTGACTTGGCTCAGCTCCTGGGGGTGCTTTCCTATTCTCTTTCAGTTGTGCAATACCAAAACTGACTAAATGGTGCGTTTACTGTTTTGTTCCTGCTTTGGAGCTAACAACAGGAGCAGACAGAGGTGAACTTTGAAGAAGCTGAAGTGTCTGGCTGGCCCCGAGCTGCCACTGCTGCAGTGAGCTCCTTTCCTGGCTGGAGGCTGTGCTGCCGGCCCCGCAGGCAGGCTCCACATGCGGCAGTGGGAGCAGAGCCTGGCTCAGCCCCATCGCCCCTCCTGCCTTGGAAGCTTGCAGCAATACTGCAGCATCTGACAGGCAGCTTTGCCAGCAGCCGAGAAGGCTACCAGGAGGGAGGTCAAGGGTCTTTCTTCTGGAGATCTTCAAGCTGGAATCTGGGTTAGAAAAAGTTTCATCTCAAACAGTGATTAAGAATGGGATTGAAATGAGATAAACACTGAGTTGTCAGCAGCTTCAGAAGCAATTCCTGCCCTAGGGGAAGTGCCATTCGTCTGTTTTGCTGTATACTGGGTCAGAGCTTATGCTAAAATATTGCAGATTGTCAGCTTTGTCTGTGGCTTTGGGAATATTTCAGTGGCCCTTGCTGCATGCACTGGCATTCTAATGGAGCTTTATGAAAGGGCTTTTTTTGGTGTAATCCGTCAACAGATAAGACCAGGGAGAAAGAAAAGGAGAATTCAGTGCCTCTCCCAAGAGAGGCAGCAATGAAGATGCATGCATTAAGCATCCTCCTCTCCCCTTGGTACACCCCACATAGCACGGCCTCCAAGGATCTTGTCAAGCACAGTGCTGGCTGAGTGGGTGTCCTGCCTGACAAAAACTTTTCTTAATAACCTTTTTCACTTACATGTAGAGAATAAAGTTATTGACTTTATCTTTCTTTTTTCAGGGAAATAAATGTTTCAGGTATACGTGACCAAAAACCAACAACCCCATGGGGGCATTGTCAATTGTTATTGACTTCCCAGTAGAGCAGAAATCAATGGAACAGGTTATTACAGATACAGCTTGCTTGTTACACATGTGACAGCCATGCAAAACTCTTACATGGCAATCATTTCTCCCAACATCCATGTTACACCTCCAAGGCCACCAGCAGTGTTGAGTTCCCAGGCAGCAGGAGCCCCTGGCAGGCTGCAGGACACCCCAATCCATCTGCAGCTCTACCCTCTCTCTCCTCACCCGCCATGAGCCTGCAGGGCTCAGATGCTTTTGTTGGCATCCAGCTCCAAGCAGCTGCCCCTCAGGGGGCTGCTTATGGCCAACACCTTTGTTGCCCGCAGCCCAGGCTGCCTGTGACCTGCTTTCTGGGCCAATTGCTGGAAACTTTTTGCATCTTGGGCCGACAAGCTGGCTTTGTGCACTCCTCTGCCAGGAAGATGGAGGTTCCCTTAGGTTATGAAGGCAAAAATTGCCTCTTTTTGAAGACGCTACAACTGTCATTTTTCTCTTCAGTCTCTGTTTCAAGCTCAGATGATGCTAGCATTGCTTTCTTACCCTCAGTGGACTGAAAGCATATGAAGCATCTGGCTTCCCCTGTCCTTTTTTCAGTTGTCTGCTTATCCACATAGAGTCGAAGTTGTCTTTCCAAGAGACAAGAGTGCACTTCATGTTATAATAGGTAAACTTTTCAGCTGCCACAGCTCCCCTTTTTGCCTTTCCCCTGTTGTTCGTATCCCTTTTCTGATGAGAAACTTTTTAGATGGAAGACACCCAGCAAAATACTGACATTTCAAGAGATACTGCAAAAGGCCAGAAAAGGGAATTTTGAATTTCAGTAAACAATGGTGTCTTCAAGGCCTCACTGTCGGTGCAGTTCTAGGAAAGACTTTGAACTAGAGAAGGATACGAGATTTTTTTTTTTTTTTTGCAGTGACTCATACTTTTTATAGATTACCAGTTTCACAACCTCGGAGGCTGATAAGTCTGTCCACAGAGCAGGTGCAATAAGCTCCCTGTGGAGGCCTTACTGGGTGCAGGGGGGTTGAGTCAGTGTTGCTGTAGGGAAATCTGCCTGTGTGGATGCCCTTGACTTCTCAGTCCCGCTGTTGTGCTTGCTGTGGGCGCTGCCAGGGCTTTAGGATGCACAACCACCTATGTGAGCACAGAAGGAGACTGGAGAAGATGGATGCATGTCTCATGATGCAAAGTTGCACTCTTAGAGGGTGCAAGGAAGAGAAAGTTGATGTGGGCAGTCTTGAGGAGAGACCTGCATAGAGGCAGCTGCTTGCCATGACGTGGCAAAATGAATTCCAATTACCCACAGGTACATGATGACAGTGGCCAGAGCGTGTCTGAGGGGGCACTCAGCTCTGCCCCTCAGCATCTCTGGGTCTGCAGGGAAGCCTGAATGGACTTCACAGACAGCCCACCTTATCACAGTGTGTTGTTACTGCTGCTGTACCTTCCTTTCCAAAACGTTTTCCGCTCCTTCTAAGACTTTTGCCAGTAAATGGAAGCTGAGGAGAGATGGAAATGAGACATGGCTGTGCTTTGTTACATACAGTTACTAAATAGTTACTGGTCCAGCTTGGGGTTAGGGCCTGAATCTAAGTGTGACTTTGCAGTAATTCACAACAGACTAGCTTTTGGAGCTGCAACGTTTTGTTGTCTTTTCCTCTGGCTGTGGCATGTTCCTAAATGTCCTCCCTCCAAATATCATGTCCAGGTGCTTTCTACACATATGCAGAGCAAATGCAATGTTTGTTTTTTCTCCAGGAAGACAATTTGGACCTTTGGTTCTGTCATCAGATAGATGAGAGTCAGCTGCTCTAGGGCTGCTCCCATCCCCAGTCTGCTCTGGAATGTATATTCTCCCAGATGTTTGGTTCTCACTGGAAACAAATTTCACATAGAAACACTTTGTAAAAAGGTCCTGCCAAAATTTGGTCCCACAGTTGGGCTGAGTGCTAGCACAAGGTCTCCTTCTCCCTGGGTGCTGTGTCCTGTGCTGTGTGACTCCGTGGGGCGTTGTTGGCTCAGCATTACCCAGCGATGATGCAACTCCGGGTATCGTGATGTACCTTGGCCCCGGCAAATATGAAAGGCCTCATCCTGCTGGCCTCAGGATGAGTTACCAGCAGGTAACTCCGTGTTTATAACTTTATAATATTTGGAGGCAGTGGCTTGTGTGGAGGTGGGAGGATAGCACACAGTTGTCACTGCCTCTCGATTACCTTGAGGCAGGTTAACCAGGTTGTAGATTAACTGTGCACAAAAGCCCAGCAATTACAGAGCCATTATAGATATGCCATTATGTATATCCTTATGTTTATGACTTCATTCTTTCTTAACCCTGTTTCTCAAAGACAAATACATTGAATGTATGGTGTTTTCTCAACCTGAGCTGACGCAGTCTTTGTGTGACCTGCCTTACTTCTAAATAAGATGGACCCTCCTGTCTGCCCTGCCTGCTGTCTGTTGATCCACCCTGGATCTACAGGATGTCTGGGACTGAAAGACCTCAAGGAAATGCCCATCAGAGCTGCCAGGCATGGGCTGTGGAAGGAGAGGGCCTTGTTTGTGCTGCCTGCAAGCACCACATTCTTCTGAGCGCCCTGTGAGCTCAGCTGAGAGCTGCCTGCCCTGCTGTGGTCACAGGGGCTCTGCTCCACTGGGGCTTGCTGAAACCAAAACATAGCTTGGTGTCAGGAAGGAAGGCATGAGAACAGACACTATCTTGAAACTGCTGAGCATGGACTATGGAGGAAGAAGGGAGTGAACAACCCCTGGGCAGAGGGAGAGCAGGGTGAAACCTGGATCCCTGCATCCTCCCCATGGACATGCACAAAAGGCAGGCAGAGTCTGGTGTGGGATCTGTGGGCACACTGTGGAGATATTTAGATTCCCCTTTGTCTGTGGGCTGGCAGGCTGTGTGCATGCCATGCATCTTGGCTTGACAAGGGGAATAGCCACCTCTCCTCTGTGCTCTCTGGCTACCTTGCCTGCTCCTGCAAAACATGGCTTTCTGCAGGCAGTGGGGAGGAGGGGTAGACTCTGGCCTCACAAGGGGGCCAGGGGTGTGCTGATGTGTGGGGTCATTCCTCTTGGCTGTCAGGGAAACCAGTGCACTTCAGCCTGCGGAGCTGCTTCCAGTGCCTTCTCATGAGCTGGCTGATTGCTCTCTTAATGCACACATTATATTGGCATGGCTGTTGAATGAATGCAGAAAGTACTGGGAAATGCATGTTGACTTATAGACAGCTGGAGATTTAGTGTGATTCACAGAAACACCCATAGCTGAGAAAATACTCATAAAAGCAACCAGGCACTTACTCTAGCTTAACACTTCCACTTCTGGCTGGGACAAGGAAGTGCCAGCTCCTCAGGAAAGCAAATGGGCAGGCTCACTCAGGTGTGGAAGGAATTTGCCTTGAAAACATTTCTGATTCACCCTCGTAAACCCAGTCCCTCAGCCTTCATGCTGACCTAGGTCAAACCCATCGATGACATCAGGCAAGGGACTTTTGGCCCACTTGGGAGAGTAGTAAGAGCAAAAGGGAAAAGACAAACGCAGACACAGATTTTGCAACACTTAAAAAACCCCACCAAACCCCGCAGCCAAACATGGCTAAGCTGGGGAATACCACGAGCACAGTTTGCCTCTTGGGCCTGTCTCCCACGCTCCTCTTTCTCTCCAAAGGGTTGCCACTGAGCTTGCAAACAGAAAATAAACTCAATGTCATTGACTTCAGCAAGTCTCTGTGCATGTGGCAAAGATCCCATGAGCATCAGCAGGACTGCAGTGCCCAGGAAAAGTGGCTCTGGCATTGGCTGAGGCTGGGAGGAACTAGTGAACCCTGAGCAGGGTAACCCCCAGCTGTCTTTACTGCCACGCTCAACCCATGGCTGCCCACTAGAGTGGTAGACAGGGTAGGGCAAGGGGGGCTTCAGAAACAAATAGCTCTTTGGGAAATCCTCCATCCTTCTCCCTGGTGCTGTCCACTGCAGTGGGAGCAGGCTAGCAGATGTTTCACTGATGATAGACTTCCACAGTTTCAAATTGCCAAGTTCTGCCCTCTTGCTCTCTTCTCACCTTCAAAACTAATAAAAAAAAGCCCATCTACTTCATAAAGCTCAGAGATTTTTGGGAGTTGCAGAGTTAACAAGGTGGAATTTGAAATAAAATGGATTCTGAGCTTGAAAAAAAGCAGAAAACACAGGACTGAACACTGAATGTAGTCTTTCTGTGGCACATCTTCACCTGCATCAAAGCACCCTGCTCTTAGGAGGAAACACCCCTGCACAAAGCATACACTGACACCCTCTCCCTTTGCAAGCAGAATTAATCATACTTATGTGCCATATTCCATTTTAATTTTTATTGCACAGTGCAAGATTAAAGGTTAATGTAGTACATCTCCCCATCTCCACTCCCATTACAATGGAGTGCTTTGAATAACTATTAACTTCTCGGTTAACTGAAAGAAAATTGTTAATCATCTACAAGCTTATGTTGCATAAAAATCGTTCTGTAACTTTCTCCTGACTGTGGGAGAGCCCTTTCCTCAATGTTGACCTTCAACAACACCTGCTACCTGCAGCCTGCAAAGCACAGAAAATCATACTACATGGGCTTATCTGCCAGCCAAGGTCATAAACTGCGTGAATCAGTGGAGTGCAACTTGTGTTTCTTGGTGTTGATGTTGATCCAACATCCAGTTCTACTGTCAGCAAAGATACAATTCTCCGAGTCTTGGGAAAGCACCTAATGAGTTGCTTTGTTTTGTTTTGTTTTGTTTTAAATTTAGCAAATTAAGGCTGATCTGCAGAGTGCTGGGTGCTACTGGGACACTCAGGGTGACAGAACAGCCTGTCCTTCCTGCTGCCTGCCCCAGGGACCAGCTCTCCACTGGGAGTCGGCCATGTGGGGCAGGGGGCAAAGCCCTGGAGATTTTGGCATCCCCCCTGCCAGAGGAGCCTGTTGGCACCTAAGGTGGGGGTGGTGGCTTCTGCTCCTTTCTGCCTCCTGGTGCAGCTGCTGCAAGTGGCCAGGTCTGGCTGCAGAGGTGCGGCCTCCCTCTTGAGTGATTACATGGAGGAGGCTTGAGTCCAGCCATTTGGGAAATAAATCACACGCTGTTTGTGAAATAGGAGGGAAGCACTTGGGTCGGTGAAAGATTAGACTGTAAGCCTCAGAAAAATCCCCTTCTGGCTGTAAAGATGGGCTGTGGATGTTGTGTTTTTTAGCTCTTTAAATGATTATTTCTGTGCCAGACTTATTAGGCAAGATATTGTTGGGATCTTGGCAAAGAGATAAACACGGCTGCAGGCTCCGCAGTCGCTCCTCTCCACATCTGGTCACTGTCAGGCCTTCAGCTAATAGGCTGAGGTCTGTGTGCTACAGTAAACAGCCTCTCCAGCTGCTAGGGGCTAAATGTAACTATATATTGCTCCAAACACAAACATTTCCACATTAGGCATTGCGTGTCCTCCCCCGGCACAGAGCTGCAGTCACTGACCTCGGGAGCCTGCACTGCATCAGCTTGCCCTGACTTCTCCTTGGCCAGCAAATTCCGTCTCTTTTTATGGCTGTGGCTCTTGAAAGTGAGAGCAACAGCCCCTGCTCAGGTCAAGCTGCATTGTGGCCAAGCATTGTGCAACCTCCTGCGGATGGACTCGGTGCTGAACCACCAGGATCCTGGCCAGGAGAGACTTGCTGGGGACAGAGGGCAAGGTGGGGAGAAATGGGTGGTGCCAGCATCAGGGAGCTGCCCAGGCAAAGGTTTTGGAGGAAGGCAAAGATCTCCTGGGATTTTCTAGGCATCTCTGGCTAAGTGTCATCCACTCCTCCCACCCCTCTCCCCCTCCACCCCCTAAGCCCTGCAGAGGACTGAGAGCTCCTCTTGGCTGGAGTTCAGGCAAGGTGCCATGCACGCTAACATGAGGTTTCTGTGTACAGTGCCCAGCTCCTCCAGTAACGTCCTTCCTCCCCTCTTCCTCCTCCCCTGTACTTTTCTCTGCTGTCCAATGCTGGGAGCAATTTGGTCAAGACTGCTTTCAGCAAGGTGTTTGCTATGCTTGTCTCGTTAGAAAGACAAACAAGTCTCATCAACTGGAGCCTTTGTTCACCCTTATAATGAAAATAAAATCCACTTCCATCCAGTATCTGCAGGAGAGCTCGCTCACACGTGAGGGAATCTGTGAGTGAGGGGGTTTGGTGTAGCTGTTTTCAGGTCTGGCCTGTTTCCAAGTGGTTGCAGGGTTCTGTCCTTCAGTGCCTGTTTCAGTGGACTAGATAGACAACAGAGCTCAGGGAGGCTTTGCCCCAGTGCAGCAGTTGGGTGTCTAAAGCAATCTTTCCAGAGAAGGTTTTTCCAAGATCCAGCATCCAACACAGCAGGTGCATCCCAGGCGCCAGCCTCCAGTCTGGAAATTCAGCATGCCGTGCTGACTGGGCCCTGCTTGAATACCTTCTGATTAATAAAGTGTTAGCCTATTTACATCAGCCCTCCAGCCTGCTTGTCCACTGCACAGCACTGCTTGGTGCTGCAGGGAAGAAAGACTGTTTGGTTGACTCCAGGCTGGATCAGCTGGCCAGGTGCACAGCCAATTTCCATTGCTGCTTTGAAGCTGAGAAGTATTTTGAAAAGAATAGAGCCTTTAGCCTTGTAAGTAAAAGCCATTTATCTTAGGACGAAAAAGTGCTGGCATGGAAAAATTCCAATGCTATGAAAGTCTCTTTTCCTGAATGTCTTGGATACTTGCTGCATTAGGTTCACTGGTAAGGAGCTCGGAGTTATGAATGTGTCTTTTACAGAAATGAGCTACAGAAGGAAAAGGCAAGCACTGGCATGCTTGTAAGTGGGACAGAGTGAGATTCCCTGTGGACCAGACATTTCTGAGATTGCTTTTAGAGGTATGGTCAGTATTGCTGCAGCAAGTTGAGGTGGTACTAAATCCTCTATTGTAACCATAGCTGTTACTATTTCCCAGGGGTATAATATCAGCAGAATACGTTACATAAACAAAAGCTAAGCACAGTTGGCTTTGCTCTGCGTGGCTGTTTAATAACACTTTGTGCTGCATACGGACAGCGTCAGAGTATTTTATAGACGCTAATGAAATTAGTCTCATGATGCTCTAGAGAGGTGGGGATGTGTTATTAGCCCTTTCCCTGGGCTCAGTGTGTGTGATGTAGGATTCCCAGCAGCGTGGGGTGCTCATGCCTGCACTTTCCAGTGGTAAACACCTCCTTGGGATGGGACCTGCTGCCGCCCTTGGTCTGCTCCACCACTCTCCCTCTCCAGACAGTTTCTGACTCCTGGAGCCAATGGTGGGTGTGAGAGGTGGTGGTGGCAAGTGTGCTGCTTTGTCACACCCCTGCTAGGCACAGACTTTCTCCTGGGTCAGAGTAATCTTCCACCACTCAAGGTCTGCTGGCAGGGACAGAAAATTCATATCCTCCTCTCGAATCACTAAGCATGTCTGCTGCATTTCAGAACGTTATGCTAGCTTCAGTAGCTGAGATCCAGGACTTTTCCTACATGGCTGTTGTGGGATAGTGGAGATGCTGGTGGGGAGCTCTCTTGCTTGCATTGTGCATGGCTCTGACCTCTTTGGGTGGAAGATAGGGTGTTGTCTGCAACAGCTTTGCAATGATCCAGCTCACGTGCAGCGGCCCCAGTTTGGTCACAAACACCAGTGCTGGCCTCAGGATTGTATTGGAGCTACCACTGATGCATTGCTTTAAATAGATCCTAAGCAAACCTCTCTGTTTGTTTTTCTTGACATGGTACTGACTGGTGCTTTCCAAGAAACAAGGAAAAAAAAAGCTGGATTCACAGTGGTGACTTTGACTCCATCTGGCAAAAGCAAACTAGTCTCCTAAATGAGAAAGGCACAGCCATTAATAGAAAAAGTAAACAGGTCACTGTGAGAAGCAGCCTGTTCCTTTCGACCCAGTGGCTGCCAGTGACAAAATCACACTGGAACTTGCTTAGAAGAACCCCCCACTTTAGGATTTTCTCTGTCATGAGAAATCCAAAGGTCTTTCCAGACCTTAGATGAGATCTGCATATGGAGTTTAGTATTGGATTTCATAAGGTTTGCTGCACTTTACCCTACTCTGCTAGGTAAATATTTTGCTTCCAAATCATCATTTGCCTTTCTGGGTCCTGTGGCCTGTGAGGCTGGACCAGATTGGGGAACTATCACTCATTCTGCATGAAATAAACTTCTGTTAACCCCTCAGAACCTTACCAAGGCCCTCTTTTGCCGTGTTACTGCCTTGCAGCTGAATGTTCAGGCTGCAGGAGCTGAGAAACCACCCTGCCTGTGCATTAGTAACACTCAGGCCATTGAAAGTGGCTTCCATAATGCAGAATGGTGGGAAAATGCCCTGCTCAGGCTGTGAAAACACTGTGCTGCAGGTAACTATTTTCATGGGCAGAGCCCTTATTGCAACACAATGCTTAAATATGGATGTGCTTAAAGACTTTGTCAGGTCTTGAAGACTTTGACTAGATCTAAATTTTGTGACTGGTTCTGTCTTAATGGCTGGCTGGGCCATGTGCTCCTGAAATCCAAACTGTCCACCTTGTAAAGCTCCACCTCTGAAGTTGCCAACAGCATTACTTATGCACAGCACATTGGGTGGGCTCCTCATTGTGGGGGTGGTGGTGAGAAATGCACTTCGGTTTTATTTTATGGCTATGTTCACACATCTTATTAGGCACACAAGCACTGACGGGAGAGCTTGGGGCAGGTTTTTTCTTCCATGCCAGTTGGTGAGCTGTGGGGAGAGCATGAGCACCCCTGAAAGGGTCTGCCCTATTGACCCTGCCCTTCCCTGCCTGCTGCTAATTAGAGCTCAGCTTAAGCTATGATACTTGAGTTTAAGGGCCACTTCTACAAACTCTGTTATCATGACATGTAACATTGACACCAGTAGGCACTCTTGGTGTGTATGTAGAAATTCCATCCACGTCCAAGCTGACTGCTGGCCTTTAGCAACTCTGCTTGAAATTTGGGCTCTTTATAATCTGAACAATTAATCTCTGGTGCTTCCCACTCGGGTTTTTTTCTGGTGTCTGTAGTGCCCGGAATATATGTTAACAGTCTATTGATGGAAATGATAATTAGGGGATTTGTCATGAGAAATGTGCATGAACTTTTCAAGCTGTCATTCAAAAAAAGATTTTTTACAGTCAACTCTCGATTATCTGTGGGTGCATTCTCAGAGCTGCAGATTAGATGTGCCATGTTTAAAAAATGCAGAACTCTTTCAGACCCATTATAAAGTATAATTTACAATGTTTTTTTCTCTTTATTTATAACCTCATGCTGCTTCTTAAACTTTTTTCCAAAGGTAAAAGTATTAAAGTATTACATTCCTGCATACCTTATTTATATATATTTTGTATTATTAGTTTTACTTTTCTTTCTTTGACCTCATTACCCCGGATACTGAGAGCTGAACATATCAGCTTATAGCATCTGTGGAGGAGGGCATGTGACGTGGTAACCTTTCCCCAGCTGTTTTCTTTTCTTCTGGTGCTGCATAAGAATTTCTGCAGTGTGATGCTGCACAGCCAGATGGGCTGGAGAGGAAGTGCTCTGCTGTGAAAGAAAAAAAAAAAGATCGGTACCTGAAGAAACATGACTGAATGACAAACAGCTGAAAGAGAGGGGATGTCTTAGAAACCATTTGTCAGGCTGAAGAAGCATCAGCTTGTTAAAAACAGTTAAGAGGATGAATTGACAGACGAAGGCTCAGTGCAAATTCAGCTGCCATCACTTCAAAAGCCCTCACAGCTGAATCAGCAAATTTCTGTTTCCATACATAATGGATGCAGCCAGCGTGCCATTATGATGCCCACAAAAAGACTTGTGTTAAGCTCTTTAAATTAGCTGTTTATGATAGTCACACTCTATAGCCATAACTTATTTTTTTTTCCTGGGCCTCCTCATCTCATCTCATCTCATGCCTTTTGTTTTTGCAGCCCTGGGAATAGCTGCCTAAGCAAGGATTTTGGGAAGGGAGTGGTACTGACTCAGTGCTACCATGCTGAGATTTTTGGCCATGCCTTTCATGCTCTCCCTGTGCACTGCCTGCATGTCCCCCTGACTCGTGCTGGTGCTGCTGGTCCCACCAATGGCCAGGAGGCAGGGTCCAGCAGTGCCATTGGATTGATCCACAGGGACCCAGCCTGCAGGAGTGCAGCTACAGCACTGGGCACACCTGTACCAGCTCCTTCCTTGGCATCCTCTTGCTGCCTCTGCTGCCAGAAACACCCTTCCTCTGCCACCACCTCCTCTCAAGGGTCCCTGTGTCACACCAGCTTGGAGCCGCTGCCCTACCCTCCTCGCTCTGGGCTGTGGTTTGGGGTGTGCTCCCCTCCGGCCTGGCTGAGCCCCGTCCATGCCAGCACTGGGCACAGCTAGTGCTACAGAAATACCCAAATTAACCTTACCCAGGCTTTGGCAACCTTTGGGTCCAGATCCCTGGTTTGATCATAGAGGTCTCTAAGAATTGAGACCTGACTTTTCTCAGTGTTGCTTGAAGAGTTTGAAAGTAGCTCAGGATCTTAAAAAAACATAAAAAATCCTGCTGAGTAAAGTATTATTGAATGATGGTCAACATTAATCCAAGATCTACACTATGATAAAGTTAATCTCCCATTTTTGGGTTGTTTTATTTATTTATTTATTTGTTTGAGCTGGAGGAATGAAGACAAATAAGAAAGAGTAAAAAACAAACAAAAACCTCTAACTTTTTCTATGAAAACAAACAAACAAATATATATATATATATATATATATATATAAAGTTGACACCTTTTTATTTGAATACAAAGATTTTCTGAAAGTAACTTTTGGCTGAATGTTTTTTTAAGGCGTTGCTTGAGAAATGTCAACCAGTATCTTATGAAAGATGTTGCACTTAAAACCGCCGGCAGGGAGGCAGTAACAATACACCCATTGATCTCCCTCAGCCCCTCGCCCCCTTCCCCTGCTGCTCCGCTCTCTCCGGAGGGCGTGAGCCCTATCAGGTGATGTGAGCCCTTCCAGTGGCTCCAGTGTGATTTCCAGGCTAGGCAGTTGTTTGGTACAGCCACAGCTGCAGGAGATAAGGGAAGCACACATCCCTGCCCGGGGAGGATGCATGGCATCTCTGCCCGGGGCAGTGGGAGCTGTGACACCTCCGGTGCTTTTGCTGTGTGGAGGCCAGCAAAGCACAGTGGAGCAAGCAGCAGTGCTGGCTAATCCCCGCTTCCTTACACAGGCTTTTTGCTTCCCGCTCTTGACCCTGGGGAGGTGTGGAAGCTGTGTTGCTGGTGGAGGAAGGATGGAGCAGAGGGAGCTCCCTACAGCACCCTTGCAGTGGCAGCAGCAGAGCAAAGCTGCCTCCGGGGACTTCTGGCTGTCCCTCTGCAGAGGTGGGACCAAGGGGGACGGCAAAGTGCCTATGGACCCCGGAGGCACAGGCGATGTTTCTGTTTGCTGTGCTATTTCGGGAAGTTCTCATAAGGTAAACAAGGGCCTGCACTTGATTCATTGAGGTCATTAGTGAGCCGTAGGATGGTATTTACATTGCTAAGGTATTCGCACAGGCTCTCTCCCAGACGGCAAGTTCACTAGGGAGGAGGTGACCTTCAGCGTTTCTTGTTTTGCCCTGAATCTGGCACGCAGGGAGCCTGCCTGTTCAACTGGAGTGCCTGGGTATTGTAACCAAAATAAATCATCCTTATCGTGGCTGGTGGCAATACTGCAATGGAAACAGAAACAGGCGCCTACTCTGCACTTTGTGAAAATGGCATCACTGCGAGGAGTGGGATGGGAGGTTGGAGGATGAGCTCCAGGCAGCTGCAGCCACCACCTGTCCTGAGCAGGGCTCTCCTTTTTGGGGCCAGCCTCCCAGCTTGACATGTGCATGACTGTGCATGATAGGAGAACTGATCTGCTGTCCAAACTGCAGTAAATAACTGCTGGGGAGTATTTCTAATCAGAGAAAAGGAGAGAGTGTGGAGGTGTTCTAGTTCAGCCTGTCACAAATTGACAAGGGAACCCTCTGCTCTCTCTCCCCTCCCTGGGTAAATCACAATACACAACTTTTCATTTTGGCTTCCTAGTCTGTTTCGATGAGTAGTAGAACGATTTAAGACTGTTGGGGTTTTTTTCTGTGGATTTATATGGTTCTCACAGTGCTGAGGGCTGACTGACTGAACTGTCATAGTACTGAAGAAAATGAGCACCTGGAGAATCTACTCAGACCAGCAGTGCTGGGAATATCATAACCACAGGAAAAAACTGCACAGTTTGCATTGCATAGAGTTGCATTCAAACCCAGCAACTCCATATAAGAACAGACCATGAGCTGAAGACTGAATTCTCTGATGTTCAGTAATGTGTAATAATTCTTTCCCTTTGAAGGAGGATTTGTGGAGACCCTGTCCAGCTGCACATTTTCATGAAGCTTGTAGCAGCAACTTCTTATCTCAGAGGTCAAAATGTTTCAAAGAGGATTCTCCGGTTGGTGTCAAGGAAAACAGATGTGGGAAAGGTGGGGAGATGTGCAGGGAAGAAAGGGCTTTTGCTTGAAGCAAGGCCAGGTGAAGGAGGTCCTGTCTCCTACCATGAGCAAAGCACACACTCTGCTTGTACCTCCACAGCCTGGCCATAAGGCAGGATGAGCATGAGTGATGTGTGCATTCAGGCTGTTGAGAGCTTTGGTCTCTGTACGAGATGTCACTCCCTGCTGCAGGCCCTTCAGACCCCCGGGGGAAGGCACTGGCTCCCCCACCTAGGAGAGGGAAGTCATGGGCATCCCAGATGCAGGGTCAGCCAGGGAAAAGTTTCTGTCTTGACCTATCCCATGTGATATCCCTGGTGATGCTCTGCACCCTGGCAGAACCAGGCAAAGGGCTTTAAGATGTATTGCTTTAATGCTTCCACACTCCTCCTTCTCTCCCTGCCTCAAAGAGACAAACCTTAGCTTTGAAGCCTTTGAAATTACATCAAAGGATGAGATTTCCAGAAGAGCTTAAGGGAGTTGGGTGCGTTTGTCCCATTGATGGTCAAGAGGAGATGGGGAGATGGGTGCTTAATCCCTGGAGGTGCTTTGAAAATTCTGTCCTGTGTGTACATCCTTGCTGGGGAGGAAGTGAGAAGCAGCTGGCAGCTCCTTGGCTTTGTAAAAGGCAGATCTTGCCTTTTTTTTCTGAAGATAAAACATGATGGATTTGAAAACTATGTCCGAAACTCGGGTTTGTCATGGAAACTTCCAACTCTTTTTAAAAGAAGGATCTAAAAACAGCCTATGACTTTGCCTGATACAAAAGATGATATCTGTTGATAACTGAGGTGCTGCTACTTTCTCTCTCTTCGCATCACTCACTGTGTAACCTTGCCAGAATCCTCTCAACATGGAGGCTGTTACATGTGCAGGTAATGACACTGCTCTGCCTCTCTAGATGTCATCTTTCAGCAGTATTTTGGTTACTTTTTGTGTTACTTTTGACGAAGGATATCACCTCTCCTCTGCTTCTGCTGGTGAGTATTAAAACCGGGTGGTTTAACTCATGATACCTTGGAGGGGAAACTGCGGGAGCAGCCTGCACTCTTGGGATCTTCTCACTGCAGCCAGTGCTGGTGCCAAATGGCTGCTACCAGGCTGTCTTGGGACCCTGAGCTGCAGACAGGACTTGCTGGGAGCTGTAAGGGCTGTTTTGGCCAAGCCTGCCCAGAGTGAGGAGCCACCAGGCAAGCATGGGAGGTGTGGGGCTACTGCTGGTGCCAGTGCTTGGGGCTGGTGATGGCCAAGACGAGAGGTGGTGGTAGGAGGTTGTGGCTGGGGGCTGTGGCCAAGGGTTGGTGTTAATGGGCTCTTGCAGAAAGGCAAAGGAAACTGGGCTGCAGCCTTGTTGTGCTATTTTTGTTCAAGGTAATAACAGGAACTCCACTGTAAATAAAAATAGACAAGTGAAGAATTTCCCAAGTCTGTCTCTGCTCATTTCTTTCCTGATGAGGAATTATCCCACTCCAGAAGAGTAAATCCTTTCTGTCTGTTCCTTGGAAACTGGGACAATAACACTGGAAGCGAAAGAAGAGATTATGGAGTTGTCACGAGGGCAACAGCAACATTGTATGCTACATGCCAAAAATGCCTTCTTTAAAGCAAATAATAGCTCTGCTCTGCGGGGCTCATCCTGACAGCATGAGGGCAGGTAGAGGCAGTGTCTGCTGCCCTCAGTGCCAGCTGCCCTGCCAAGGCTGGGCTGGGTGCAGGCCCTGTCTCCTGGCTGCCCTGGGGGCCCTGCTGCTGCTCCTGGCTTGGCTCCACCACATCCCTCCCCTCCTGCCTGTCACCCACACTTGGCACCTCTCCTTTGGAAGCACATAGCATTCCTGCACCAGCTGATAATCAAAGAAGGTGTGGGGGAGGTGTGACCTTCTTTCCCTGATGATATCAAGTCTCTTTTTCACAAAAGACAACATTTTGCTTTGAAGTCTGAATTTCTGGGGGCAATTTTTTCTTACCATATGATCCAGGGCTCCCACCCTTAGCCACTGAATATGTCTTTTGGTTAATAACTAGTGCTTAACCATACAAGTGCACTAACTGCACTATTGCCACAGAGCCAGGGGACTCTGACAGGAATTGGACTGACTGACCTTTGTCACAGTCTTCCTGCTCCTCCAATGGGGCTACATGATGGTCACTTGCTCCTTTTCAAGTGCCCTTTGCGTTTTGAGGGAATCCCAAGTTACCAGGAAGTGCAAAGGCATTTTAGGAGCTCCAGCAGATGCTTTGGGGAACCTGCAGATGTGCTGCAAACCGCAGATGGGATGTGGCAGAGTCAGAGTCACACAACCCCAGGTGAAAACAACCCTGCCAGAGGGCTCTGTGCAAAATGCATGCTCACGCTTTCCATCCCAGACGGGGTTTGTAGGGAGAGCTAGTGACTCACTGGGGGTGGGAGTCTTGCTAAAGCTGTCATATGGAGGGAGTGTCAGAAGCTCACCCAGTTTCAGATGACGATTTTTCCATTCTCAGCTATTCATGGCTACAGTAATGAGATGGATAAGCCCACTGTTATTGTCTGTACAGAAAGTGAAGGACAAGTGGCATCGACTTTCAGAAGCAAATGCAAGAATGTTGTTGAATTTTTCACCCCCAGATTGTAAGCAGTAAGATATTGTTTTCAAACCCCTTATTTTTGAGAAGTTTGATTATACTTTAACTAAAACCAAAATGTCAAAACAAAGAAGGCTCTATATCTTCTCTGAAAGTGTGTTACCCTTTTTTACAAAAACCAGTCACTTATATTGATGGATAGATACTTTGAAGAGGGGAGGTTCTTGCTTCTGCCCCCAAATCCTAGCCACCCTGTGATCGAACTTCTGATCAAAGTTTACAAAGTTTGAAACTGCAGAGTAAAGAGAAATGCAAAGCAGCTTGTGAATGGAGAGGTGTGAAACCGAGGGTGTGAAACAGCAGAGCTGATCTGCCAGGTTAGCTTTCTCTCTCTACTGAGATGGAATCCACAAAAGATCAGGCAACTCTGCCATACAGGATTTGAACTTGAGAGGACTTTTAAAAGACCTGTATGTGGTGGATACCCAGAGAAAGAGGGATCTGTGTGCCTGTGAAACCCTGCTAGCAGAGATAACTAATTTTGGGAGGCTGAATACAGCCTGAGAAGCCCACGTTCTGTCCTTACTCAAGGATACAGCTTTGGTTGATGGCTCTAGATGTTTGAAGGATGAAATACATGGATGGTCTCTCTCCATCCTCTCTCCACCTCCTGCTGTCTACGTGACTGACAGAGTGGATCTGGTGTTACAGATTTTTAAGCAAACATGAAGCTCCTTCATGTCTCTTACCCAGGTTGTCTTACTGAGGAGCAGAAGATGATTGGGACTGACAGCAAACGCTGCAGGAGAAAAAGTGCATGGTGGTTCTAATTTAGGGATGCTCTCTAATTTTACCCTTAATCTCTAATTTTACCTCTTTTCTCTCTAATTTAGGGATTCAGTGCACATTGTTTGGCTAAAGTTCAGTGGAGACTATGCAGAAAATTGCTGTATTGTCCACTACCTTGCTGAAGTCTGGATTTTCACAGCAGCCTGCTACTAGCAGTGCTGAGGAGCAGGATACTTACTCAGAATACTACTTTTGTGCTTGTTTCTGGAAAAATTGTTTGTATTTTAAGATAATTTTTTTTCCTGGAGTTTATGAAAAAAAATATTTTCAGTTCAAAGCTTAGCCCTCTCAATGTTTTTTCATCACGGCATTAGTCTAGCCAAGCATTTACATCCATGCTTAAGTGTGAATGCATGCCTAATAGAGTTAAAAGGAGCTTCAAGAGTGTCCCCTTGCTGCTCTACTGAACAGGCATAGGCAATGTGTAAATGTAGGTGTCTTGCTGAATCAGAGCTAAGTGATGATATGCTCTCACAAGCTGAGACAGAGCAGTGAACTGCATGTGTTAACAAGGTGAGATTTCAGAGTGGAAGTGACATTAGAGGACAGGGAAACCAGTTTTTAATAGCATCCACTGCCCATTGCTGCAAGACAAGAGTCTGAGCTGGAACAGTAGGACTCAGATACAACTTGGAAGTGGTCTGGACGTTTTGCATCTCTGTTGGCTTTCTGTGTGGGCATACAGAGGGGAGGATTTCTTCTCGTGTGTGGAGTCACATACTTTACTTTCTCATGGTAGGACAAATAGGCCACCAAGAAAGTAGGACACTTGGCCTCTCTCCTCTATGGGAGGTGCAGTGCAGATTGGCTTCTGAGAACTAGGACAGTGCCTCCAAAAGTAGAACAGCTGGTCACCCTGTTCGTGTGTTTGTTGACTTACAAATGTATCCTTTAAAGCTCAAGATTTAAAAGACATTTTTGGCCTACTTAGAGAAATGTTTTAATGTTTTCTGAAAATAAGGACAGGTATACTGGAACAGACCCAAACCTCTGCTTTTCTTTTGGAGCACTGAGCACAGCTAGCTGGAGGATCCACTGCTGTGCAAATATACCCAACAGGTGCTCTGTGTCACTTCTTGCATACTGAGTGATACCACAGTGACAAATCTACTCTCCTTGTCTGGGAGGTGTTCACTTTTCAGTAGCAGAATATGGGCAGAAAGACTTGCACTGCAGTGTGAGATGATGCTTTGTTGCAGGAAAACTGTTACCAAATCAAACATGTGTACATGGATATGCTCTATCTATTTATCTATCTACATAAAACATCTATTCAATCAGAAACTGACTTCCATTCAAATACATAGAAAGCATCCACAGAAGGTTTCATTCTCCTGCATTAAGGTCTTTCTCTAAGTGTAATTACGTCCATAATGTCTACAATTCCATTTGATCCCTAACAATGCCAGTGGGATGCTAGCATGTTGCTCTGGTCAGCAGAATGTGCCTGGGCATCATTGCAACAGCCTGTGTAGGTAAACAGGAGGAAAGAGTACAAACCAGGTCAGCTACATGGTTCTTGTAAAGAAGCTACTGTCCTCACTGGTTGAGAAAAACCCCTCCATGGCTCCTGTAATGATGGCCATTAATATTTCCACCTGGTTGTGACTTGGACTAATCCCACAGGAGCTTCTCACCTTGAGCCAGAGGTTACTCAAAGTCATTGTGCTGCTCTGAAGTCTGGGTTCACTCTCTTGGGACTCATCATTAGTCAAGTCAGGTATGAGGCTGAATCTTAGTAGTTAGAGCAGGAGGCTAATAGAAAGGGAAGCCTTCCAATTTTTTTTTATCCAGTAAGTGTGCTATGGTAATGAATTTGGAGCCTAGTGGCTCCAGTTGGAGTGGGAAGCTCACTGCATCGAGAGCAAGTCTTTAATCCACATAAAGAGGTGTTTCATAAGCCATATGTGATGTCCTGCTTTGAATATTAATACCCAGAGTACTTATTCAGCTCACAGCCATTTCATGGAAATGCCATGCCTCTGTGAGGCCAGACGGAGCCCTTGGGTGCTCCAGTTTTGGCTTTTTTTGCAAAGACAGTTTCAGGTTGCTCTGTATTCTTAATTCAAAATTCTCATTCAGCTTACAGTCTCTGAAACCACTGCATTTATATTACATAATATTAACTGATTTGAGATTTAATAAAAATGTGAAGGAGACTATAGGACAGCAGGCTTGGTCTACTTAGCCAAGTGACCTGTTAGTTATATACTTCGTGAAGTTACTTAATCTTCTACAGGGCAGGCTCTTCTCAAATGAAATAACACAGGAGGCAGGGACTGTTCTGGCAAGCACTCGTGTTTTTAAAGTCCTTCTGCAAAAGCTGGGGAATGAATATTCAGTGAGAACTGAGATGCATTCTAGCTGTGTCAGCCATGCAGGTATTTTTCTTTTTTTTTTACATGTATACCTGAAATTACATTGAGCTACAGAGCCTCTGGTGTAATACTTGGTCCTGCCTAGTGCCATTCATCCAGAGCCGAGGGCAGTGCGCCTGTGGCAGTGGCAGGCTCAAAGTGAAGTGGAGCTCTTACAAGTGGACGTGGACACCCCTGATTGTTGTTAATATCAGCATGCGCCTGTGGTACTGCCTAGGGAAGATGGTTTGGGCTGCTGTGCTGCGCCTCGGTCATACTCCAGCTCCAGCAACCAAGAGTGGAGCCCAGCCAGCTGCCTTGTGGGGGATCCTTCCCACGAAGCCAGACTTAGAGAGCAAATGAGTGGGTTGTCACTTCTGTGCGTCGATTGTTACAACTGTTTTTCTCTCCCAGCGCTGGAAAGGGAGGATGTAGCACGTATTGCTTTTCTCTGCGGGTGGTTGCTGCATTTAAATGTGCTCCCCATTAAAAGTGTCATTGTTATTGTTGCTAGTTGTGGCTGCAAAGCACCCTTGTTCTCTGTTGACCAGCACGACACAGCACATACTTGCAGTGCAAGAATCCTGCTCTGAGGGAGGGCAAAAACTAATCCTAGTCTTGACGCTGATTAAGAAAATAAGTAAGAAACAGGAAGGGAACGTTTGTGTGCAAATCTCAAGGACATGGACCTTGCAAACTGTGCTCATAAGCAAACCATCTCACCCTCTTTACTGTATTCGTTCACACATGAGGCAAGAGGGTCACTTAATGCTTTGGACCAAATACTTTCGGATTTCAGTTGTGTAGCCTATGATAGAAGTGGTGTACATAGGATCACTCAGATCAGGTACCCTCCAGTGTCTCTTCCAGAGGAATGGGGAGGGCACAGCCACCCCACTGGCCCGAAGGATTTCAGCCTGGGTGGGTAAGTGCTTGCTGGGAGGGGGGTCTGGAGCTCCTGTGTGAGCAACCACGGCATTACTCTGCTGAGCCTGATAAGAAATCCTACCTGGGCCAAGGACAGCAACATAATATGATAAGGAGAGACAGGAGTATCCTCTGGGGATTCCTAGGCATGGTGTGGAGTTGTCCTGGGCATCTTAATTTTCTAAGCAAGATGAAGGTGTAACTTGCAAAGTACTCTGTGGGGTGAGAAAGCAGAAAATAAAGAATGAAAATGTCTACCCAAACCATAACCGTCTGCTGATGAATTCTAGGAGCATCGTGCACCATCCTGAATTTTTAAAGCATGTCAGATAACCCAGCTTGAATTTCAACAGGAGAGTAAGTCACTCACAGCAAAGAGGGATGAAAAGCTCAGGTGTGCTGCAGGCAGAGGGAGTTTCAATGCCCCTACACGCCAGGAAGGCAGGTGGGAAGGTGAAGAGGGTGCTGGGTGTCACAACCTTTGGAAGATCCCTCTCACCTACCTGCCACTACCTTGGATATGATCGTCTGCCCCAGTGAGTCCCTTATTCTCACCTGGCAGGTGTATTTCTCTTCTTGAGCTTATCTGGGAGATGGACCAGCAATGCTCTCAGGAGGCAAGGAGGTTGTGCAGAAACAAAAAAGAGGCAACAGGGCTCTGAGGGAGAGGGAACAGTGGTCAGAGACAGCTGAAAGTCTGCTCACCCTCTGAGAGGGAGGGTCTGACCTCCTGGGCCTGAGAACTGCTGGAAGCTGAACAGCTGTGTTCTTTCTTCCTGCTCGTGTGCTATCAGCTTGAGAAAATGGCCAGGATTGTTTGTCTTATGACTGTCCCTCATCTGGACATTTGGGGAAAGCTGTATCAGGTGGAACAGAGATGCTGCCTCCAGATAATTCCCCCTGCCTGCAGTGGGGTCAGTGCCCTTGTGGCTTTGCAGCACCACATGGCATCCAGAAGCCTGGGGTGGCTGCAGCATGAGCAGGATGGCCTCTCTTCTCTGTTGCACCCAACTGCACAATTCTTCATCCTTCCCTGTCTGGGGTTATGTGTCTCTGCAAGCTTTTTCTGGGTTTCAGTGGCTTGCTCAGCTCTGACCACAAAGGTACTAAAAAGAGATGGCTGAAAATGCTGCTCCTGGTGAGGGAAACAGTATGGTGCTGCAGGAACTGATGAGCAAGGAGATTGAACTGGGTGTGACAAACAGGTCTAGGATAGTGAAAGGATCACCTCTTCAGTTAAAGAGAATTTGAGGTCTGGGAGCTTATTTAGAGGGTGTGGGACTGGGAGAGGATGGCAGTAAGCCCAGCCTTTCGACTGGAAACGATTTAGGTCTTTCACCCTTTACTGCTCCAGGGAGTGTGTGCCATGCATAGGGTGGGACCAGCAGTGGGAGCACAGGGCAGGGAGGAGGGAGCATGGCTTTCTAGCAACTCGCCTCTGCCTTTGTGAAGGCAGTGATGGAGCTTCCAGGAAAGCAGAGGCTGTGCTCAAGGAGGCTGGGTGGTGAACCAGGAAGTGTCAGGAGCTCATGACAAACAACAAATCTAGGGAGAAGGATTCGTTTTTCAAGACTGAAGCAGGCACAGAAGGTGGCACGAGGGTGATTTATGTACTTAAGCAGGGTTTTGGCGTTTGTGCCCAGCTTTGTGGTTCATTTCCTCATTCACTCAAATGCATAAAGACTGAACAAATGTTTGGTAAACAGGAACCCAAGGTTTCAGCGATGAAAAGCTTTAACTCTCACCCACAGAACTACTTGCAGCATTGGCTTGGAAATGTTTTGAGAAGATGATGATTTCCTCCTCCCCAGTCTTATGACTGGGGTAGCTGCAGCCGTGACCTCCCCACATTGCCTCATGGCTGCACCCCCACCAAGCTGCCAAGGGCTGGAATGAGAGAGAAAAGTGTGGGTGAGGTGGGGCCCTTTGGGTCAGCCTCCATCGGTGCTGGCAGGGGCCAGCTCGGAAACTTGCACAGCTGCTGCCCGGGCTCCGTTTGGGCTGTGAATAACTGGAGAGCTTTCCATCACCAGGGCTGTCAGTTCAGGTATTTGCAAGCACTTTCTTTGGTGGTTTCTTTCTAGTGTGGTTGCTGGACAGGGAGGATAGAGAGAGGAACCTTTCATGCTTCAGCTTCAGCAGCATCCGGCGTTTTCATGAAACCACAAAGGATGTTAAAGAAAAAAGAACAAGCGCTCTGTTTATAGGGATTTAGACCATCAAAACAAAGAGGGGGCTGTGTTCTTCAATGATCACTCAGAGTCAAGGAGCCAGAAGACATAGGTTCACAGGAGATGGGCTTCCAGGCTGAAGCCCACCCTACCCTGGCCACAGTTTGCTGCCCCTTGCTTGTTCTGCTACAAGGGCTGGCAGAGCTGGCTGGCACTTCATATCCACTGTGCTGCCCAGCATTGCTGTGCATATTAAAAAGTCTCTCAGGATGATGACTCTATATTTCTGCAGCTGCCTGGGAATTTGTGCAGGGCTTTTCCACTCAGAAAAAGCCCCTTGCAGGACACGTGGGATGCAAAGGAGAGGCATGCAGCACCCAAGCGAGGAATGCATGGGAAAGGCAGTCGGGCAATATGTAGTCCACACACTGACATCTGCTGCTGCACTAGTTGAGAGAAAATCTTTCTTTCCACCACCTATGTTCAGTGCAGATTTTTGTGCAAGCATGATAGTAGGAGGTAACACAGAAACAGGTCTGATGGCAGTAGGCTTCTGCTCCCAAAGGTAGTCTGGATGCTTGTTTTAGGAGCATTGCACCAGGACAACGGCAGTGGGAGGAGAAGGGTGATGACAACCTGTGATTCTTAATCTCTTGTTCATCTCTCCTCAGTGTCCAAGCTGACTGAAATGCAAAATGAAAGCAATTGTGCAGCATAACTCATGATCTACGTCCAGTGTCACCACCACAGCTCTCAGGCTCTCTGCTGAGGTGGCCAACAGGGTGTGAAGCTGCCCCAACCCACCACTCACCCACCACTTCAGCCCTTGGAGGAACAAATTGCAAACCAAGAAATGGCCTGCAAACATCCCAAGACCTTTTGTAGGTATTTGCTCTTTTGTAGGTATTTGTGGAAAAATGCATTTTGGAGGCATGCAATATGAATGGCTGCAGTGCCATTGGAGACTGAAGGTCTGTCCAGTCAGTCCTGGTGGCCACAGGAGCCTGCCTACTCCTACACCCCAGTGGCTGGCATGATTCCCAGAAAAGCAGTGGCGACACAAGGGTAGAGCATGAGAGAGGCACAGCTCTGCACAGCCATGGGTGCCCTGCACCAAGGAGCATCCACACTCTGCCTCCAGCTTGGTGCATCAGAGCTTTTCCATCTGAATTGAAGTTGCTCTGTTTTCCTAGATAAAGAAACCCCTGCCCACTGCCAAAATTCCTGTTGCTGGAGTGTGGTAACTCATGAAAAAGAGCTGCAGGGGACAGAATAAATAAATAAATAAATAAGCTCTCACCCATATTTTTAGTCACCCAGCACCCATTGGATATCTCTTTTAAGTATATTATTAGCAACCCAGACATTTCAAACATAAACAGCAAGCAAGGTGAGGTGTTTGTGTGTGTGTGTATGTGCGCTGCCTCCAGATGCGGCTGGCACATGTCCCAAAAGTGTGTCCCAGGCCAGTGGGCAGGGACAGCCAGGAGGGTGTCAGGAAAGAGCCCTCCTTTGCTTTGCAGGGAGGGCGAGCAGCCACTTCTGGCCTTCCCATGTGCTCAGCCCCCTTCCAGGGTTCAGGCTGCCCCAAGGCAAAGGGTTGGCAATGCGTGGTGCTTTGTTTCAACTGAGCTGTGTCCAGATCATCTCCTATTAACCTGCAAGGAAAATACTGGGCTAAGAATATTTTAGTAGCTTTTGGAAGGGCGAGGGCTGAATCAAATGCTACTGTTTTATTATCCAATTTTCTTTTAACAAGCTGTCCATTCACAGAGTGCCAGTGGAATTTGGAAGTCCTATTTTGGGTGTGGAAGAGACTTCATAATTTCTAGTACTTATGGAACCTGTGAAAGTTATTTTCTTTTTGGGTTTATGTAAAACATTCCCAGAGTCAAGCATGTGGGGATTTTCTGAGGAAAAGGTGTGGAGATACAGTCTAAGAAGTCTTCATGGTTTTCATCATATTGGTAGAGAAAAAAAATCACATGTTTTACAAGGGTATTTTTTCCAAAAAAGGCTTGTTTAGGAGTCTCCACATTTCATAAGTGACTTAAAACTGAAGATTCAAGCTAATTAAACACATTTTTGGTGTATTATGCTGTCTGTACAGATACTAATCAATCTAGTCTAATACTTCTTGGCCACTCTGTAGTCAGGTATTCTTGCCAGGTGATTTTAGCCAATCAGACATAAATTCTTTTCAGCACTGATTTTGTGAAAAGTTTAAACTTGCTTCTAGAAGTTTTTGTTGACTCTTATGGACAGTCATGTTGGTCCACATGACCAACAGATTATCAGAGTAAATGTGCTAGTGAGTTTTGGATATGTATCCCACACAATTGTGTCACCCACGTGCATGACTTGGAAAACACACGTAAAGTCAGAATCTTTACCTGAGGTTTCCTTCCAGTTAAATTGCTTCATTAAATAGCAGATATTCCTGTTCACCAATAGCATATACCAAATCATCAGCCAAAGGAATTCCTAAAAGGCTGTGGGACTGACCACGAAGTAGCCAGAATGTCAGTGAGGTCTCTTAGGTTAGCAGCAGCATGGGAGGGGTAACTCCAAATTTAGCAGCATCATCCCAGACTTGCATCCTAGTGAATTCCACCAAGCTAGCCAATGCTTCCAATAAATTAGTTTTCCAGACCTTCCCATCAACATTTTTCATAGCTAAATTTCTGTGGATCACATCTTTAGTGTTATCTTGAAATATATTTCGGTGTCCTGTAAATGTGTTACCACTCAGAGACAACACAAAGTGCCTTCAGACACTAGGCAGAGAGCCAAAACCTGTCCTTGGATGAATATTTGCAATTCCTCTTGACTCCATGTTATCTGAAGGTCAAGTCAGACCCAGACCAGAGCGTTAAGTCAAAGCTGAAGAAGTTTTAGGAGGACAAAAGTAGTTATCAGCAGTTTCCACTTGCTTTTATCTGGTGGTGGGGAGGTAAAATGTGAGTAAGAGGCAGCAAAGGGAACATCCCAAATGCATCTCGTAGGATTCTCTGATCCCTTGGTTTCTTGCTGTTAAAGTGCAAAGTATTTTGCTCTTACCTTGTAATTTGTGCTGAGCTCTTCCATAGCCTTTTTTTGCCAACATTGAGCCCAACTGTTTCTTTGACGGAGTGCATATTTTTTGTTTTTTTCCACTGACTTCTTCTGTTTGGTCCATCTTGTTGGGAGAGAGAGGTACTTGCAAGAGGCATTCAGCTGGGTGCACCTCCTCCCTCCCAGTTTCAGGAAGACATATCCAAATGTAATCCCACGTGCAAACATCAGTGAGTCAGCAGTACTAAATGCTGTCTGCTAAACACTGATGTTGTGCTTGACCAGCATCTATGGGACTTAATCCTTTGCATGGAGATTACAAACTGGAGAGCTGGGGCTGCCCTGGTGATGTGCCTCTGCCTGGGGTTGTCACAAGGAGAACCTCCCTGTTTCTGTCCCCATTCATGGCTGGGCTGGCTGTCACACGCCATTGCACTGCCAGCTGGGGAGGGCTTCTCTCACCAGGAAAACACCTCCCTGCCAGTTGCTAGCCTGGGACCACCAGCATGCTCCTCACTGGTCTCCAGGTCATCTCCAAATGGCAATGACTCCTCTGAAGCCCACTAAATGTTTTTGCACTTTACAGATAACTGGTTAGCATCAGGACCTAGAATATTGCTTTGTGGTTGCTAATAACCTGGGTCAGAACTGAGCTGGTGATTTATTCAGGAAAGGCTTTACATCTGCCTCCTTAAGTGCCTGCCTTGCTGCTTTGCCTCTCTCCCTGATCTCTCTTCTGATCCCCTTACTCTCACATTCTGGTATTTCCAGCTACCTCTGAATGAGGCATTAATGCAGATAAATATTACTGCAAGGAAGTAATGGCCAAATACTCTCTGCATCATCTATATGCATTGGTTGGGGAGTGATTTTTCATTTCATACATCATTTGCTATTTCAGCATGTGGCAATTCTGCAAAATAAGGAGGAAAATTAGAGAGCTGAAGAGCCCACCCTTTGTTCTTGCTGTTGCCAGCACTTGCAAGCACAGGCACGGGGTGACTGTTGTACATTTTCTGGCCTGAGAAGCCTGGTCTGGCCTGAGATGCGTTTGGATGAACTCATGTGAAACTTGTCTGGACCCTGTATTAAGACACTCTGCACAACTTTATCCTTATTTTCTTCCTGTCTTATTTTCTGGGCTTTAACACAGCCATGTAATTTTAATCTCATTCCCCAAACCTCCCCTTTGCTGTATTCTGCATTTTTCAGTGTAATTGGTCCCAGCATATAACACACAACTAACTATAAGCTGTTTCCCCTAACTCCAATAAGAGCTCATACCCAAGTGAAGTAATCTTTCCCACCTGGGCTGCTCCAGTGGTTTCATATCACTTAATTCTCCCTCATGAGTTGAGGACAAGTTCAAGGTAACATCTGCTCGGCTTTATGTTGGTTCTGTTTGTACTGGGGGTCCCTCGGTTCCCATTGTCAAGCAAGTGAAAGGAATGGTTTTGCCAGAGTTCCACATTTTCTGGGAGCATTTTCTGGAAGATAACCAATTCTGCTGGGCTCACCCTGTTATTAGAGGCCCCATTAAAATCAAGGATGTATGTTCAGTGAATTTATTCTTCTGGACTGCTGTGCTTGTTCCACTTTCTTATTTTCCCCTCGAGTTTCTTTGTGAATTCGTTTCCTGCCTGCTCTGTCCCCCTTGCTTGTGGCACTGGGCTGTGAGACATGAGCTCAGCCGCCTTGCCCTTGGCAAGCTGCAGGCTTTGGTGGCCCTGCCTTGCTGTGGTCCCACAGCTGGCAGTGTTGGCCTGTCAGCCACACTGCTGAGTCTCGTTTCAAGTCCTCTGCTGGGAAGACCTACCAGATTTGCTTTGTGAGGACTGCTCCTCAAAGGCAAAATACATACAATGCTCTGCTGGCACTGCCCACAGTCTCCACAAAAGCTGTGGGCAACAAGGCTCTCCTGCAAAGCTTTTCAGGGGCCTGCTGATCCTGGGCATGTATCTGAAGGTCATCTTCTCTGCCATATTGCAAGTGTGGTGGGAACTAAGGGGTGTCTTTCTGAAGATGTCTCCTCCTCATGGACTCACATGCCATGCAGAGCTCATTCATCTCTGCAGTGTGCTACTGAGCGCCTTGAAGTGAGCCATCATTTCATTTTCGGTGACTTCCTAATGTGTTTGTTCCTTTTTTTCTCCAAGCAACAGCAGAAGCATTGCTGTATTTGGCAAAAGAACAAAGCCTTATTGTTCAAAGCCTGTGCGCTGCAGTATCAGCTGGGACAAACACACCATTGCACTCTTAGACCTTCATCTCAAAAGCCAGCTGGACAAAGAGTGAAAAGGCTCAAAATCACAAGTTAGAAAAGCATTTACCTTTATCTTCTCTCTAAAAGACTCTGTTGAGTGCAGTTTTATATCTGTGCTTTCTTTCTGTTAGCAATACCTCTCTAGAAACCTGAAAATAGCATCTCTTCCTCTATTGATTTGTCCCCCTGAGCAGCACAGATTTCTCCCCCTCCAACTGCTCATCGTGTTGGTTTGCTTATGCAACTCTGTTATCAATGAATGTCGGTGTGGCTCTGCTCACACAAAGTGGGCACGTTATCCTTTTCTTTGTGATTGCCTGGCAGCAGCCCTTCCCAGGAGCCTCCTCCGCAGGCAGGTGCTGGGGTGATGCCTCAGCTCTTGCACAGCTCAGTGCTAGCCTGGACCCTGGCAGCCAGCAGTGGATGAGCCCCAGGAGGCTACTGTACCACTGAAACTGCTTTGTGGCCAAGCAAAACGTGCAGTGCTGGTGTAATATATCTCATATGGATACAATGCCCAATTTTACTGTCATAATCATGCCTGGCAAAAAGGGCACCTTTCCTGACATGTTTATCTGCACCTTAGAAGCGTGAACCCAGTGTTTCTTTGCCACAGAGTACCTATATAATTCTCTCTCCATAAGCCATTATTCTCAGCTTTCAATTATTTTTGCTGGTTTTCCCAGCTCCTCCTTCAGGCTGGCAGCCACGCTGGTCAGGAGGCACCCAGAAAGAAAGCTTGCACAACAGCGATCAGACAGTTGCTTATCTCTCTGCCCTGGGGTATGTCATGCAGCCCAAAGCCACACTGAGACTTTTTCTGTTGATGTGACAAATTGTAAATTCCTGCTCAATTTCCTGTATGCTAACCCTGCAAAGTGTTTCATTGCATTTGGTCTCCTTCTCCCATAGAGGGTCTTAATTTTGGACTACTTCTTTCCTAGACGTATTATTCTGTGTGTCCTTTGAACTAGGTCATTTTCTCCCCGTGCCACATATATTTTTTTTCTCCTTTTGTGTTATTTTCCACTCCTGGCTGGTGATTGTATCTCCTCCCCACTGTAGTATCAGTTGCAGTTTTAATAAACACACTGTCTAATGCTTTTTCTAGATCATTAATGAAGATGGTAAATAAAACTGGAGTTAACACCAGTTTCTAGTAATAACCCTACTGGATGCCTCCCCACAAGCTGACAGTTTTGTCGCTGATCACTATTCATCACCAAGCTTGAACGTCAGTGTCCCTGTGTGAGGTAATTAATATTCATTTAACACCATTCATCACAAAATTGGAGAAAAACATGGCTAGAAAGGACCTCAAGAGGCTGATTTCAGAAATATTCTAGAAGCTTCCAACCTGCTTTTAAACACAGGCAAAGATACAGGTTTTAAATCCTTGCCAGGCAGGTGCGTTTAGTGTTGGTTAGCCTTACCCTTTGCCAAGCATCTAATTTAACCTCTCTTGCTGCAATCCAGGCACTTTATTTCTTACCACTCTCACAATGGATATAGAGAACTGTCTGGAGGATGTTTATTCACTCATTCTTTGGAAATAGTGTTGTCTATTCCTCTTTTCTAGACCTCTCATCACACTTCCTTCCATACCTTCCTGAACTGAACAAGTATTGTAGCAGGACTGGGCAAAACTGAGGGCACAGCTGTGTTTTACCTGTATTTTACAGGCAGAGCTTTTCTCTGAGTGCACTGATATGGTGACTGCCTTGTGTATGACAAATGGAACTTTTTATTCATTTCAGGTTCCTGCATTGCTGCACTGCTCCACACCTGCCTAATCATCTGTCTCTCATTTTGTCCCTGTGCAGCTGACTATACCTACCTCTGTGCACAACTTTGCTTCTCTCCTTTTTTTCAGATCTCTTCTCTAACATGCCAGGATGATTTTTGATTCTAATCCTCTTTCAGGTCTTTTCAGATCCTCTCAGCTTGGTGTCATCTCCATATCTGATAAGGGTGCCTACTATCTCATAATCCAGTGACTGGACCTCTGTTAAACACTACTCAACCCTTTCTTGTATTTTCACAAAGACACTTTCTTTCTGAGCACGTTTTTTCCAACCTGTTTTGCACTTCTTACTTAAAGGTAATTTCTCTAGGGCATGTTTCCTTAAATTTATCTCTTATAACATAAAATGAGATGGTACCAGAGATGTACCAAAATCAACATACAAGAAGTATCCTGCTTTGTCTCTATCCACAAGACCTGTTGCAGGATTAAATTAGGCTGATTTGACATGATTTGCTCCTGGCAAATCAGCACTGGCTGTTCCTCTTCTCCGGGTTGTTTCCTAGGTGCTGATGATTAATTTGTTTAATTATTTGTTCCAGTGCATTTCCAGGAACCGAAATAAAGCTGACTGGCCGTAGCTTCCTCGCTCCTCTTGTTTCCCCTTTCTGCAGCCAGGCAGGGTGTGCTGCTCTGTGAGGAGTCCCACTCCCCCTTGCTGCTGAGGGTTCAAGGAGGGTCCCAACCCGGGCTGACCCTTGTGTGGGGTGCTGCTGCAAAGCCATCAGACTGATGCTTTCCTCAGCCTTCCTCTGACCACCAACCTATGGCCAGAATCCCTCCCTGCTTGCCCTCCTGTCCTGTGCTAGTTACATTTCCTTTATGTCTTTCTCGATTTTATCCACCATAGTACATGCTGACCTTTGATGTCAGCCCTGAGCTGTCTGCATGTATCTCTGTTTGTCTGTTTGGTTCCTCCTTCCCTGTGAGACCCCTGAAAACTGACTGACACAGCCAGTTGATCTTTCTCGATCCTAAATTTCAATTATGCCTCAGTGTGACTTAGGTTTGTGCTGTTGCAATTTGCTCCTGTAGACAATTCTGACATTCCTGAAAGTCTTTGTCCTTATTTCCCTGAGTGGTTGCTTACCAGTGTGCTGTGCTGCCCGAATATCTGTAGTGCTCAGCACAGCCTCTCAGTGGGGAAGTGCAGAAACTCAGAATTTCAATGAAATGATGAGCTTCACCCACTTCCAACTGGACTTTCCCAAACTGCACAAGACTTCTTGTTTTTGGCAACCTCCTTATCTCTTAGCAAAAGTAAGCACAGTGAGCCAAATTCTGACCTCATTTACACCAGTAAAATCTGGACTTGTGCCAGGAAACTGCTGAAGTTGTTTTGGGCTTACAGTGATGAGAATGAAAGCAGCATCTGCCTCATTAATTCTCCCAATCCACAGAAAGTAAATGATTCCAAGAGGAAATAGCTCCACAGAAGGGAGCCCTGGAAGGAATTAGAGACTGACTTAATGGGATTAAGGGGGGAAAATGCTTAAGCAAATTCAAATTGATCCTCTCTTCTAAACATTCAAGGTGCCAAAATAAACACAAACACTGTTTTGGGAAGGAAAAGGTTAAAAAGCTATGAAAACAAAATATCTCAGCCTCTTCTAATGATGTCCTGTTGCAGAATGAGCACAGTGAAGAAAAGGTTGCTGAGTCAGCAATACCTACCTGCTTGCTTGGTGTTTTTCCATGGAACTCTAAGGATTGGGGCTCATTTCCCATTATATCCATGGGGCTCGTTCTGCATTTCCAGGTCTGATAAAATACCCCTGGAAACCAGATGGTGTTACAAGTAGTTTTGAGTGAACAGGCCTGGCAAATGGAAACCCCTCTCAGATGCCTCACCAACCTGACATCCAGACCCTAGAACCACGGTCTAGTTGTTGCTTTGGTTTTTTGTTCTGCAGTAAATTACCATGTTTGCACATTCCTTCACCCATTTCACACTGTGCATGGCACTAGGATCAGATGGGCCAAAAATAAATATGTATAAAGAACCTGCTCCTGACGTGTTGCTAGATATGCTAGAAGCTGCACACATTCAGCCTGATTTTGTAGAGTGATGTGGCAGGGGTAATATCTTGAGCAATTGGCAAAAGCCAGCATGATTCAGGCAGGCAGGTGGCCCTGCATGCTGGCTGGGAGAAGGGCAGGAAGGAGTGCAAGGCTCACACTGCCTATTAGTGATAGCTGGAGGCAAGCAGGAGCTGTGACCTGCACATGCAAACTGTCTTCTTTCATCTGCTGCCAGCGAGGTGCTGTCCCCATTCACCCAGCCACCCTGATCCACCCACCAGAAGAGCTGGGGGAAAGTAATTAGAGAGTGGTCAAGACCTCTGAATGACACGGACATTTCTTCTCCTTTTAGAGAAGAGAGCACAATGCTGCCAAGGGCAGTCAAGTACCCAGGACATGGAATGTCTACTCTGATGACTTTTGAGGGAGAACAGGGCTTCATGCAAAGACCCTTACACTGCAAGGTGAGCTTAGCTAAATGAAAGCACAAAGAGGGAATATGTGAGAAGGTACAAAGGCCATGAAGCACTCCCCGTGATGGGAGACTACAGAGTGATCTACTTCACATAATTCAGAAATTGTAAGGCAATTTGAGAACAGTGCTGCAGTAAGAAAGAGATTTCTGATCGGGGAGTTTCCATTTAGGGAAAATATACAATCTGCTACAAGCAGAGGCAAAAGAGATGCAGAGGAGAAAAAGAGGATCTAAATGTTATATGAGGGTAACAAACAAACAAAAAAAACCCACCCACCAGGCTTTTCTAACATTCTAGTTAACTCTCCAGACCTTTCAGTCTTTATATGAAGACTAGGTGACATTCTAACAGATGCATCTGCAAATCTAAAAGAAGTTGCGGGCAAGCCGCAGAAATGATGGGGCTGGTACTATGGATCTCTTATGCAATAGGTTACACTTGATGATCATAATGGTCTCTCCTGACCTTAAGCAATGAATCCCTGACATTCAGCTGTGCTCAAGTGTACCACTTTATTATACAGCAGTTTTGGACCAAAAATTGCTATTATCAGTGAAGTAAACACAAAAATTAACAATGTCATTGCTCCAGCACCCCTTGTGCTCCTTAATTTGTTGGTTCTTTATTTTATGTTGTCCTTAAATTTTTAGTGTGCTGCAGTTCTATGTATTGGATATGCAGAAGCACATTACAGGGGTAATTATAAGGCAGCTGGAGGGTTTTGGCAGCTGAGAAGGGGATAACAAGCACTCTTGGCTCTTTGAGAGGCAGTGTGGGTTTGTGGGAGAGGGATTTTAGCTGAATGATAAGATTGTCAGCAGGGAGAGTCAAAGGGGCTGACAATAGTATTTGCATAATTTTGGAGTTAACCACTTCCAAAAAAGAACATCAGTTTGCAGCAAAATAGAAGCCATTGTTTACCCTTCGGACTGGTAATCTCTTAAATCTTGCAGCAAAGGGCTTCTTTCAATGCAGTTTTAAACCCAAAGTTCAGGGCATTTTCTGAGGTTTAAGGCCAAATGCTTCAGGAAAGGCACTGTCACAACATGCTGTGGGAGTCTGCCCTGGTGCAGAACCAGGGTCCACATCCACAGTAGTGCACAACTGGGGGACACCTTGCTTCACTTGCTTCTCTTTGCCCCACTGAATCTAGCTTGGGGTATTTGCTCTCCTCAAAGCATAAATACCACTACTCTCCGGCCTGGTTGCCTGTGAACACTTCAGCCTTGCAGCTAAGGAAGGGTGGTCCACGTAGGAAGTTGGCTTTAGGGAGAACACAAGCAAAGCTGGAGCCAGGGAGGCAGGACCAGGACACATAAGGTGCCTCTCACTAGCATTTTAGTTTGGATGAAAGAAACACATCTATCTCCTGGTCAGGCCACATAACTGTGGTTTGATGATTCATACTGTGAAAGAGGATTGCAGCATGCAAGCTGGGCTCCTCTCGGGTGACACTGTGCTGGGAGAGGAGATGCAGGTGTGCACCCGACGCGTTCCAAGCTGTGGTGCTCAGTCACAGGTAAAAGGGACTGGCAGCACACCAGCACTGCTCTTGTGCTACTCTACTTGCTGAGATGGATACCCTTACCCTCTGTGGGCTGTGTCAGTCAAAACACCCAAATGTCTCTTGTTTCCAAGATTAGAAGTGATTAAGTTAATTTATGTTTCAGAAGGACCCATCAAAGGAATTGCCTTGGTCATGATGTGATCATCAGGAAGGCCAGAGTGTCTAGCCTCTCTTCTGTGACTGAGAGGATGTGAGGTTAGCTTTCTGATGAGAACCAACTCATGCCTATCTCCCAAGTTTTCCTGCTTAGTATTCCTGTCCTGAACCAAGGCTGTGCTAATTTTTCACTGATGTCTTGAGTAACAATGTGGGGGAAATATAAAGTGGTGAGGTTACAGAACAGTCCTGGGCTTAGTTGTCAGAAGCCAACATAACCCTTCATTCTCCCAGGTCAACATTGCCACAGAGATGATTTCCAAGGTGGATCTTGACCTTCACATTAGCAGGACCATTAGCTCTATTTATTTTAGCAAAACTCTCTCTAAGATGATAATACGTTTCCTTCTCCAAACTTATAATTTCCCTTTAGCTTCCTAAGTATAAACTATTGTTTGAGTTGCTGGATGTTGTTGAAGACTGACCCTCCCAATCCATGCCAATGATGAGCAAATTGAATCCTAACTTGTATGTCATTTCTCCATCAGAGAACAAAGTGCTTTGGCAGTCTGGATCAAAGGCACTTTGTAAATTCAGGATTACTGTTGTTACAGTGAAAGAAGCTCCTGGAAAAATCATGTTGACTTCTCTTTTGAGATTGCCTGTAACATGGAGTCTTTGATGTCTAATGGCCTGGCACTGTATCTCCTGTAGGTGTAGCCTACAAAACAGAAATTTATAATGAATAAGTAAATTTTATTTTTTTTTTTTTTAAGAACACAGGCTTATACACATGACACAATATATACAGGGCCCAAAGGTGTTGGAAGGAGACTAGTAAGTGAGGTGTTCTGTTTAATCCAGCATGCACATCTTTTATACACTCTCCATCCCATTATAGATGGATGTTCAGCCAGCAAGATGAGGTGCTAGTTTGGATGGTACATCTCCAAATTTTGTGTTGTTGTCAAATCAAAAATTATATTCCATATGAACTCCACAAAAGGGCGAGGGATTATGGTTGAGGACGAGTCAGGACTCCAGGAAGGCTCTGGGGGAAACTTCCAGACTTGGAAGGGAGGCCACAAGAGAGCTGGAGATGGACTTTTTACAGGGGCATGTAGCAATAGGACATGGGTAAATACTTAATATTGAAAGAAGGAAAGGTTAGATTGTGTACTAGAAAGGAATTCTTTACTGTGAAGGTGGTGAGGCACTGGAAAAGGCTGTGCAGAGAGGCTGTGGATGCCCCATCCCTGGAAGTGTTCAAGACCAGGTTGGGTGGGGCTTTGAGCAATGTGGTCTAATTGAAGGTGTTCCTGACCATTGCAGGAGGTTTGGAAGTAAGTGATCTTTAAGTTCCCTTCCAACTCAAACCATTCTGCCATTCTGTGAAATTCAGTTAGCACTTTACATTATTCTTCCAGGCCAGAGGAAATCTCATGTGTGCTGTGAAATGCCCTAACTCATATTCCTGATTCTTCCTACATCTGTAAAAGATTTTGGGAAAAAAACATTTAAATATGGGTTGTGGTTTGTGGTCACTCTTCCATGCAAAGTCCCAGAAATGGTGCTTCTGCCCTGCAGCAGCTAAGCAGCCCCTGGTTCATGGTCACCTGCCATCAAAAGCTGTGCTGGGGCTGGCTGGCTGTGGCTCCTACAGGAACAGAGCCAAAAGAAACCTACTTCACCTTCTTGCTTAGTCAGGCTCCCCACCTTGTGACTGTCACAGTGTGCCATGCCCTCACGTTTCTCCTTGTCATTTTCTGAACCTCTGTGCTTCCCAAACGACTCCAACAGGGATAAGCATATTGCCATGGCAACCAAAATACAGAAGCTGGGCAAGGTTTGTTCCCCTGACTGTCCCCAGTCTGTGTCTGCAGGAGCATCTCTGGCACTGGTACAGGGAGTGGCTCTGGGAGGGGACCCATATGGCGCTGCAGGAAGCAGAATGTGCAGTCCTCATGAGGCACCTCTCATTAACTCTCCAGGGTGTACAATAGATGAGGGGATGGAGGGAAGGTTTCTTTCTCTTTCCCCATAGGTGGGTCAGCATGGCAGAGGTGCTGCATGCAGGACACAAGGGCTGAGACCAGCCTTGTGCCTGACATCAGTACTGGAGCACAGGTGGAAAACACAGCTCAAAGGAGAGAGCCAGCACTGGCACAGGGTTCCAGGAGAGAAGCACATGCTCTTGCAGGGCAAGTTTCTTAGCCTGGGCTGATGGGGTAGGTTGGATCACTCGTCTCGTTTGTTTGTTTGCAATATCAGAGACAGTGGAAGGAGCATCCTCCAGCACCTCTGGAAGCCTCTGCAGACCCTTCATCGCCAAGGTTTTGCCAGGAGGTTGCCAGGATATGCCCTCAAAGGACTAAAATCCAGGCTTGGGATATGGTTGGAACAGCCCTGACCCTCCCCCTCCAGGACCAGCTGCCACTGCATGTATGCACATCAGGAGAGAGGAAGTTAGTGGGGAAACATCGTGAAACTTCTGAAGGTGCTAATTAAACAACTTTAAGTTATAAACATTTTTAATTGGACTCATTTTTGGTGTCACATACTATCTCTTGATGAGACAAGTCCTAAAATTAAAGCTGTTTTAATCTCTCTTTCTCTGCTCCTCCTCTCTACCCTGGTTGTCTTTCTGGTTGCAAAGTAGAAAGAAATCACTAAGGCTTCTGAGCTTTGCTGAAGACTGCTATTTTTAAGGTGTTATATTTGATTTACTTTAAATCTGACCAAAAATTCCACCTTGGGACCAGACCTCCTTTACCAATGTTACAGCTAACTTTCTGCTTTTGCATGTAGATTTTTAAGGAGGAAAGACAAAAATTTGGCTTGTAAGAGATACTAGCTCACCACCTTAATGATGACAGTACCATCCTTTAGTGTAACCTCTGCCCAGGGTTAGTGGAGCATACCACTGTCTCCTTGTGATAAATGATATGTCATCATCTCTTTTTCTTTCTTTTTTAAAAATTATTGTTATTAAATGTTTCTTAAATTACAGAAATGGGTTTGTATTGAATTACAAGATCCAAACACCATCAGGTTTTCCTGTGTGCTCCTTTGTCACTGTCATGGGCTAACCAAAACTCTCCAGGCTTTAAGAGAGTGGGGACTGTGGTCCAGGCTGTGCAGGTCATACCCTATTCTGCCCTGGGAATAGCTAAAGACATCACATTTCAACCTGTCTCTTAGGAGCCCATTGCTGCTTCACATGTGATCTCTACTGTGCAAGACCAAGTTTAAACCCAAGGTCTTGAAATTGATGACTCTCTGTGAGAGCCTTTCTCCAGGGGCTCAGGAGGACAGAGATGGAAAGGGCTGAAGATTTCACTATCAGTCTCACCTTTTCTTTCCTTGCCATGCAAGCGCTCCTTAACGTGGCACTCTGCTGACAGCAGCAATATTTTGGTCAATGTGTGTATGTGCAGAGATGTCTGTTCATCTGCTGAGCAGCCACTAGCCAGGGATGTACAGGTCAAAGACGGTCTACACTGGAAGGGTGCTTGAGCATCCCTGTCAGTAGCAGCTGGTGCAGGTCAAAGGCTATGCTCTCCACTGGGCAGCTCCTGCATTTTGGGAGAGGTGGGAGGAGTGGACCGAGCTGCCCTAGGACTGCCCTGTGCTCAGGCTTCAGCCTTGCAGCTGTGGTTTGTTGCTTTTATGTCCCCACTGATGGGGTCTGTACACTAAACTTCAGGGGATTTATAACCTGCCCTGTTAAGAGGAGGCAGATATTTCTGGAAGCAGCAAGATGTGGTCCTGGCAGCTTCCTCAGTTCAGCACTGAGGCTGGGTATTTCATAGCTTGCATAACCCCAATTTGCTTTGGGATTTTTGCTGAGGGGATATGATGCCAAAGGCAGCACTCTAGAGGTTTTATTTCACTTCCAGGAGGCTGCCTGCCATTTCTATATTATCTCACATGGTCATGGAGCACTGCAGGTAACAGAAACCTTTAGTTTTCATTGATTATTCACAGCACAGTTTTGCTTTGCTAGGCATCCTCATAGGCCACAGAGCCTGCAGCCTCCCAGCATGAGTGAGGGGACACCTTTCCTTGCCACAGACAAGTTAGCTTGAAAATTTCCTTGAAGTGTTCCAGCTCTGCAGATAATGAACACTTGGGTGACAGTGACTTGGGTTCAGTTCTTACCAACTGCTTATGCCAACCCTGGGCCTCCTGGATTCCCCTGGCCCAGCTGCAGCCCCTGAGAGGGGTTGACAGCCCATTTACGCCAGGACCTTGCCTCCTTACATCCAGCCATGCTTGCCTCCTTACATCCTAATCCTGATCTGCCCTGCAGGGAACACACTTGGGTCCCTGACAGTGTGAGCTGGGATCTAGCAAGGCCAACAAGAAAGGAAATGTTGAAACTCAGATATCTTCATTTCACTTTAAATTTGGGGAGGAAATCCTGAAAAGCTCTTTATGGAGGTTGTATTTTTGCAGCAGCCTGTTTCCTCTTTCCCTCTCCTTCCTTGCTTTCCCCACCTCTTTGTCTGCTAAATAAAACAACCTACATTTTTGACCTGAATTACTTTACGTGTCCCTGAAGGCATAGGCAGCTCCTTGGACTGCAGGAGGGTTTTCTTCTGTGGTGCAGTCAGACACCATCATTAGAGATGACAGTCAAGCTGCATCTGCCCCCCTCCCTAGTCTGAACACTGTATTTTTATTTTGCAATACAAACAATAACCCCCTGAATTTCTATAGCACTGGCTGTGAGGGAGAAGATTGGGCTGCTTTGCAAAGAGCAGGCATCAATCCTGTGGGTAAAACACCTCCCTGTTTCTGCAGGTGAGAACTGGAAAAGTAAAAAAATTGCCAACATCACTTAGCAAGGGCCTGAATCTGCCTGCACCTGGATTCATGTAAATCAGCAATAACTCCAATGCTGTTAGCAGACGACCCAGCAGCACACCAAAATCTGAAGATGGCTCCTCTGGCCTCTGCAGCATCTACCCCTCTGCCATGCTAGTGCTCTTCTCTGGCAACCAAACTTCCCCAGGCTCCCTGAAGGGTGTCTAAGGACCACACACCTCAGAGTAGCAGCAGGAGAATGGGGTGGGGTGTCCTCTCCTTTACCCTCACCTCTCTGCTGCTGGAGCTGAGGGACCAGCTAAACCCCTGCAGAGAACCTGTGGGTCAGGCCTTAGCAAAGCCCCACACAAAGGACATGTTCCGAGTGGTGAGTTTTTGAAAGGACAATGAAATTTCTCATTCTAGCTCGTTTTAACACTGTTCCTCTAACATGCATGGCAGACTTGCTGAATTAAACCAGCCGTGCTAATTTCTCTTGTTACAGCAGCCCTGCATAACACACAAAATGCTCAGCTTTAGAGGATGATATTATAAAGAAGGACACTGTAATTTAGTGGCTCATTTAATGTGAACCAGGAGAAATATGAGGCATGCCAATGCCGCACTGGGGCTCTATTTATATCCTTTTTGGTGTGCAGTATGATTTATAATAAAGGATCATTTTTATATAGTATTAGCATGGTAATGGAGCTTACTGGGTTACCATGTCTGAAGTTAGAAAATATTGTATTAGAAGAAGCTCTGCAAACGCCATGTAAGAATAGCCCTTTCTACAATATTAAATCATGATTCCAAGCATTTTAAAATAAATATTAATGCACTCTGTTTACCTAGGAACCCAGGCTTTTATCAGTGCAACAGGAGGATCTACATCTCTGAGCTCAAAAGATCTGTGCAGCCTCACAGAGTTCATTTGGTGGCTCCCAGCCCCGCTGCTCAGCACCCTGTGGCACCCTCTGGCACTGGGAGCATCCTCCTCTGCCAGAAGCCCAGGAGGGGAGCAAAAGGCAGAGAAAGCAGAAAAGCCATGTTCTTGTGGGGTGCATGGTATCACAGCTTATGAGAAGCATGTCCTTCCTCTGTTCCCCTGCAAGTGTCCCCTGCTCTGTGGGGATCTTGGTGGGGAGGAGGAAGGACCAGGATTTGCCCCCTCAGAGGTTTTTTTGGAGGCCACACAGTAACTAGTGGAGCCAGGATAAGAGCAGAGCCACTCCTGGCACCTTGCCCTCTGCATGATTCAGAGCTTGTTTCAGAAGCAAGAGGACTGCGTAAAATTTCATTTGTCCATCTAGAAAGCAACGTGTTCTGCTTCCCTTTTAAAGCTTGGGAACCTCATGATGATTCAGAGCACATACAGGAATGCAACTCTACACTGATTTTTAATGCCAGGTACCACAATGTGTCCCAGTGTTTAGTTCTGCCATGCAGGTGGGCAAAGGAACAAAATTTGGTTTAGAAACAAGGGGACAACTAATCAGCTGGAGGATGCCAGCAAGGAAAGCTTGCACAGGCAGAACTTGTGGCTTTGCAAATATCACTTCCACTGGAGCTGAAGTGCAAGGTGGGGAGATATGAAAGGTTTTCTTCAAAGCATGGAGGTTGCTCACCCCTTGAAGAAAGATGCTCAGCCCTTCCTCTTGTCCCTGTTGGGCAGGGAGGGGCTGCAGGAGGTGGCAGTGCCCCAGTGCCAGAGTGCCTCTGACCAGCTGTACAGCTGAGGTTTGGCTTTTGGGGCACAAAGTGACAGTTTGATTCTTTTCAGTGCTGGTGGGGATGATGGTTATGCTGGCCATCCTGGACCAGCCTGCAGGAGGGGCAGCCATGAGGAAAATAGCACCTTTGGTGCCATTCAAACAGCGCATGCAGCTGGCAGATTGTGCGAGCACGTGGTCCCAGTCCATGCTCCATCCTGGTTCAGAACAAGATGGATGTCACCCTGCAGCCCCCAGCACTTGATGTCTTGCTGGAGGGAAGTCCCCTGCTCCCCATTCTCCCAGCCCTCTGGGGACACAGTCACTGTTGCCAGCCAGGAAGGTGACATGCAGGAGCAGACAAAGCCAGAGCTGACTCTGCTTGCTGCTGAGCCAACCTCAGGGAAATTACCCAGCCACTTTGAATAAAAGTGAATTAAGCAGCCTGGCAGTAACTCAGACCATATTTTATTAACTTGGCCAGAACCAAGTAACATTAATCCACCACCCTGAAATTTCTTTTTTTACAGCCATGCTCTAATATATGAAAATGTGCTGGCAAAATTTTCTGTAGGTTACAACCCTCCAATTAGCAACACTCAACACAGTGGGAGGGTTATCCCTCAGACAGGGGCTGAGATGTAGTGTGGACCCCCACATAGCCCACCCGAGCACCAAGGAAGCAAGCGATGGCTTTCCCTGCTGCTTGCTCTGCCACCTTGGGGAAAGCCCCAGTGGCTCCTCTCTTTTTAAGTGAGGGATGCAGGTGCCTAAGGGGCCTTGGTGGTCACTGGGAAACAGTAGCTTCAGCCCACAGGAGTGAACTGCTCTGCAGAGGTACCTCCCTCCTTCTCTCCCTTGCCTGTGTAGAACAGTTTTTCTTGGCTCAGCAAATGCTACATCTCAGTTCTGCCAAACTGGGGGTGCATCTGCTCAGAGTGCTGGGTATGATGCCTCAGTGTCCACCCTTGCTTTAGACAAGGTGCACCCCAGAAAGAAGTCAGGCATCTAAGGAGAGGCAAAAATCACCTCCTGCACAGGTTTCCCCCTCTGGGCCACCCACAATACTTGGTGAAGCTCAGGACAGGGCTGCAGAGCAGGCCTCCACTCTCTGGTGGCTGAGAGCTCCTGCCACTGGCCCCAGAGGGGCTGCCAGGGGGGTCAGCAGTCCTGGGGAGGTCTTCGGTGGGCTAGCAACCCACCAGGATCATAGGGGGTAAATCTCTGTCTTTTACAGATGCTGCCTTTAAGCTTAGCTCTGGCAATGGGGCCACCTTTGGTACAAATTAACATCTTCCCCAGTCTCTGCATTCTTGTGCCCTGTGTAAGCCTACTAAGAAATAAAATTGCCCTGCCTTCCTTATTTATTAGCAATAATAATCCTAATAATACTTCACACATCAGTAGGAGCTTCCATCTGAGGAAATGAATACACTTTACAGACATTAATGATTTAAGATGCTTAGCCCGTCTCTGAGACATGGAGGAAAACCATCCTTTCTTTTTACAAATGGGAAGCTGACGCAAGCCATAGCTGACTTATTGCCATGCAGGAAGGCAGCAGTGAGGTAGGGTGAGAGTCCAGTCTCCTTCATTACCGCCTGTGACTGTGGCTGCCTTTTTCTGCATTTCAGCCAATCTCTTCCCCATGCCCACAATGCTGCAGTGGTGCCATCAGAGGAACCGCTGCAGGCTCTTGGGGGCCAGACCCAACTTGCTCATGGTTCTGTTTTGGCGGCTCTTTGCCTTCCCACTGCTTGCTTGCTCAAGGTGTGCTGGTCCTCGAGTGGCTGCAGTTGCTCAGTACTGCTCAGACCGGGTTTGCTCCAGCAGTTCCTACATTTTGGGGACGCCCTCTTAGTGCAGAGATGTCCTACACTCCGTGAATGTCCTCAAGGAAGGTGGGTAGCCTGTCCAGGGCTTTGAAGAGGATGGTCCACTGGTAATGGGCTGGGCATTGCATCCTATCCTGAGCAGTGTTATCTGGACTTGCACTGCAGCCTCGCCTGCAAACACACACCAGCTGCTGGGCTGGCTGCAAACACGGCCACCATTGCTCAGCGACTATCCCAGTGCCTGAAGGGTGGGCGTGGGGAGAAGAGACGATTATAAATAGTGAGATGAACTCCAGCTCACTGGGCAGTGAACTTTTTTGTATATAGTCTCTTTGTAAAATGAAACTAGCCCGTGCCTCTCAGGGTGGAAAAAGAAAGCGAGTGGGGACCACACCTCTTCTATTATGCGCGTAGATCTGCCCATCAGGGTCTGGCAGCACTTGCATAGTTATATGAAATGCTTGCTATAAACATGGGACTGCTGGGTGGTTGCCTGTTAACTGTTTAGAGCACAACTTGAAATGATACCATTTGGCCTGAACCAGAGGCTGAAATGGGATTTTCCGCCTTAAGACGCCACAAGATCTGGGTTGTCTGCTTCCCTCTGCTATGCAGAGCTTATAAATAACCCCCTTCTCATCCTCAGAACAGCTTCTTCTTTTTCTTCTTCCTTTTTTTTTTTTTTTTTAAACACATGAGAAGGAGAAAAAAAAAAAGGCAGGCAGGCAAGCAATAGTGAAAGTGCCACCATGTTGTTCTATTTTAAAGCCTGTTTGCCTGCAGTTTCGGATGCAGGCAGGGGAGGAGACCACTGGGTCAGCCCACCGCCGCTGCCCGGCCGCTGCGGTGTGCGTGTGCCTGTGTGAACTCATTGTTTTATCCTCACGTCACCTTTCGGCCCCTGCCACCCGCCCTCCCTCCGTCCCCGAAATCTTTGATTGATAAGTTTGCTTGCTTTTTATACCCACAGATGTGGCGCATCTGGAGCAAGGCGTGCCTCCACTCTCTTGCTGGTTTTTTATCTCCCTCTCTATCTATACGTGCACGTTATTTTTTTATTTTATTTTTTTTCCCTACTTTACTTGCGACTGCCATGGCAACTGTTACATGTTTGGCAAAAAGCTTACGGAGAAGAAAAGGGGCTCAGCGCTCAGCTGGCAGATGTCCAGTGTAATCATGCTGCAGCGCCGAAATGAGGCCTTTGGCCGGCTGCCGAGCTGGGGAGAACAAAGATGTCAGTTCCCCGTGTTGGCGGCGGCGCTTGTTTGGCACCCTTATATGGTTTCCCAGAACTCCTCGCCTTGGCGGCTTTCCATTCCCTTTAGGGCAGCAAACAGGATTAGCACACACAGACTTGTTTTTCTCTTTTCTCCTCCAACTGTTCCAATGACATCATCCCTGCTGCATTCAGCTGCCAGCAGGGTGACTTTGGGGGTGGATTTTTTTTTTCCCCTCTTAAAAAAAACACCACCGCACACACACCAGCAAGCACGATGATTTAGGTAATGCTTGCACACCTTTCTTGTTAAATTAAAGCCCCCAAAGTGCAGAAATCTCAGGCTAACCAAGCCAGATGCACTGAATTTTTCCCTCTTTTTTTCTTTTCTTTCTTTTTTTTTTTTTCTGGTCTCATAATTGAATTCCTGCAAGATAAAAATCTCCTTTTCCTCAGTAGGCTGTAATCAGCACTTGAAGAGCTGTGGTTTCCAACTGCCCTCGTCATGTGCTTCCTTATGAAATTCCACAGAGAAATCTTCTTGGCTTGGGTGCCAATTTAAAGGGCCCTGTTGGTCGCCCAAAATCGCAGGGCTGCGACCACCCAGCCTGGGGTGCAGGGGTGCATGGGGGCCTGTGGGGCTGCTGTGGGCTAGTGCAGGAGGCAAACCCTGTCTTTAAAGGAGGGACTTTGCTCAGGAGAGTTTTTAGTTGCTGCTAGCCTTGGAGAGTGAGGACAAAGACATCCGGGAGAAGCCGCTGAATTTTCTGCCTTTTCTCCTCGAAGTCCAGACCCATTTTCAGCTCCTGGACATTTTCCTCTTTGCTAACCAAATAACAGAGTCATGTCCCATTCCCAAGGAGCCCCAAGGGGTGCCAGCATGTCCCCTCACCAGGAGGTGGGCAGCCCTTGGCGGGGAGGCTGAGGCCAGCTGGGGCAGCAGGGCTGCGTCCCCACTCCCGCACCTCCTTCCCTCCCAGCAGCGCTCCTGTTTTCCTTGGCGCACGCCACAGGATGTGATGCTTGTTTCCTCCTGTTGATGCAGACGCAGGGAAGGGGCCCAAAGGGGATGGTGGGCTTTGCATGAAGTGTTGCTAGTGATGGAAAAGCTCCCCAGCTCAAGGCTTGCCGCAGACCACTGGATGTTAGTCAGCACGGGAAGAGCTGGCCAGTCCAGTTCCTCATTGGGTCATTCAGTTTTTCCACTGCAGAGGTGGACAGACAGACAGATGGACAGACAAATGTAGACAGCAAAGTGGGGTTGCTAGGAAAGCTTTATGTAAGCGGCTCTCGGCCGGCAGCTGACAGTGCAGCAAGTGTTCAGCTCCCAGAGCTCCACATCAAACCTGGCAGCACATCAAAACCTCTGTTTCATAACCCACTAGAAATAGGATTTTCTAGCAGCGCCAAGAGGACTCGCCTTGTTGTGCAGGGACCTGGGATTTTACCAGTTGTTAATGGTTAACTAGTCAATGGCTAAAAAATTCTGTAGTGCCCTTCCTCATGATGAAGTACATGATTTTACCAGGCATTGCTGCCATGCCACCCTGGTCCACCTGTTAATAACATAACTCTGGAATTAATTAGCAATTAACAGCAACCAAATAATTACAGGATCAGCTGTCAGGAGAGAGGCCATGATGCTATCTATGAGTGGCTTTCCCAGGACGGGAGCTGCCCTCCACTGGGTGCGTAAGCCTGGCTGCAGAGGGACCAAGGCTGGAGGGGGGGCTTCCCTAGGGAATCACAGATTTCCAGATGCAGAGATTTCATGGGAAGCAGAAGGCACCAAGAAACAAAACTGATGTACCTCAATCCTGACACCTTAACCCCCATGCTGTGGCGACCCTCACCTGCCCATTCCAGCTAAAGAGGCTGGGCTGTACCTGGGCTCCTCTAGTTCCCTCCTCTGAGGGAGCAAGGCAAGAGTCAGCCATGCTTTACAGTGCAAGGCAAAGCTCCTGGAGTGCTTTGCAGAGCAGGACTGGGCCTTTGGCTGTGGAGAAGGGGCTTTCTGCTATGCTGGAGGGCAGAGAAACCAGAGCACTGCTTGCATTCCCTGCCTGCTTGCAAAAAACCCCAAGAGACACTTGCCTCCTCTGCCCATGGGCACCAAAGGAGATGGTTGTGTGCTCTCACCCAGGCCTCTCCCCATCCTGGCTCCATGCTGAGATGTGCTGATGGCACAGGAAAGGCACTTACATTTTTTTTCAGACATTAAAAAAGCACTGAGTGCATTAGACACATAGATTCATGGAGATGGAAAACACTAAAGTATTCATCTTATTCACTACTCTCTCCTTGCTGATGAAGAGTTATCCCCTCTTGGACATGATCCAGTATTTTGTCCAGCCTTATTTCCAGTGATTCAAGTGATGGGGCTTCCTTTGGGAAACTTCGTCATTGCCTAATGCACTTTGCTGTTAGAAGTGCATCTTGCCCTGCATTTGGCTTCAGCAGTTTGTCTCTAGGCTCTAGGCTTGCTTCCCAATGTGCCAGCTGCTTGTGGGCTCCTGATTCCTCTAGGCAAACTAGATGTCTTGGGCTCACTTCACTATCTCCGTAGGTCAGTCTTAATCCTATAATAATTTACTGGTTTCCTCTTCTTGCTGCCATCTGCCCCACATTGGCCTGGTTCTGCCATACATGAGCAAAGTGTCTCTGGGTGGAGAAGGCCTCCCTGGTGCTGGACTGAGGCTCTGTGCGCTGTGATGGCAGTGCCTGCCCGACAGCTATGTGTTTCTCCAGCTCTGGGCCAGGGAGTGTGAGCTCAGTGGCTGGCACAGGAAAACACAGCTGGAGGGATGCTCTATTTAACACCAACTACTAATGGCCTGAAGGGGTTGTTCTGGCCAAGTAGGACTGCTGAGGCATAGAAACACCCTGGCTGCACAGTCTTTGCCCTGGCCATGCTCCCTGCATAGGAGCAGGAGAGATATTTGGGTGAAGGAACTTCTCAGTGTAACTCCAAAAGGGCAAACAGCCAGGTCAGTTTGAGAAGGGCATTCTCAATCCTGTCCCTCCAAGGAGCATCACCTGCACAGGTACAGGATGCCTTATACCCAGCTGGATGGAGCAAAAACTTCCTGCATAGTCAAAATAGCTGGATTGGCCCAAGCTATATCCCTGAGGGTATGTCATGTAAAGCAGTCTCTTTTCCTCCATCACATTCACAAAACTGGTGTGAGCACCCCTTGTCTTCCACGGAAGTTACGATTTGCAGCTGGTTCTCATGTGACTGTCCTCTCTTTGGAGGTGCAGGATGTCCCTGTTCCTCACCCGCCACCTTGAATTGACCCCAGAGGAATACATTTTTGTGGTCATTTTCCAAGTCCTTTTTTGTCCTCTCACCCCATTTCCCTTCTTTTGTGTCCCTGTACTTGCAGCTCCTTGACACGGAGCCAAAGGGGCCATGAGCGCCTCCGCCCTGCGCTCCCGACGGCAGCAGGAGCGAGTCCCGGGCCCTGGCTCCCCACTGGCTTCTTGCGTCCCCTCGCACACTGCACCCCCTCTGCCTCAGGCATTCGTCACACTGCTCAGCACAGCTTGGCCTGGGTCAGATGCTGCATTCCTCCTCGCCCTGGGACCCAGCGCTCTTCCTCTCTTTTTGTTTCCTTTTGTTTATGGTACTCAATCCAGCTCTCAGGCCATGCGCAAATGCTCTGCTCTTGGCCAAGTTGAATTCCTTTCAAGGAAGATTGCACAAGAGTTCAGGGCTGGTGCTCGGAGCCAGGCCTGCTGGGCTGGATGTTTTGTTCTCTCGGCCCCGGTCCTGCTGGAGGACCTGCTGGCATGAACTGCCGCCAAAGCGGAGTCAGCAGGATGCCTCAGGGCTGCCTGGCTGGGAGGAGCCAGAGCAGCAGTCCTGTGAGGTCAGGGACAGGCTTTGCAAATCCAGTTTAAAAAGAAAATAGATAATAAAAGAGAGCAAGTTTGTTTGGGATGTTTTGCTCTTTGTCGATACCATGCGGATTGATGGTAAACCCAGCTTCCTTCAGGTGTAAGTATTCTTGTTCCAGTCTCACACTGAGGCTGGGCAGTAAAAGCTGTACTGGCTGTGGTAGAGGAGCCAGGCTCTGAGTGCGAGGAAGGGTCTGACAAGCTGAAATAGCTCCCTCGAAGTCAAAGGGGGTGAGGTGATGGGGGTCCCATGGTGCACAGCTGTGGCTGTGTCCAGGAGGTGGAACCTCCTTCCCTTGGCTCAGGGCTGGGGTTCGCTGGCCTTTGGTGAGGGAAAGACCTGCTACTCCTTGACTCTGAAACACAGCTTGTATTTCAAGTGATGTGACATCCTTGCTCCATGGGTTTGAAAAAGTTGCAGGCGAATAGTAAAGAAATCCCTCCTTTTTTTTTTTTTTTTTTTTTAATGATTCCTAACGTTTTTTGAAGGCAGGTTTGTTAGGTTTGGATGTTTGGTCTGTCATTGTTGACCTTGTCAACAGAGATATCAGCAAAGAGATGATATGGGAATACTTGGAAAAATCAAGCCTATCTGCACAAGCAGGCTGCAGTAGGGTGGACCCTCTGAGAGTTAGCTGACCTGCTGAGCCTTTGTCAATTATTTTTGAAAAATCACAGGGAATGTGAAGCTTGAGGGCACAGGAACTTCCTCAGCAGCTTGTGCTGAGATGTTGAAGTGCCTCGGGACACCCATTGCTATCTCAACTAAGAAACTTTGTTTACTTTCCTGACACAGCACCTCCTCACCTTGAAGGAATTTGGAGTGACTTAAAAACCCCTTGGCAAATCTCTGTCTTTCTCAGAGGTGGGATTCATCTCAGCTGACTGTAGAAGTGTGAAAGTCACACAATGATCCAAGCTAATCATCCTTTCTCTTCTCTCACAGCAAAAGGAGCAACATATATCCTCCTCTGTGGAGCATAATGGGAGCCTGGGAGTTTTGGTTGGCTGTAGCTGTCCACTTTAGAGAAGATGAGCACTACATGGTAGTCCTACCCATTTTTAGTCTTTGGTGCTGCAGAGGAGATGCTCAGTGACTTATGGTGACTATGCAATGACACACAATTCTTTCTCTGGCTCCTAGATTCTAGCACAGCTTCTTGGCTGCTGGCAATCTCATCAAAAAGCCTGATGAATGCAAAGATGCAGCTCCTGAATTATTCTCACTTCCACCAGTTTCATTTGAGAACATGGCGATATTCTTCCCATACTTTACAGTTTAACATAATGCTGATAAATGATATGACAACGATAAATTTTCATTTTATTTGAAGCTGTTTATCATCTGTATCTGTTATGGAAAGTTATCAATTATGCAAAAAGCATGAATGTTTAAAAAGCCTCCAAAGCATCTCTATTTATGGGTTGTATGTTGTGTATTCTTTACTCCTTGCTTGTGCACACACTGGAGAGGCTCCTCCATTAGGTATCACTTTTGCACAAAGAGCCTGAAAAATTGAACTTGACAGGGGGATCTTAGACAATCTGGAAGCTTGTCGCAAAATGTGACAGAGCCATAAAAATTCCACATTCTTGGGAAAATCCCTCAATGCTTGAAGCTGGGTCTGAATCAGAGGAGCAGTGAACTAGATGGATGCAGTGCATCCGGGGTCAAAAAGCCATGCTCTGTGGCTTGCCTGAAGTCACCTTCCACAGCTTTGCCAGGGCCTCTCAGTGAAGGGGAAATGAATGCGTCCTTCATGAGCTCTCATTAGCAGAGGGGTCCACTGTTCACAGCCCAGTGATTTTTCCAGTCTGTGGTCCTTCCTGAAAACCACAGGAACTGAATCCCAACAACTGGCGCGTGTGTGGACCTTGCTGCAGGGACTTGTGGCTTGCAAAGCTGTGCTCCTGCTCTGGAGTGAGGGAGAAAGATGAGGGAGAAAAATGGCTGAGATGTCATAAGTCAGGAAATACTGCTCATCTCTGAGTTTGCACAGCAACCTCTTTGCTATGGAGGGCTAGATTCTGCTCACAGGCAGTGTCTTCGGAGCCACCTTGCACTAAGACCAGTGTAATTGGCAGCTTGTTTTGGCATGTGCTTAAATCGTGGGAATGGGGAGCTTTTACAGCAAGGAATGCAGGTCAGGGAGCGAAAATCAGAGACCCTGTAAAGGAGTTGAAGATGTTGGCATCATGAATCTCTTCTTTCTTTCCTTTTAAGATGCTGGCGGGACAAAAAGAGTTAAAATAAGGAAATTAGATCACAAAAACCAAATTAACTAAACAGCACCGTCCTGGCCTGATGCTGATCCTGCACATGGTGTGCCAGTAAATCCCAAGAAACCCAGCACACATCTGGGTGTTTCTGGGGCAGCTCTGTCTATTCAGGCCTGCCAGGGTGTTGGAGGGGGCCCGCAGCTGCCAGAGCACTCAGCAGCGTGCGACAGGAAAGGGAGAGCTTTCTCACACGTCCCACACAAGAGCCTGATTGTGGGGATTGCTGACGGGTGACCTCCCTGTGCCACTGGGGCTGGGGCTGCTGGTTCCTCTGGCACACGCACCCACCAGGAGACCTTCTGCTCTTGCATTACAATGCCTGCAGCGTTGTAAGTGTCCTGTATCTGCTGAAGACTCAGGTACTTAAACATCTCCCTGAAGTAATTAGTTGTGTTTTTAAATTACTTACAACCTATGTAGTGCTGTAGGGGATGTGACAAAGGAGGGAGCATGAAGCCTGCAGAGTGGGAAGTACGGTGGCATCTGCTATTTTTAAACTTGCCACACAAGGTCACCTCCACAGTATCCCTGCACACAGCACCAGTGTCTGCCATCCGCCTGCCCTTCATGGTGCTTGGTGGTCTTTGCCATGAAATCTTTAATTTTCTTTCATTCTTCCCTCCCCCTTGTTGCCATCAAGAGATACCCTTTACACTGCCATGCACCTTTAAGCCAAGTAAGCAATAATACAAGAGAGGACTTGCAGCCATTGTGCCTTTTAGTGAGTGTATGAAAGGACTGGGATCAAAGGCTGGCTACATCCAGCACTAGAAGGGTTGCAGTGACACATTAGTAGGACTTTTTTTTCCCCCCTTCCAGTTCAAACAGCCACACAAATTTTCCATTTTCAGCTTCTATTTTTTCCCTAGGTTTATGGGATGAAGATGAATGCCCTCTGAATCCTGGCTTCCTCCTGACACTGCCTCTCACTGCTTTAGTCCTGATCCAATCTGGCTGTCACAAAGCTCACTGTGGCTCTTCTACCCAGTGCTCTGACTGTTGGGCTGGTCCAGAGCAGCTCTGCCAGAGAGGGACCTTTTGCTTTACAGCCATGAGCAAATCAGTCTCTCTTGTGCCATACAGAGGAATGCTATTGGGTTTTCATAGCTTTCTCCTGTACATGGTGATGAAAGGAGAGAGGTTCCCTTAGGCTACTCCTCATGGCACTCAGCATCTCAGCACCTATCTCTGCATGTCAAAATCTCTGTTTTTCACTTCCTCAGCTGAACACACTCTCCAGCACATCCTGGGATCATGCTTGTCTTTGCATAACGGCATCCTATTGGTGCCCAAAATAATTAACTACCAGCATGTCCCTTTCCTGTTCAGCCAGTGCCACATGAGCTCCCAGTCCACAGCGTCAGTTCTCGCTGTTAATCCATAAACTATAACATTTACGTTGGGTTCAGTTCATTGTAATTGGATTTCCATTACAAGAAGTTATTTCCTGCAGTTGAACAAGACTTGCCTAACTTAAACAGCCAGCCCCAGGTGATATTTAGCTGTAGCCTTACTGTTAAAGCTCTGTGCTTGCACGCCGTTCTCTCAAAGCCTCCAGTCCACCACACCATAGCCTGTACTTGACATGACACGTTAGCAATCAGCCGTAGCTCTCTGGCAGTGAGACCCAGATTTGTCCTGCAGGATGTCAGCCCTCTTCCAAGGACCTACTCTTTCCGTGAAGAGAAGAATAAAACAAGGATGGCTGTAAGTCAGGTCACTCCGACTGCAGTGTTAAGCACACTACCTGCTCTGGCACAAGCTGGGGTGGAAAACAAAGGCACAATAGAACAAGGTCGTTAACGACAATTTGATCCAATTACACGGCTAAACCCAGGACTCTTTGTTTGATGATTTTTATTTTGTGCTGAGAGGAAAGGAAAGTAACCTTACACATAATGGAGTGGTGCTGGGTTGTGAAAGGTGTTTTCTCTCACATAAAGCAGCAGTAATGCTTCCTAAATTCACCTGTATCTTGGCTGAGTGTTCATTTACCCTTGCTCTCACCACTGCCATTCCCTGTGGTTAAAAAATGTTGGTATGCAGGAAAAGTTTCCTCTGACAGTGAGAAGTCTGTGGCCACCCCCCTGCCTGAGCCCAGTGGCTGCTTTGATGCCACAAGAGCATGACAGTAAGAGAAATGCCTGGGGAAGTGAATCAATAGCAGCAGGCTGGCCAGCTGCAGGGTGAGGATGGGGTAAATTGCTGGAAGAAACTTTCCCAGCCACCGGAGGAGTTGGGAGAACAATGCGGAGAAGAGGATGTGAGGCACTTCCCGCCGCTGGCCAGCCCTGTGCCAAGGAGTGGTGCAGCCTCCAGTGCTATCTTTGTCCCCCTGTCATCCTCTGGAGGCGGCTGTTGCTGTTGGCTGTGGGTTTCTACACTCGTTGTTTCTTTCAGCTCTCTCTTAGAGATCTAACTGTCACTGCAAAACAAGGGGACTGTTTTCTGCAACCTTCCTGGCTGACATCCACTCACCCTGTCCAAGGCAGCTCTCTGGGCCAGACTAGGAGTGTGCTGGTTCCTCTCTAAGAGCTGGCTGGTAAAGCAGTGTCAATTCTTTTTTCTTTTCCCCATCTCTTTTTCCATCCTCCTGTTTCTGAGAGATGAAGATAGTGGATTTCTTGTTTGCTCTGCTTTCCCATCACATTTGTCTATTACCAACCACTTGAATCTCCTGGTCTATTTCCTGCAGAGCTGCTTCTCTCCACAATAGTCAAGTGCTTTTTGCAAGTGGAAAAAAAAAGAAAGCCCAACCAAATAACCCAGCCCTGTGATTTTCCTCCCTGCTATCAGGAAACAGGTTTGTTTGTTTTTTAATGAATGCAAAAGAATGCAGATAGCAGTGAGGAAAAGCTTGGGCAAGGAGTTCAGCACTTCTTTATTTAGGTTTCTCCATGTATATCAGCTGAGCCCAGCAGGAGACAAAGCAAGAGCTGGATGTTATTTCAGGAAAAGCCAGGTCTTTCATGCTTGAGACAGAGTAATGTCCCTGGAGGGAAACTCTGGGCTCCTGTTGTGCCTGGGTGATTTGAGCAGAAAAAGGTCAAGGAATTTCAGCAATGCTGCTTTTCTTCTCTGTCTTCCTGGCTCTTTGTAGCAGGTATCCCTAGGGCTGCCCACTGCCACAAAGTTGGAGGGACTACACATCTGCAGTTCTGCCTGGCCTGGTATTTCTCAGCACTCTGGTGCCAGACATATTTGGCTGCACATGACTGGAGGCAGAACAGGCAGATCCATGGCATTACGTGAGAGATGGACGGTGCACGGAGCTGCTGGGGACTCTGCCATTTCTGCCACGTGGGCAAGGCAGCCAGTCTGGGCAGCACAGGCTAAACACTAACAACAGGTTCATTCCAGATGTGTGCTTGCTGGAAACAATGGACTGAAATCATGGCCACACTATGTCCACACCAAAAAGAAAAAGAAACCCAAAGTGATGTGGCAGATAGAGCACAACATTTATCTTGACTTACTGCTTGGCACTTTATGCTATTTAGTTTTAGGTGTTTCTACCTTACTACAAGTCAAATTTCAGTCTTGAAGCATCACTTTAGCACGAAAAGTAGAAATACATTGCATAGAACAAGAACCTTTGACTTATAATTTAATTCATATGGCCTATATATCACATATTTACAGCATATATATAGCATATTTTGGTCATGTTTCCTTCCTAAGTTCAGCACAGATTCAGGCTTGGTGAGACTGAAATGACATTTTTTAGTGCACAAAATATTAATTGCACTTTCTTTTCCTGGCTCTAGCCACGATATGGTGGGAATCACATATTTGGGATACCTCAGTAGTTAAAGGCACATTTGTTCTTTGGTATCAAGCAGCCCAAAGACAGGTCATGTCTAGTTCCAATCCTGATATTCATTTTCCTGTGATGAGCATATTTCTTCCTTAGTCATGCAGGATTTTTGCTTCTTTTAAAATATGTCTTTTGTAGCAGATTTTTATGCAGATTTTTATGCAAGAATGTATTACTAGGTTGTTTTCTATTGATGCAGAGAAATCTTTCATGCAATTTGCATCCCATTAACAGCTTCATAAGAGACAATCCTGATTCTAATGGCTCTGCACAATAAGCCAATAAAGCCAAATATGGAAGGGATTATGGAGTGTATTGCTGCTATACCTACAAAATGGTTCATATGTTCAAGACAGGCATCAACTGATCTGACACCTAAGGTCAGTCCTAAGAGTTACTACAGCTGATGTCTTTCAGCAGACCTTTGTCTTTGTTTTATCTCCTGTTGGTTTCCATCTCAATTTTTTTGTGCTGGTAGCAGAAACAGAAGAGGATCCCCAGCCTGCAGCCTTGCAAAGTGGCATCCTATGTAGCCTAACGGGTGGATGCTGCTGGATTCCAAAAACATACTGCTGTTACATCATTTCTCTAGTGCTGGAATAACAGCAGAAGCTGCCCTGTGGCATGTGTAGGTGCTAGCCAGTGTCCCTGCCACTGACACCTTCCTGGAGGCATATTTATAGCCTATGCTTTTCCTGTAGGAAAGGCCAGGTGTCTGTGCTAAGCCTTTCAGATCTGCTGTCCATCTTTGATGCTGCTGGCATCATGCAGGTCACTGGGCACACTTACCAGCTGTGGAGGATGAATAACTCTCTCCCCCAAGGTCAAAATTTCAATCCTTAGCCCTGAGGGGTTTTAATGAGGTTTGTAACTGCTCCTGAGTTGTGGAGTGGTTTCCGCACCCATCTCTCTGAAAGCATATCTGTGCACTGTTTTTTAGAAAAGTAATGTCTGTGAGGAATGAGGAGGCGGAGGAACAAAACTGGTGGGAATCTAGCTTGGAGGAGAGAGGTAGCATGGTGTGAGAGGGAAAAGTGACAGCTTTAGAAGCTCCTGCAGCACTGGGCCAGCATCTATGGATTTTGCCTTAATCAACACAAGTCTGTGAGGGTAGTAAAGAATACTTCAGCAAAATTATTATTTTAATGACAAGTTTTCATTATTTTCATTTGAAGTTTTTGAAACTCAGGACTGTTTTGGGTTGTGGTTCAAGCCACAACACTTAAAAGTCAAATGTTGTGCCTCTCAGTATTGCTTCCTTTAGCTACACTTTTATTTATTTGGGACTTTCTGTTAATTCTCTCTAATGTTTTCCACCATGGCACTGCAATGGCTGCTGTGCACTGGCACTGAAGGCTTTTATATTCTCTGGATGCAATTAGGATCAACATGCATAGGGTCAGAGCTTCTGCAGTTGTTTTCATGGGGGATTTCAGGCAGGTTATGCAGGTTTCATTTAGGACACTGGCTGTGTGCAGATGCCTTCAGGCTTTGGGGAGCAGAGAGCTTCAGGACTGCTTTTGGTTCAAAGACAAGCTGATGTGCCCAAGGCTGAGTCCTTGACAGGTGACAAAGAATCATAGAATCGTAGGCTGCTTTGGGTTGGAAGTGATCTTTAAGATCGTCCAGCTCCAGCCCCCTCTGCCTGGAGCAGGGACACCTCCCACTAGACCAGGTTGCTCAAACACATCTGTTTGCAGTGTCACTTCCTATCACGCCTGCAACGGAGGTGAATGTTTGCACTGTCATAACATTTCTCCTGCTGGAGCTCCCTGGCTGGGGATGCTGCAGCATTTTCTGCAGGGCACGTCGCCTTGTGTGGGGGCGTGCAAAATCTCATTGAACAAAAGTACAGCTAGGCAATGTTTTATGTATTTGACATATATGACAATGCATACTGCAGCAAGGAGCTCAGTGTCAAATCAGTACACAGTTAACAAGAACTCAACAAATGGTAAAACAAGGGAACATACCCAAGTCAGACTGTTCTACACAGTGTGATTATATCCAAGGCATAAGTTCAAGGGATCCAGCCAGCAGCATTTATTTAAAAAATGTGGTGTGCTGTTCTTACCTGTGCCACAATCCCCCTCCTTAGATTATCTTTGGGTGCTTAAGGTCAGGAGGCACCTTTTACAGCTACCTATTCTGCTGTACCAGTAGGAGATTGGGTCATGAAATTAATGAATCTGGTGAAGGGAGAAAGGAATTCCAAGGATTCAAATGGGATTGCTGAGGATTACCAGAGCTTCTGCTTTGCATTTAAATTGAGCTGAGAGGTAGCTTCCTTTTCCTGTGCCGAGTGCTCAGCCAGGCAAATGTATGACACTTCTGGGTGATGAAGTGTGGAAGTCTAGGGTGGCATATTGGAAGTCCTGGGAAGAGACCAAGGCCAGAGAGGAAGACATTAGTAAGCAGAGAGGGCTAAAAACTGCATGGTATAAAACCCTGGGAAGGGCTTTAAGGAGAGGGCTAACATGAATTGGAGGACAGCAGAGTTACATTTCTAGACATCAAAGGGAAGGCAGGGAACTGTAGGGGTTGGGGCCAAAGAGGCAAGGATTTATTCTAAGAACAAGAAGCTTTTGCAACACTAGGACAATCCCTAAAGGATACCAGAGAGGAGGATACTGTCAAGATAACAGAGGACAAAGAGTGAGTGTAAATATTCAGAGCCATTGTGTCACCCAGTAAACTGCAAGAGGAAACCTGTAGCAGCAGATTCCCAAAAGTCTGCAACAAGATATGACTTTTGTCCATGGCACAATACCAGGTAGGCTGCAAGCAAATTCTAGTATCACCCCATTGCATTACACTGGCTCAATTAAGTTTATGTCTTCCTGTTGCCCTCCTTTTTCTGACCAAAACTATTTCGTTAAAGATACAATTACTCTGGTTCAGTTGTCCTCACTGAGAAATGGCCTCCAGTGTTGGAGATGTTCAGATGTGAGCAGTGAGTTGAATCCCAAAGACTATCCACTCCTGGAAACTGTTAGAGGTGGGGCTGGCAGAATCACTGGCTGCTCCTCCCCAAGCCCCATGTGTGATTTTGCATTAGTCCTCAAAACCCTCTAACACTGGGTATTCTTCAACTCTGGGCAGCCTATTCTAGTGCTCTGATTTAAGACTTTAGTAGCCCAGATGGACTTAAAAATGAGATTATTCCTTTCCTAGTTTATATGATGGATAATCACTATCACATCTTGCTAGCCCCTACACTGTGGTACAGACTATTTTATTAAGAGAGTTTCTTGGGTTTGGACTATTCAGCCTTTTCCACTCGGCATCATTTCTGGAGCATTGCTATTGCTCTCCTTTGCACTTTCTGCAATCAGCTCAATCTCCCTGAACTGCAATGGTGAAAACAGCAGAGATTACTTCAAACGAAGCCTTGACAACATAGACAACAGGGGGAGAATGGTTTCCTGTTTGTCACAAGCTGCACTTCTGTTTGTTCACCTCATTAGAGCACTTTCATTTTTTACTGCAGCATGACCATGCTCATTCATGTTGAGCTGACATTTCTAGATCTTCTTCTCAGAACTGCTGCTGTGCTGGTTGTTCCCCAGTTGGTCTTGTAATCCATGATGACCCCTGCAAAAACCCAGAGCTCCATTTGTCTGTTCTGGATGGCACTTCGCTTCCCATCCCTCTACCTCATTTGTCAAGATTGTTTTGCATTCTCCTCCTGTTCTCCAAAGTGCTTGTTCTTCGTAGTGTCCTGTGCTAATTTAATAAGTGTTCCCAGCTTTTGGTTTTTGGATTTTTTAAAAGATATTAATGAAAATACTGTGTGCTGCCAGACACAAAACAGATGGCTTCAGACTTCATTTGATACGTACTGCCAGTTTGACAGCGAAACATTTATAACTGCTCTTAGTCTGGTTTTCCAACCAGCTGTACACTCCTCTAATAGCAGGTTCTTCAAAGCCATGCTTCTTTGCTTGGTTTATGAAAGTGTCAGGTGAGACAAAGGCAAAAGCTGCACTAAAATCAAGATCTAAGACCTACTGTAGAAGGAAATTAGATTGATTTGATGTGATTTGTTCTTGTCAAATCAGTACTCGCCGTTCTTTATCTGCTTGTTGTCTTCTAGGTGCTGGAAAATAGTTTATCCAATAACCACTTCCCATAATATTCCAGGAATTGAAATTTACCTATCTGGTCTCTGATTCCTGGTTCCTGCTGTCTGTCCTTCCCTTTTTGTGGCAGGTGCTAGATTTGCCTTTCCTAGTGTGCAGGAACCCATGCCTCCATCCCTGACTTCTGTTCTGATGGTGCCAAGTGGGCTTCAGCTGCTTTACCCATCATGGCAGCAGACTTTTAGGGCTTGCCAGTTGGAATGTATCTGACTTATTTAGACACTGTCTGACCTCTTTGTTCTTTCTTGCAGGCAGTATTCTTACCCTTGGACTGCTTATGCTGATTGTGTTAAATGGGACACTTTTGAGGAAAAACCGAAGGAAAAAATATCAAACACTTTTGATATTTGACATCATCAGCTCAGTGTCTGCTTGTGTTTGTGAAACCCAGCTCTTTCTTTGGCTCTCCTGCTGCTATTAGTACATACACTTCACGCCCACTGTTTGTTGCATCACTTACATCTTCATGTTGTTCCTCCACGCTTATGCTGCTCTTTCATACTCACTAACGTGACCTAGTTCCACTTTCTATGTGCTTCCTCTGCACTTTTGAAACTAATGAGGAGCTCATGACTTAGCCAGTTGATACCTTACCATCTTCCCCCTGTACTTGTGCTAAGTTGTCCCAGTACAGAGGCTCACAACAGTTATGTGCCTTTCGTATGACCTCCTTAGGGCACTGCCAACTTCCCAAATGTTCTTTCTGCCTTGGATTTGTTACTCTGGGCTTGTGTGTACTAGCACTGTGAGTTAAAGTCTGTCTCAAAGTCCACTGTTTTGTCTTTGAGGGGCCTTTTGCTCTGCCTCCTTTTCCAGAAATCATGACTCCTAATACTTCAAGATCACTCTCACACCAGTTGCTTGTCACCATCACCTGCAAAATCAGTTCCCCTGTTTTAATTAGAATAAAACATTTTCAGAAAAGATGGCCAGGAAGAAGCTAGACAGATGGCAGCTGCAGTCAGTTCAGGGAAAGACATAGACAGAATACCAGAACAGAGCCAGACAGAGAGGACCCTGCATATTTAGCACTTAGAATTGTATGCCTATGAACTTGTTTCCAGGAGATGTGGCTAATATTTGTGTTATTTGTGTAAAACATGAACAGTAAAAGTGTGTCATTAAAATAACTTTCTCAGTTCTGTTTGTCTGTTTTAGGATGGTTTTATGGTCTTTGCACAGTAAGAAGGCTTAGGCCTTACTAGCATATAGTTAATCTTCTTTATTCAGTTATGCATTGACACTAAAATGTGTTTTTAAACACAGGGATTCAGGCCAAGCAGAGCTCTTTTGTCTTCATCGCATCCATCAATGAGCCAGAGCCTCCAGCTCCTTAATGGCCAACCAAGACACATCTGGCCTTCAAGACCAGATTAATCTTTCCCAGACAGCTTTTTCCAGTGCACAGGGTGCACTGCTCCTGGTAATGTCTCACTCTAGCTGCATTAGTGCTAGAAAAGCTTTCTTATGCAAAACCTACCTTTTTGGAGCTGCTTATCCTCTCTTCTCTGCTGCCATCCCACCCAAGCTGACCCTCATCCATCCTGGGATTGTCCCTGGGTGCCTGCCTCTGCTGTTCTGGGAACACTCCCTGGGTGGGGTGAAGGCAAGTTGACTTTTGGCTTTTATCTGTGGCCCTGGCATGTTCCTGCTGACATCCCTTTAGGTACTGAGAGATTCACCAGCAGGATGTCTGGTAACTGCAGCCAGTTATTTTAATAACATTATTGATTTCATTACTTCACTGTAGTTTTGCTTCACTACATCAAGTCTTGGCATTAGGGGTGAAGCAGCAGCTAGTTAATTCAGTATAAATGGCTTTTCTTTCTGGGGTAGCCTGAACTAAAGAGAGCTCCCGAAGCTCCTATGGATATCTGTCCAGAAGCTGGGATGGTTGCTAAAGGAGCTGGTGACTTTAATGCTCCAAACAACCATACAAGCACAACTGATTCCTCTTGATATAATCATATAAAAAGAAAACAACTCTTCCACTATTGTAGGAGAGCTATGATGATACATCAACAGCTGGTATTCTTGCAAGCAGTCTGATTTCTGCTCTTTGTCTAGTGATTGTTGATCTGACGTGTCCTCCCATGGTTGCCCTTTGAGTCATAGGGAGCTCCTTGGGAAAGTGCAGAGACCTTCAGACCCCAGGGAGAATTAAGTCACACTCTTGATCACAAGTGTTTGGCTGAGTGAGCCCACGGCACCGACGCTGCACATTCTCCTACTTGGATGGATCTCAAAAGGCCAGTTTCTCATTAAAAAGGACAAAACCCCAAATTTACAAAATGCACTGTCACAGTGCATCCTTCTTTTATGGTCTAATTCAGAATCAATTCTTGTTAGTCTGAGAACACTCCTGGTCACTCTTGGTCTTTGGATCAGACCGTACAATGCTTAAAAACACTTGTGAAAAAATAGATGGGAAGATTTGAAAGGCTGCCCGGTAAAGACATGGATGGGTAATGTATTTATTTTCTAAATACATACCTAGAGGCTTAGACAACTGGTGTATTTGCATCAGCCTACTCTGATTAAATGAAATCACACTACTGGAAGTAGAGAACCCCCCTGAACCTACAGCTCATCTTCCCTGAAGTAAAATCAAAAGTAGCAGTGCCAACTCATCGTTTCCTAAAACAAAGCATCTATTAAAAGTAACTCACCTGGGGAAAGACATGTTGTAACAGATAGTCTTTCCACTGCTCCTCTGAGAACACCCAGTGGCCCAAACCCTTGCACCTACCCTGCACTGCTCAGATCTCCTGCTTTGCCAGGAGAGGACTGAAAGACAGTCCCAGGACTCATCCTACTGTTAACATGTTTGCAGAAGTAGCTGGAAGAACAATTTACCCCACCTCTTCTCTACTGTTTTTCTTGTTCCAATAATTCAGTTCATGTCCATCCTTAAGAATTAACCAAAGTTCACCAAAGTGCTTACCTTGTAGGAAACTGAAGAATGCTGGAGAGAAAGTAAGTCCTAGTTAAGAAAAATAAGAACAAACAGCTTAGTAATGTGCAATAGTAGTTCCAAATTTGCATTTAGAACCTTTCAAAACTAAACTCTGAAGGTAAGGTTCTGCTTTGGTAACATTGCTTAGAGTGAAAAGCCAGCATGGAAAAAACCTAACTGAAAATGCATTTGAAAATGCTTTCATAAAAATAAGAATCATCAGAAGTGAGCTGGAATATAAACCAAATTTTGCAATAGTACTTTACAAATTGTCTTGATTTTGAAAGGATGCAGGGCGCATGCTAAGATCAGCTGCCTGCCCAGATGATTTTATAATAAATAGCACTACATTTTTCATCCCCAGCACAATCTCACAGTACTTTTATTTATTACCTGAGTGTTCAGCTGCAGCAACAGCTGAAGTGAGGAAGGAAATGGCTTCAAGAACATGGGAAGAATCCCATAAGGTTAAGGGAGTGAAATGGGGAAAGGTACTTTAAAGTACAGGTAGTGGTGTAAATTATTGAACATTTGAAATGTTTACTCTTGGTAATTTTGATCACATTGTGAAAGCAGCCACTCATGCTTTTGTGAGCCACTTGATTTACTGGAAGCTTTATGCCATCAGTTGCACCTCAGGAGTGAGCCCTGCACTCAGGGTGCAGCAGCAGACCGAGCTGGCTCAGAGCCACTGCTGCCAAACACCCACCACCATAAAAATAGCAGCAATCATCCAAAATGGGTCACCGATGCCCAGAAGCATTGAAGCTGACCCATGAATTCTGTGTGGACACCAGAGAGCATCTTCAAAGCCATCCCTGCCTCCAAGGGAGATGTGCTCACCTGCAGAGCCGTGCTGGGCTGAAGACTAGGGGTTGGTGTTTGTGTCTTCTTTGCTTTGTGCAGGGAATGAGCTGAGCATGTCTCGATGGGCAGCATCTCTGACTCTTTCCTGCTGTGATCTGGCCACCTCCTTGGTGTGCTGTTCCAGGGCCATGGCCAGCGCCATGGAGGTGTTCCCTCTGTCTCCAAGGACATATGGACCATGGTGAGATGGCCTGGGGCTGAAGTTACTTTTGACACACCCCATGGAAATTGTGCCTACAGAGAGCTGGAAGGGCACCTCAGGGTGCTTTATGCAAGATGAGTATTGTCAGACACAGAGCTGCTTTACAGATTTGGTCACATTTCCCTCCACACTGATGCCACCTCTTGCTGTTCTTCAAGCACTGACTTACCTGCCCACTCTATTTGGAGATTTCACTTGTCTGTGTTATCTAAAAGTAACTAATTTGTTTTCCTTGATGCTATTTCTTACCAAAAAAGAGAGCTGTTGGCTCAACTCTTATATCATTAGCAAATGCTATCTAAAGTCACCCACAGTATTTCACAATGAACACAGAGGTGATCTAGGCAAAAAAGGGTTGGGATAAGCAGGTGATATTTCAGTGTGATTAAAGCATGAACAGATCTAATACCTGTCAAATGACTGGATCTCATTTATGATAGGCAAGATTTGGATGCCCTGCCAGAGCCAATGACAAAATTTTCCTCAGCCATTTCTTTTCCTTTTTCTCTTCTTTTTCTCCTTAATTTCCCCTTAATTCCCCTTAGTTGGATTTCCAGAAACTGTGTGCTGGATCTTTTGCTGGGAGTTTTGTCTGTCATTATTGAGGTAGGTTCTGATCTGAAATGTTTAGTATTTGAGCCACTCAGTCTGCCTGAATCCAATTTCAGCTACTAACAGAGGTATGTAGTGGCATAAATGCAGTATGCTTGTTGGGGCAGCTTTTTGCCTTTTTCCTGAAACAGATTTAGCAGATCCATAGGCTGAGGGATTTCCCCTTTACTCTGTCATCAGAGTACTCTTCACGGAAATCCTTCCCTTCCATTGGACTTGCCAGTGAGGTTCATGCTTCCATTTCTGTTCCCTGAGGGGTGACCGTAAGGTGATGAAAAAGGCAGCATGACTGGGCACCGCTCTCTCAAACAACCTCCTGCCCACACACCAAATTCCCCTTGTTGTCAGTCAGTGTAATTACCATGATATAAACATTGTCCTGAATGCTATTAAAAATGCAAATAATGACCATCCAGCCTGAGGAAGGGCGAATAAGCAGATCCTTTGCAGCCCACTTCCTCCTGGCCCCAGCACGTGTTGTGCAGATGATATTCTGCTGTGACACGTTCATGAGCTCTCAAAGTTGCATCTATTTTTTCTTAATCTAAGCAATGAAGCTGCAGACTTAGAACATAACAGCCATTTAGAAACTATATGACTTTCCCTGTCTGTAATAGTTTCAAGATAAGTCATTTTAAAAGAATTACTTTAAACTGAGACTGCTTTAAACCAGACCTTTGTACTTCTTGTTTTTGCTTTTATCTTGGCACAGATGCTTAGCCTCTCTCCAGCTTCTTTGTAGAGTTCATTATGCAAAGGCAAAGGAGCTACACTAACATTGTAATTTTGTTTGGCAAGGTGAGCCACAAAACATATGCTGTGTCATGCCTTTTTATTACTGTGCAAGAATTGCCAAAGCAGCCTAAAGGAGGAATCAAGGACACGATCGTTGTGAGGAAAAGAGGAAACGGTCCAGTTTTACAACACCCAGGCTTGTAACCACTTGTGGTAGATAGTTTCAGAACTGGTTTAATTTTAAATTATTTTCTTACCAACTGACAACAGCTTTGAAGCGACTGGTGTTTAACACCACCACTTTCTGATCCACACTGAGTCATTTTTCAGGGCCTGGAGATCCAAGCCCTACCTGCAAAGTGGGTGCTGTGTAGGCTGGGACTGCCCCATCCTCTCCCTGCACCAGGCGATGGCAGATCTAAAGCCAGCCCAAGCCAAAAGAGAAAGCAAGCCTCCTTGAGCAGGCATTGACATCCCTTTTCCACCACAGGGAGGACAGCATGTTGCACCTTATTCTGATCATGCTCCAAGAGCAAAACCTGCACTTCCCAGTCTAGACAACCTGTAATCAGGCAAGAGAAGAGCAGGCAAAGGGAACAATTAATGGGTGTGATCTCAGCCTCTTGCAGCCTGCCTTAAAAACCTCCAAGGACTGGTTTTATGAGTGGGCATCTGTGGGAGCATAGAGAAGTCCCTCCCCATACCCACATCTCCTCTGGGGGCCACCCATGCTGTGAGTGCCCCACTCCTGCTCCCTTCCCATGCAGTGCTTTCACTTGAAGGGGATCAAGGAAATTATGTGGCTGGAAAATAACCCAAAAGGTAAATTATTTTTAACTTGGTCCCAGATGTGAGCCGCCATGCAGCCCCTGAACTGGGCTGGGCATGAGCAAGAAGTTTGAGAGGGGAAGAAGGAAAGCAGTTTTCACTATAACAAAATGTCCCGTTGCAACATCTCCCAAGTACTTTGGTTGCAATTCCTCTGAGCCCATCTGAAACTTCAGAAACAGCTTGAAAGAAGTAGCTGTGTGGAAGGAGGCCTGGAAGGTGCCCCCAATGGGAGCAAGCCCCAGGCACAAACACTGGCTGCCTATCCATCCCACAGTGCTGCTGCCTGTACTCCACCAAGGGTAGGTAGGGGTGGCAGGAAAGCACAGCCCAGCAGCAAAGGGCACAACTCCTTTCACCCCTCCTTCCCAAATTTGGTGAACCTTTGGAGGGCAGAGGGAGAAGAAGAGGAAGGGATATTAATATTGCAGAGTACAAAAGAGGTAATGAAAGTGTGGCAATGCCAGTCACTCACTGCATGCCACGGAAACACAGGGGCAGCCTCACCCTTTTTGTTGAAGCCAGCATGTTCTTTGTGTTGAGGGAAGCAGGAACCACCCCAGCCAGACCCTCCCTGCCTCCAGCCACTGCAGGCTGGCACGGGGGGAGTGGTGGAGGGAGATGTGATGGGGGATGTCTCTGCCAGTCGTTGCTGATCTGTTGACACAGGCTGAGTCAGGCTCAACGAGATACTTCTATGAGCTGGGAAAACATCCAAAAGGAGAAGTGGAGAGGTTTGCCTCCTCAGTCAGTTTGCTCACCATTAGTATTTTCCTACTTCCCTATTCTAAGTAAACACACTTACTGTATGCTAGACTTCAAAGAAGTGATAGCCAGCTTGGGACAAATGCCTATGGGAAAGGGACAAAGCAAGAATGCCTTGAGGAATACCCAGCACTGAGCTTGCTCCCACCCTGCCAATGGCCAGGCCTCCATGGAGGCACAGGCTGGAAAGGCAGAGGCTGGTTAAAAGCAATGATGCCTGTGAAGTGCAGATATGCAGGGAGCAATGGACAGGTTTGCAAGTCGGAGCTCAGAGAAGGAGAGCACAGCAATGCCAGTGTGCTGGGAATAAAAGACAGGTTTCCTCAGAGACACAAACGAAACCTCACTGTCCCACTTAGAGCTGCTCTCAACACCACATATGGCAGGTGTCTGAAGCAAGGCAGTGACACTAAACATGTCCCTTCAAAGGACAAAACACAGAAGAAACTTCCCAGCTATCAGCTTTTCATAACTCAGACAAAATGCCAGAGAGGCTTCTTTGATTGGCCTGCCCTTCCCCTCCCAGGGGAGGATACAGAAGGGACACTGGCCCGTGAGACAGGAGATGTGGTGCATGAGGCACCCATTCTCGGCACATTTGCTCTGAGAGCCACCCTGGTCTCTGAGGATTTTGGAAAAAAAGTGACCAGTGCGGAAATCTGTCACTTAAATTTAATATCCTGTTGTCTGTGAGGATGCAGTCCTTTTGGGAAATTCAGTCCTGGCAGTTAAAAATAAAGCAGCCATGTGGAAACAGTGAGACAAACAGCTCTGCCCCTGTGCACCCAAGCCAGCATGCCTGGAGTCCTCAAAGTCCAATCATACTCAGCCCAGATCAAGTCCAGTCTCCACAGGAGAGCTGTTCTGGAAGCTACTTGGAAATGCATCCCAGCAGAACAATATCACCCACAGCATGTACCTGCAGTTGATGTGGAGTTACAGTGACATGAGACTTCCCTATGGCTGCACCAGGCTATTTTAAATTCGAGGCAGGCATAAGGCATGTGACAGTACATGTTGTTCATGTGGGGAAACTCTTTCATTAATATTCATGCCTTGGGACTGGCCTAGGGTAGACAGTTTTTTTGAGCATGCAACGCATTTAAAATGCAGGGTTGCCTTTAATGCCTGGAACACTGATGCAGCTGAAAACATTGGTTCACCTAAAATCAGACCTTCACAGAAAGCCCACTTCCTCTGAGCAGCAACAGACTTACTTGTACAGGTAGAAATACTCTTGATCTTCAGTCACCAAAGGCTAATCTCTCTCAGAGTGAAAGAAAAAGTAAAACCTCAAGTAGCTGCAGGATGTGTGGGAGTTGATTTTTATGTCTAAACAGTTATTTGAACCAACACAGTCGTATAAAAACACGTCTCCACCCTCCTTTTGCTCTGGAAACACAGTTTAGAGGATTTAGAGGACACGTGGGTCTCCAGGCCACACAGTCAGTAATTTATTCAGGGTTGGCCACAGAAGTGACACATGTCCCCACGGCCTGCACTGCTGCTGGAACCCCTGGCTGTAGCAGGAGGCTGCGGTGCCCGGACTGCAGCAGCTGCTCCTGCAGCAGCACAGCTGGCAGGGCTGGCGCTGGGCGGGCAGATGTGTGCAGCCTGCACTGTCTGCAGGCAGGGCAGGCACTCAGGGCAGGAGCTGCGTGCCCCTCACGCCAAGTTGTCTCTGCCTGTGAGTCACAGCCCTGACTCATGAGCTGCTGTGGATTAAGCTGTAATTTGAAGATGTTGCCGCCTACATTTGTCTGCACTGCTCCTCTCCCGGAGGTGGCAGAAACAAACACTCATTCAGTCATCTCAAAAATTCGGCCAGACGTGCTAGTTCAAACCCCAGGTGAGGGCAGGTTAGGGTGAGTGAGCAGGCGAGCGGCTTGCAGCAATAAACCCGGGGAAGGAGGTTTCCATCCCACTCAGGGGCTGGAAGGTATCTGCCACTCCCACCTGCCAGCTCCCTGCCATGCTCTCACTGGCTCCTGCCGTGGATCTCTCATCTGCCCAAACCCCTTGCCTGGCCCCTGCACCTCATGGAAAGGTCTCTCTACTCACCCCACACACCATGGGGATCCTCTAGCACCTAATACAGGTGAAGGTGTTTGTCAAATGCATGCGTTAATGCTCTAAGAATCATGAGCACCATTTCTCTTGCCATTTGCATTGCCTTGGAAAATTAGTTATATTGGGACCTAAGAGCTACTGTACTGACATATATTCAACTGAAATAGCCAATTAAACCAAAATTGTTTTGAGTTAAATGAAAATTAAGACAAGTGGCAGTACCCAGGATGAGATTGATCAGGATTATTTGTGAACTCCTAGGCACATTTCTGCTGGAAGAGCCAAAATTCTGCACCATGTGCTTATTCTGGCTCTCAATTTTTTTCCCCCTGGCATTAAACCACCTGTTGGAAGACAAACCGTGCCTTATCCAGCATAAAGGCAGCCAGCACACTTGTCAACAATTTCTGAACAAATGGAAGCATGCATTTGTACAGGATCAGCACTTTGCACCAGGAAGCCACCGTGTTTATATCTCATTGGAAGCCATAAAGCCAGATTTTTTTTTTTTTTATTCCATCAGCAGCTCACGTGTGCAATGCTTTAACTAAAATTGTTTAACTTTGGCCCTTTGATTACAGCAGCACAACCCCCTTCCCACAGGCCAGTCCTTGGCTTTGGGTTAGTCATTGCTTTTGGTTTACACACAGGAATTGTACTTGATGCGGGAGCAGATAAGCAATGCATCTGCTCAGTCATATTTCCCCAGCGTCTCTCCCTTTGTTCTTTTGCCTTTTATCTGCCGAGTTCTCTCTGCAGAGATCCCTGCCCTTGCCCTGCCGCTTTTCCCGTCTTTTCTAAGCTTGCCCTTGCCCACCTCTGCTTCTGCAGGAAAGCAACCAGCCACTCGCATTTAGCAATGCCCTCACTATTTACTGATGCCAGTTCCCCCACTCAGAATGAATTTCCCTTTTGTTTGCCTTAGCTGGAAAGGTCTGTGAAACTTGCAAGAGTTTCTCCCTAACTGGGAACAGGGCAGAGAGAGGCTCTGCATCCCTGCCCGTGGCAGCGCCGGCGATCCCGCGGCGCTCCCTGCGCTGCCCGCAGCGCTCCCACACTCCAGGTAGGGCTGTGCGATGGGCTGTGCGCTGAGTCACCGCCGGGTTAACACCCCGGCCCTGCCGCACCAAAGACACATCAGCGCAACAAAAGCCATGCTGACAGCTCCCAGCGCTCAGCTAACGCTGATTAAAGGCCAGCTTGTGACTTCGGGGGAGGAGGGCGAGAAGCGGCTGTGCCCAGAGCAGCCGCAGCGCTCCTCTGGCTGACTCAGCCAGAATTGCCCCGCAGGTCCCCACTCGGGGACACCCCCAGCCCTTCTGTGGGCGCACGGAAGCTTCCTTGGCACATATGCCAGTCCTACGGCATGTAGGTCGGGTGCCTTCAGGAGCAGCCCCAAGATAGGCCGGAGCTGGACAAGATGAGGCAGGCAGGGAAAGAGATGCTCCTGCCCATGCTGTGCACAGCAGGTATCCCAGCTGGGACACATTTGCTTGCTGGAGTAGTCTGCAAAAGAAATTGCTATAGGCATGAATATTTAAATTTCCTTCCAATGGGTATCAAGCCAAATTCCACATCTTAGTTCCAGGGTGAATCAGGATGATCAGACATGCTGCTTCACAGAACAGAAATTTAGAAGTAAGACCAAATCCCAATGCCTTCCTCCAGAGGGGACAGAGTGCCTGGCCAATTAATTCAGCAGAAAGGGAGGGAGGAATCGTAACCCTGCAGGCTATTGGGTTTTTTTCATCTTTGCTTGGAGGGCCTACCTGGCAGAGACGTTCCCTAAGGTCAGCAAGTTAAAGAACAGTGTCTGTTAAACAGACAACCTATGACTCTTTTGCAAAGCTCCTCTGCTGGGTGAACATGCCTTGTCTCTGTGAAATACTGCTATTCCTCTGAGAATATGTGCTCTGAGCATGGGGCAGGAAAGAAAGAGGCAGCTAGACACAGCTTCCCAACTTCTGGGATCTGCTTAAAAAAGGACAGGGATGTGGGTTTCAATTCCCTTTTTTTTTTTTTTTCTGAGTCAGCTAGACTTGTCCTGGGCCATAGCTGAATCACACCAGCCAGAATGTATGCCTGGATAGCTCATCCTGGGATAAGGGGCACTGTACCCCAGTTTGATTCTCCAGCATTGCCCAACACCTCCATCCCACCTGGCAGGACTGCACTGCTGCAGCTGGTCTGTTCAGGTGCATTAGCACCAGTGCTGTTTATCAGAACAGCCTTCCCCATGCCACAGTTTGCTTTGGTTGTGCCCCAGCTGGGCAGCCCTGCCACAGGCAGCAGAAGCGTGATGTGCAGACAGGCTGCAGCAAGCCATCCCTGACACCAGATCCAATGCCTGGAGAAAAGCATCCTAATCCTGCCAGGTTTGCTCCTTACCGGCACCCACGTGAGCTAATCCTTCCCAGAGTGTACCCAACCCTCCCGTTTCCTTCCCTGGGAAACCTGTCAGCCTTCTTACCTGGCAACATCGCACTGGGCGGCTGAGCTGCCACCCAGGGGGAGAGCAGGAGCCACCCCTGCCATGACCTGGGCTTTGAGGCTGCAGACACAGGCCAGCACGGGCTGCCCTGGCTCAGCAGCTTCCTCTGCAAACCTAGCAGACGCTCACAGCAAAGAAACAGAAACCAAACCTGAAAAATGAGGCGTCTGCAGAAATGCTTTATTGGTGGACTGCTGCTGGGTACTGCTCTTTCTCCCTGCTCCTGTTGGGATCTACCTTTGCTGCTGTTTGCAGCCTGCTCAAGCTGCCTCTCCAGCAAGAAAGCACTCAGTGATTACAGCAGTGACCCCTGGGGATATTACTGCACGATGGGAAAAGCAGCTATAACAGCGGCTGGGTGTGATGCTGAAGAATTCATCTTCCTACTGTGTCCTTAATACAAATTCTCTTATGGAAAATGAATCAGTCCTCTTTAGGCTTTTTTCCAGAGGCCCCTCTGACTAATTTTGTCCAAAACATCCAGGCTGACCCTGCACAGCAGTATGATGGTGACAGACAGGACCTGCTCACGTTTGGGTGGAGGCAGGGAAAAACTGTTTTACAGGCCTGCCCAAAAAAATCCTCAGGCTGACTCTGCCAAAAACCACACCAAACATATGGTAAATGAAATTGCTGGCAGGGAGCTGGCTTGGACGGCAGGAGTATTTCAGCACTGTGGACTGCTTGTTAGCTGGCCTGAATTGTATTTATGCTGCTTTAAGCAGCTCCATATTTAAGGAAAAGAAGGCAAAGGAGAGGGCAATGCCAATTTTTTGGGTGTGCTTTTGATGCCTCCCCATGCACATTATTTTCCTGATGATGTTAGTATGGTCACAGTGCTTGTCCCATTCTGTGGTTAAGAGCACAACAGCATCACAGAAGGTTTCACCTCCTCATATGGCAACAGTCTCCTGTGGAAAAGCAGACAGAAGGGTTTTTCTCTCTTGGAACAGGGAGGCTGCCTATTTCACCATATGAATGTCCTGTACATTTCATGGAGCTGATGAAATCATGTACAGATGGGATCCATCTTAACAAAGGCTCTTATTCACAGGGCAGGTTTCTCTGCGGCATATCTTGGGCTGTATCCCAGCTTGCACAGCCATATCAACCAAATGCATCCACAGAGTCAGGCAAATTTATGAGAGGATACCAGACATGGAGATGCTGTGCCCCTGCTACTGTGAGCAGCATGACTTACTTGTGCAGCAGTTTGGCCCTCTGGAAATCTGAGCCTTGGAGTCACGGCAATAAACATTTCCTCACATGACAGCCTTTAAAAGGATTCAGGTACCAGATACCATTTCCAGGATGCTGCCAGGTGCTGTGGAGAAAGCATGGCAGAGAAGCAGGATCATAAGAAAGAGGTGCCTGATGTCTTCAGAAACTTGATAGGCTGCCATAAGAATAGCTGTGGTGGCTACATCTACTGAAGGGGGATGAAAATAGAGCAGACAAACAGCGGTTCCTTTCCTTGAGCCTGGGGTATCATCTTTCCTCCTGGAGCAAGAGTGGTGGAGTGCTAGGGGCAGAGCTCACATTCATGGGCAGCTTTCCACCCTCCTTTGCACATGCAGCTTGGAGCTCAACCATTCTCCAGCCTTACCCCATCCCTTATTTACCCCATCTCTCTGCAGGCTGTGAAATCCTGACTATTGCACTGGCAAGGGGCTTTTTCAAGAGAAGGCAGGGGGACAGACACCTCAGATCTGTTGTCCTGCTCCTGATTCCATGGGCACACCTTTCTGGGACTGAGTCATCATCTAAGTCAATGAGATGACCGAGTCCTACAGAATCTGTTCGACAACCTGATCTGGATAACGAAAATCAAAGTTTAAGAGCAAACTTTTGGGCACAGTCCAGCCCAAACATGGGTTAACAAATCCTTTCCCCTGCTTTTCCTTTCTTGATGTGCATTCAGCCCTCAGTCAGTAGTACCTTAGAATCATCTCACTATCTGACTATGCTCAAAAGGACTAAAAACAACAACAAAAGGAAACATACAGAGGGATAACTTAAGAGAGTTTGGAAATCGCTTCCCATACGAAATACTCCTTTAGTCACAGGCATAAAAAAGCATCAAAATTCCCTGCCTCTGATGTAAACAACAGAAAGAAAAAGTCATCTGGAAGGACAGGATGATTCATACTGAGGACCTGACTCGTAATATTCATCAGTGTTGAAATTGCCTCTGCAAGATGACTGCATGTGAAAACAGCACCAGTGAAATCCCAGCTTCTGCCACGAGCAGTATCATTAGCAATGAAGTGGTGTGGTGAGACTCCAGTGGCACAACCCTTGCTCTGGTGAGTAACCGTAAGTCATCCGACCAGTCCCAGCTAAAACAGCACTGTCATTCAGGTAAAACTGCTTTACATAAGGGCAGCTGCAGCACACTGGAGCACGCTCAGGCTTTGCAGCCCTCTTCAACAGTAAAATAAAAGGGTTTTTTTTTTGCACTGCAAAAATTCCTGCTGAGGGCTTCCTTATAAAGGATCAAGCTGGATGCTTGAAGAAGACTGGAAAATCGGCCAGTCTTTTCCTTTATGTTAATTGCCCTGAGCCAAGCGGTAAAAGGGCAAAAAAGGCCATGCTGACTTTATGCATTGTTAGAAGATACTTTCCTCTGCACATTTGAATCTGTTTACTTAATCTTCCAGGCCTTTACCCATGAATATTAAATTCCTTGATCACTATGCATTAGGAGTCATCTTCACACCATCTGTTTGTATTTGTCATCTAACCCTTGTAAATAATAAAATGTACTTTGTTCTCAAGTTCATGGATCCTAGCAGGAGAACAATTACTGTTGAGGAAAAGTACTGTGTGAAACTATTGGCAGTGACAGGACTCTTCTTTAGCCTCCCACCTTGCCACTATACAGTAATGAAATGAAAGCCAGGATCTGGCCCAAAGAGCAATGCATGGTTTCTTTGAAGGGCCAGAAGAGATTATGGAGGGCTCCACATCTCTGAAAGTGATGCAGATGTTCTTGCCCATGCTTCCAAAAGAAGGCAATGTCAGAAGAGAAGGCTTCACTTCAGAAGGGCAGCCTTATTGAGAGTAAGGCATTCTAACAGGATCTAGCTGCTCTGCTCAAGCAAAAATATAACCTGTATTGGCAGGAATGGCTGTGGCTGTTTAACAGGGTGGCCTGGGCAGCTGGCCTGGGCAAACTTCCTAAGAGGTACTGGCCCGAAAAAAACATCTGCGGAAGAAATAGGTAAATGAGCAGATAGACAATGTTTCTCTCACACCTGGGAGTGCCATTAAAGAAGTGAAATTGTCACCTATCAGCTGAGAGGTAAAGTTCAGAGAAGGCTAGGCAAATACCAAGGGAAACAGTGATAAAGTGCGGTTGTTAGAATATGAAATTAATCCTTACAGGGAACTCTGCCTGAAAATTTTATTAGATCATGCAATGAGAACAGCCTTGACACATATTACCAAAGTTCAATTTCAACTTCATCAATGGGGATAAATGTGTGAATTCCTAGGACAGTGGACCCATGAGTAGGAAAAAACATGTGCCATGGTGGAAGACATCTGTGGACAACAAAAGCTGGCTGGTAAGCACACCTCATGGGCACAGTGCCTTGGGGAGCCAGTCAGAGGCATACTTTGCAGAAGACTCACAATGATTTACATCCCCTAAGGATTTGTCTCTCTGTGTTCCTATAAATTACCTTATATGCCAGGCAACTATCAATAAGCACTCAAATTGTTACCGTCTAGTTAAGACCTAATGTTGTCGGTTAAAAAAGGGATCATTTAGGAAATTAAATGGAATCATATTATTTTTATCCAACACATCAGTAGCAACAAATTTATGCAAGAGAATAGTTGTCAAATATTTGTTTAACTGGAAGAGTTATCTGGGCTTGGACAAGATACCACTTGCCAGTCTGCTCAGCCTTGCAAACATCCCACACGAGGAGGTTACCCATTAAGTGATAGACAATACAACTTGTTAATTGTTAGAGCGTTATAACCTTAGACTTTGCCCAGGTATTTAATAACACCATCTGCTGTCTAGATCTGCAATACTATTATTTTTACATGAGGATTACTCTTCTCTCTCCACAAAAAAGGTTGCAAAAACAGTGCTAAAGGAGAGCAGAGCAGCATGATACTTAAACCTGACTGCCCAGACAACGTATACAGAGGGTACAGTTCACCCAAAATATCGCAGATGCATTGTCTTGAATATGGAAATCTTGATGTGCTGAAGGCTGAGGGCCTGTGATCCAGCCTTGTGGACTGCACTCAGGAAAAACATTGTCCTGCCTGAGAACAAGCTGGGGTGCAGGCTGCCAGTCACTTTGCTCTTTCAGGCACCGTTGCTGTTTCCTTCACCAAAACAACAGCAACGGTCCAAAGGCTACCATTCAGGAATGACTGTGCCTTCAGATCTTTTTCTCTTTGATAACATGCTTTTAAAGCATGTACATTTCACACCAAACAATCACATTTATCAGGTTTTCCAATCGTCTTCTTGCTGACAGTGATGTGATTTTTGGCTTTGGCTTCTTAGGGAATTTAGGGGAGAGAAGAAAATAGTGTACTTCTCTCAGCTGGTATCTTCTGGTCAGTGTTTCCATGGGATTTCATTTAAAGCCATTCCCAGTGCACTGGAAATCTGAACCTACTGGATTCAGTCTCAAAAGTTCTAGCAACCAAAATAAACCAATTTCTCCCTCTGGAATGTTGCAATTTTTGTGCAAATAGTCTTTTTCTCCAAATAATGAGAAGCTGAAACCTGGTAGCTGGTGAGCTGCCAGATGAAGAAGGAAGCATTAGAGGTGTGAAGACCAAAGTGCTCCAAAAAACAAGGCCAAGAGAAAGAGTCCAGAGCGTACTTTAAATTTTAAAGTGCACATTTGTATTGGGTTTTTAAATAACATTTTTATTTAGCTTACTGCTTATTGGTGCATGTTTGAGGAATAAAACAATCATGAATCCTCCACATTCCCCAGCTTAATTCCTATATGAGACCTAGGAGGTGGAGTGCTTTCCTTGGCACTCTGTTGCAAAAGAGAGGTCAAATATGAAACTGAACATATGAATGTAATTAGGAGGGTATGTAAAATATGGGAGCTGGATGTCTTAACAGTGTCCAAAGCAGGCATGTCTTGACATGTCATTGGTTGAAAATGATTTTAAGTATTCCAGCCTGTCGGACAGTGTATCGGATTACATCTGAAAAGAGTTTCTTAGTCTTTTGCTCATATGATTTTTCTCATATTTCAAGTGCAGAAGTTTGACTCTGAAAGCCTAGCATCAGAAACATTCACATCTTTTTTGAAGTATATGAAGCAATATCTTTTTATTACCAACGCTAGTTCTGGAAGAAGATGTGAAAAAGTCCAGATTCTTCCCGCTTACCCTGTATTCCTTCTGAGGCAAAGGAAGTTCCAAGGACATTTATGCATGCTACCTGGAGGTGCATGTAGCAGGTTGTGATGGGATATTTTTTTCCATTTGTAAACAGAGAAACTGTTTCATATCATACACAGCTGAGTAGGTTTTCCTATTGTTGTTTCACAAATGACAAAGGAATGACTAAAATCTGTGCCAAAAGTATGCACAAAAATCCATCTCTACTCTTTGCCTATGATTTGCATTTTCTTTTAAACCTTTCCAAGTGAAGCAGTAGGCAAAACCCCCGGCAACTAGAAGCATGTGCAAGGATGCAGAAAGCTTTAGAATATGTTTCCACACCCTGCTGACCTATTCATCAAAAAGTCTGCCAAAACACGTAACTCTTAGTCTAAAGCAAAATTCACAAGAAAGGGCTTCGCTTGCATTAACCTACTTCTTTCCACGTTGCGTGCCACTGCAGGATCTCCCTGAGGAAGAGGAGCTGAGCCCGTTCTGTGGCTTTCCTGTCCTCCCTAGGAATTTTCCCAGCTCCTTGGCAAAGGGGGGCACTGGCAGGAGCAGCCCTCCTTCAGCTCTGGAGGTGGACCAGGCTGGGACTCTGAGTTAAGCCAAGCAGATGCAATGGCGCTCTGGATGAGGCAGGAGTGAGCTGTCAGCTGCAAGGCTGCTTGACCTCACGGTTAAGGAGTGCAGTGCATCGTCACCTCAGGCCAAATGCTGCTCTAGTGAAAATTCAGTGACTTAGCAGAGCTGCCCCCAGCGGGAACTATGATCACCCTGTGATCACTGGCTTACTGAGGCTGGCAGTGGTGAGTGATAGTAGGTTTAGATGTGCCTGACTCCTTTTCCCAGTTCTCTCTCCATTTGACTCACCGTCCTGGTTCATGAGCATGGTGCAGTCCTGGAGTAAGGTTCTCACAACTCCAAAGAGCATTTGTGGAGCCATAAACTTGACAGCAATGGCTTCAAATGGAAAGTACGCCCCTATATTGAAGCAGACATGGGAGTATCTTCCTCACCTCATCCCTGCATTGCATACATCAATTTTTGAGATTGTAATACAAACTCCTATTTTATTTACCCACACACACGCGCACATTTGTTTCATTCTAGTTTTGTACCTGTTAGACATAGGCCCGATAAGAACAAAGGAAAAATCATACTGGTAGTTTTTTTTATTGCTACTGAGTGATAAGGACACCCCTCTGCAGTGAAGTCCTGTGCAGGGATTTCTCCATATTATCATTACTGGTGATGCAGGCAGGGCTGTCATTTTGCTTTGCAGGATACGGAGCTTAGCTGTTAAGCTCTTGAAGGTCCTGGCAGGAAATCAGACCCATCTCCAGTGTGGCCCTGTGTCCCTTGGAAGCCCAGCTGATCCATGTGTCCCTCCCTCCTCTTCAGTGTGCACTCTGGCAGCTTGGGGAAGGTTGTCACAGCTGTTGGTGGGTGATGGGAGGATGCCTGTGGGTGCAGCACAAGGGGCTTCTGCAGCAGCTCCAAACTGCTGCTGCTGCTGAGGCCCCTTCCCAGCCACCCACCCATCCTGACCTGCTCCCTTCTTTGCAGAAGCACCCCTGGCACAGCAGTATGGTGGCACTGGGGCTGGTTTAGTTGCACAGCAGCTGTTGGTGCTGCCAGATTTGCTCCAGCAGCCACACAAGCAAAATGCCGACAGCAGCACCGGCAGAATGGAGAGCTGGGGTGAGGGAGAATGGGACCACTTCTTCTGCTGACAGCACCAGCTCATTGTGCCCGCCAAAGCAGAGCTGCAGGTGTGCTGCATGCTCTCCTCTGGTAGCTCACCCAGCTCACGCCCAAGGCCATCTGGATCAAAGACAGGATGAGACAGTGCTCCGGAAACCAGGGCCAAGCTCCTCTCTTCAGCATGGGGCTCTGGGGTGGTGATTTGGTCTGCTATTATGTAAGATTCAACAAAAGCTGTATAACAAAACTATTTTAAGAAAGAATGTTAATTGAAGGCTGAGTCAGGCTGCAGCTAAAGCAGAGATGGTTTTGAGAGGCTTGTACTCTTTTTCATTTGGTCTGTATTTTTTCCACTTAATTACAATGTGTGTGGAACAGCAGTGAGCAATAATAGTAACTGGCAGAGGGAAAATGGATGATCAAGATGATCATCCTCTTGCCTCTGGATCAGCCACTGAAACCCATCCCAGATCTTCACTGTTGAAGTCATTCACCTCTGAAGCTGCACAAGGCATACAGGAAGTGCAAGCAGACCACGGAGCAAAGAGGCAGCTGCTTGGTGCTCCTTACTGTGATGGACTGCAGGTGGAAGCTGGTGGGACGTGCTAGGGGGAGGCTTGCTGAAGGATGCCGGTATGACACCTTTCATGAGTGCATGCAAGACCCCTGAATCAGCAACAAGAGGCAGCTGTGCAAGCTGCCCCAGCAAGCTCACTGGCCTGGCCATTCCTCAGGCAAGACACAAGGTCCTTTGCAGGACCCATTATTGGAGATGACTGGTCCTCATCCAGTCCTGTTTAGGAGACTAAGAGATATGCAAGCCCCAGTCTTTGGCAAGCTCCTCTAATGACTGGAATTTGCAGGAGGAGACTGAATTTAATTGCCAGTTCCAGCACAGGTCTACCAGTTATTAATGCTGCTGGTGTTCTTTTAATCGAATATGAACTCAACTGTAGCAGGCACCTCCTTCTGGAGCTCAGCATGAGCAGAAGGGATGTGGGTGCCTGGAAAAGGGAGGTGTATGATTTTCTTTGCCCAAAGTACACATGGACAGAATGAAGTAATGCAATACAACTCTGCTGTTTAAGTTTACAAATACATCATTAATGCCTAAACTAGCAAGTATTGCTCCTCAGCATTGCTACACATAAACATACTACTCATATGACAGAATGTACAAGAAGATAAAAATATCCTTTTTTCACTTGTTTTTACTTAGCATATTAGAGTGCAGTCAGCAAAAAGATAAGGCTATGGGCTGAAGCACAGAGAGGAGCATTTCCTCCCTGCTCTGCCTGCCCAGAATGCTCCCTAAGGGTTTCCCCCACAGAGAGGAGGGGCACTGCCTGAGCATCAGGAAGAGAGAGAGGGAAAGAATGAGAGGAAGTGCTGGGAGGCCAAAATCAAATTTTGTTTGCATTCTGTGCTTTCTCAGATTTGGGCACCCTCCTGTTGACTCTTGTCTCATTGCAGAATTGAAATAGTGTAGCTGCAATGACTAACAGAAATATGGGCACCCCAACAATATCTCAATGTGCCTAGAACAAACCAAGGCTGCAGCCTAATGAACCATTTTGCAGCCTTTGCATGCCAGTGATGAAAATTCCTCCTGAAGGAAAACTGGTCTGTACATGGGACTGTCCTGTAGCAGTTGCCCACCTCTCCCTGTATTATAGACCTTTCCCTAAAGAGCAACTATCCCCCTGAAGTGGAGGATAGGGGAGCACATCAGCATAGTGCATTTTCTATGCAGCTAGGTGGGCATGACTGGTTTGTATCCAGCATTCGGTAGCTATACAATCTTAGCAATTGCTAGGGAATCAGACAGGGAATCCATCTCCCCTTTTCTCTCCCCTTTTTTTCTGAGCTAGCTGATCTGTGTGCAGGCCAAACCCATCGGCACCTGCCCCCTGGAGCCCCCAGCCTCTCCAGGTGTCCGCACCATGCAGGAAGGAGAAGACAACTGCTGCTGTGTGAGTGGAAAAATGGGATTGTGAAATGGCTGGTGCTGCCAGGAGGCCTGGATAGCAGGATCAGCACAGTCTCCCTTCGGCTGGGCTGCCTGCCCCACTGGTGGTGGTCCTGTCCTGCCCCAAACTGTGGGGGCCATCAAGGCAGGAGGCTTTTGGGACGATGAGTTCTTCTGGCAGGCCCGGGAGGTGATTTGCCAGCTGGAGCTGTCAGCAAGCGCCAGTTTGCTGCTTCGGGGGGATGTTTGGGTAATGCAGGAACTCCCATGTTGGAAACAGCATTAATAGCCTTGGCCCACGCTTCGAGAAGGTCTGGTCCTCGGTTTTGACTTTTATTTTGTGTGAGGACCCTACTGCCAACTCCCACAAAAAGCAGTTCCCAGCCTGAACTCCCCGGCCCATCCGAGAAAGCCTCTGGCGCAGGCTCCTTGGGGCTCCTCTTTGTGCTTTGCTCAGGCACACCAGCACTTCCACACATGCAGAGAGGGAAGCTCTGCCCCTCTGCAGCTCTGCAAGCTGCATCGGCATGGGCTCAGGGGAATGAAGCACAGACAATGAATACGACTATCCAGAAGCCTAAAAAGAAGGAGATTTAAAGCCCTCTGTAATTTTTTCAACAGACGATCTGTTTCTGCTCTTATTTTGTAACGTTTCCTGTGGAGTCCTCGCCCCTGTCCAATTTTTTTGAGGGTATTTGGAAGCCTGTCGACTCCCGCACAGAAGGCAGGGAGCAGAGCCAGCGCGGTGTCACGGAGGGGTCACTGCTTCCTGGGCTTCCTGTTTATTTTGGGAAGGGGTCACCCGGCCAGCCGGCCGCTCTGCCTGCGCCCCGGGAAGCCCCCGGCCACCACATTCCTGCCCCCCTCGCCCGTGGCTGCAGACAATTGCTGACTGTGGCTCGAAATGCAGAGCACCAAGGCGGGGTGTAAATGGGATAACCCGACATGCCTATTTACTCAGCCTGGGGATAAGGGGCGGAAGCTTTTCCACATCAATTGCCCTTTCTTCTGGTATCTGGAAGTGTCTCTCTGAAGTTTTTCGTTCTCTTCGGAGGGTAGTAACCTCTGAATTTCTCAAGTATTTCCATGATCTTTTCCTTGCTGCTTTTCTGCTTCTACTTGAAAAGAGGGCATAGAGTCAACTGCGCTGTTAAAAACAGAATTGTCTCCCTTTTTAAAGAAAGCATGCAAATTTTTCTCCAAACTGCCTAGAGCAGAGCCCACCAATGGAGCAGAAGCAGTAGCACACAGGCTCTTGCTCACAGTGCGAGTCCTTGGTAACTAGCCCTGCCCAAGCTGTCTAGAGCAAAGCATTGGAGCAGAATAGCAGTGTACATCACATCTCCGTATTTCAGGACATATCTGTGAATTAACGGTAAATGATTGTCCTGTTGCTGTTTCCTCTTCTAGGCAGGCCCTGCTTTGGTTGCCTCGCAGCTCTTCAGAAGTTAACACCAAACAGCAGCATTCAATGCAGCTGTCTTCAAGGAGTTAATAAAAGGCCCCATGTAGGGGAAATAGCAGACTCTGAGTAGCTGCTCGAGTCCCTCTCGATCCTCTGGCACGTCCTGCCTCACACTGAGCTAGTGCAGTGACCTCTCTCCGGCCTCAGTGGAGTAGTTTTGTGCCAGTGGCTCTGTCAGCTCCTGCCATCAGCAGTCAGCTCCGGGCTGCAGGGCAGCCGTCAGCACGCCACTGACGAGTGGCTCTTGAGGAAGCATGCTCTCATCCTGCAAGCCCGTAAGTGCACACAGCTTTGCACTCACGGTGATGCTTCTGTGAATAAAGTTATAACTGGTTGTAAACATCTGCAGGATTGGTGGCTTACCATGAGCCTGTCCAAAGCCTATTTATGTCAACAGGTTGTGCCTGATGACACCCTCATTTGCATTAGTATCTTCCCCCCACCGCGTAGCACTAGATTAAACACTGTTGGCCCAGAGTCACCTGCATCTGACTAAATCCAAAACTTCAAGGACTATTCCCAGCCTCTCTCAGTTCTGGAGAGCAACCTCCATAATTCATTATGGATCAATGAAGGAGAGGTGGTAGCAGCTTCAGTATAATTGCCCTTCTTATTTTGGCTCTGGCCATTTTGATATGACCCTACAGGACTTCTGCCGCAACAGAAGGATGCAAATAGGAGCCATGGAGGAAGCAATGTGTGTCTGCTGGAGAAGGATGTGAGACAGGCCTCAAAAGGGAAAGGGAAAGAAGAATGCCAAGTGATCAAGTGAGGAGCATTGGTTTGGACACAGATTGAAGGGCAGGCCCCATGAGGGATAGGTATGTGGGTGAAGTACAGGCTGGGGGCACAGCTCTGGGCCAAGGGTCTGCATGCAGTCACTGCTGCCAGTGCAGAGGATAGGTGGGAAAGGATATAAGACCCTGCAGGGAGGAAGAGAAACACAGCAAGATCTCAGTGTGGTTCACTGACAAAGGCAAAAAAACACATTGCGAGAAGAGGCATGGCATTGATGTGAGGGTGGCAAACAGAATTCACCTCAAAGAGCTGCTCCACTCCAACCTTTCCTCTCCCCTCCTTCCCTCACCCATGACACTGGGCACACCAGAAAAAGACAAAGCCTTCCACACTGTGCTGGACCCTCATCCATGGCACTATGGTGCTCCTTGGTCAGGGACTGCCCCAGCCTTCACAGCCCTGCACCCCACAAGACATTGTCCAGCACTTGCTGCTCCTATCTCTATAGCCTTGGTGTGCAGCAAGGGGCATTTCACAGAGATCGGGCACAAAGGGGTGGTTTCTGTTTCAAAAAAGAGAAAAAAAGAACAAGAGACAAATGCATTATTTGTTCGATTCCTGCGCAGTTACTGCTGTAACAGTCAGCAGCTTTGAGGTATTTTTTTTGTGTGATTTGATACATAAACCACATTTCCTATGTAGCAGTGCCACTATTTTTTAATCATCTTTTTGACATTGAGCTTGGTAACATGATTTTGTTGTGTTTTTTTTTTCCTTTTCCACCAGAATGAATTCAAAGACAGCAAATGCGGCAAAACCAGAATACTCATCTTGACTTTTCCATGCAGCAAGTTTTCATTAAAAATAAAGGAAAATAAATACAGATCACATTTTCTGTCCTGCAGTTAAAAGCCTGCCATGCCTCAAAGCTTTGCTTTCTTCTTACCCTGCAGCCTCGCTCAGCTAGCACTCCAGCTCTGCTCACGATCTGAAATGCGCAAACACGCTGTTTCTTGGCTGTCCACCAGTATATATAAATATATGTAATTTTTTCCTTCGGAGAACCTGGAGGCTAAAGCAAGAGGGCAAAGGAGTACGTGACTAAAACATCCAAACTTCCTCTTTCATAAGCCATCACATGATGAAGTGCAATTACAATTCCTGCCTTGTCCCTGCCAATTGCAGGCGCATTGCCTCACCCGAGAAACCCGGCTTCTTCCCCCGCCCCGTGTGTGTGAGTGTGTGTGTGGAGGCAGCGATCGCTGCAGCCGGCTTGGCGAGGCTCCAGCTTCGGGCTGGAGAAAGAGGGCAGTGGGTGGAAGACGAAAACAAAGATCTGTTTACTTAGCTTGCATGGATAAATCGTCTTTCCAGCCGGGGAGGGGAGGAGGGAAGAGAAACAGCTTTAAAGGACTTTGATGCAATGTGAAAGGAGGGCTGCTCGGGAAGAGCGAGCCGATGTTAACCCTCGGCTCACCGGGAGCACGTCGTAGCCACGGCAGGGCTGCCCCCTTCTCCATGCTCCTGCCCCCCGGCCCCGGCCGGCCCAGGGACTGCTACGAGCTGTGAGAGCTCCGGGGTAACTCCCGGGGCAGCAGCCCCGGCCGCCGCAACGACGGGGGTGGCTTGGGGGCCGGGCAGGACTTATATTTCTCTTATGGACAGCCCGGCGCCTCCAGGGCGCCCAGCCGGCCGTGCAAAGTCACCCAACCTGGCACGGGGGCCGGCGCTGCAGCCAGGCCGGGGCACGGGGAAGCAGGGGTCCCCCCGCGGCCCCGGGGCGCACGGGCGGCCGCGACACAAGGTCCCCAGCCCCGGCGAGAGCGGGGGCAGAGGGGCGCGGCTGTGGCCCCGGTGTCCGCCCCACGCCCCTCGGCCGAGCAGGAGCAGCGGAGCGGCGGCGCTGGTGGCGGGGCCAGCCCCGCAGCGCCGGCGGGCGGCCCCCAGCCGCGGGAGGCACCTCCCGGCGGCGGCGACGGACGTCAGAGCTTCCCCAGCCCCGGCCGGCCCCCGCCTCCCGCCCTCTTTCCCTCCCTCCCCCGTAACCTACATAACGCCGTGGGAAGGGCGGCTGGAGCGCGGCTGTCGGCGGGAGCAGCCTCCTCCGTGTTCACCCTGCACGGGCAAAGGCGTGCAGGCGACCGACCGTACGTGCCGGGATGTGCCCGGTGAGGGTTTGCTTCACCTCCCGTGGCAAGCGAGGAGAGCGAACACCCTCTCTTGCTCCCTCCCTTGCCCCCACCCTGTGTTTCAGTGAGGATGCAGGAGGCGGATGAGCGATTCACAGCGTGGAAGGGGGTCGGGGAAACAGGTTTTTCATTTTTGGGAACGAGACGGCGTGTGCTTAGTCTGTGTGAATTTCGCTAATCTGCATTAGAGAACTGCTGGTTTGTGGTTTAAAATGACAGGAAATCTAGAACGTCCTATTTCCTGTGCACAATGACAACAGTTAAGAAAAAAAAAAAGCAAAAAAAAAAAAAAAAAGCTGGGTAATCGTTACATTTATTTCTAATGGTGCCTCCTGCTCGGGCGGGGAGAACAAAGCCGAGCACTGCTCGGCGGGGCGCCGGCCCCTGCCCGGAGGTGGCGATGACCGGCCCGGCGGGGGGGACCCCGCAGCTGCGGGGCGCGCCCGGGGCGCCGTGCCCAAGGTCACGGGGCGAGCGGGGCGGGGGACAGGAGGGGGCACGCTGAGCCCCGCACTGCGGGAGGCGCCCCGCGCACCGCTGCGGCCACGGGTGGGAGGTTTCGGCAAAGCCCCTGGGCGGTGAGGGAAATAGTAATACACCCAACAATAATAAAAATAAAATCAGAAAAGAAGGAGGGAGCTGCGGGGCACCCCCGCCCCTCGCCTTGTCCCTCTCGGCTCCCACAGCCCTCCCCGGGGGCGAGACGGGGCGGGGGCGCGGCGGCCCCCCGGCGGCAGGAGGAACCCCCGGTGCCGGTGGCGGTGCCGGGGGCGCGGGCAGGGGCCGGGGCTGGGATCGCGGCGGCGGCGGGGCGGGGGCGCCCATCGCGCAGGCGCGGCCGGCACTGTCGAAGAATCGAAGCGGCGGCGCGCAGAGGCGGCGGTGGCGGCTGGAGCCCGGCACGGCACGGCGCCGCCGCCAGCCCCGGCCCCGGCCCCCGTGGCAGTCCCCGCCCCGCCCGCCCCGCCGCGCCGCGCCGGCCCCCGCCGCCCCGCGCCGCCCCGTAGTAGCCAGAGAGCGGGGGAGCCGTGCGGGCGGCAGCGGCCGCAGCCCTGCGCCAGCCGCGCGGCGGAGATGCGCGTCCCCGCCGCCCTGTGAGCGCCGCCGGCGGAGACGGCGAGGGGAGCGGCGATCCCCGCAGCGGCTCTGCCTGCCGGGGCGCCCGCCGCGCCCCGCTCCAGCGCACGGAAGAGGAAGGCGAGGGGGAGGGGGCCCGGCGGACGGTCCCGCTGCGGCCGCGGCTCCCGAGCCTGCCCGTCGGGACTCCGGTGACGAGGGGCGGAGGAGGCAGCGGCCGGAGCCGGAGCGGGGGGCGCTCGCCGCTGCCCCGGGGCCGGGACATGTCGTCGGCGGCGGTGGCGGCTGCTTCCCGCAGGCAGTCGTGCTACCTGTGCGATCTGCCCCGCATGCCCTGGGCCATGATCTGGGACTTCACCGAGCCCGTCTGCCGGGGCTGCGTCAACTACGAGGGCGCCGACCGCGTGGAGTTCGTCATCGACACGGCGCGGCAGCTGAAGCGGGCGCACGGCTGCTTCCCCGAGGGCCGGGCCCCGCCACCGCCCCACGCCAAGCAGCCTCCGCTCTCCGCCAAGGAGCTCCTGGCGCAGCAGCAGCAGCTCGGCCACCCCTCGGCAGCGGAGGCGGCGGCGCGGCCCCCGCCGCAGCCCCTGGAGCGCTACTCGCTGGCGGCCGAACGGCCGCCGCCCCGCCTGGGCACCGAGTACGGCGGCGGCCGGCAGGTCAACGGGATCCTGGTGCCCAACGGCTTCCCCAAGCCCGAGGAGCCGCCAGAGCTCAACCGGCAGAGCCCGAACCCGCGGCGGACGCACGCCGTGCCGCCCACCCTGGTGCCGCTGGTGAACGGCGCCGGGCTCCCCGCCGCCATCGGCGGTCTGGGCAGCCGCGCCGCCGCCGCGGCCGCCGCCTCGTTGGCCGCCATCTCCGCCGCGCCCGCCCCGATGGCCGTGCCCGTACCCCAGCAGCCGGCGGCAGCGGCGCAGGCAGCGGGGCAGGCGGCCGGGCAGCCCGGCGAGCTGGGGCACAAGCGCCCCGGCTCCGTCTCCTCCTCCTCCTCCTCGGGTGGCGGCGGCGGCGCGGCGGGAGAGCACGACAGCGGCGCCAAGGAGAAGAGGGGCTCTGCCGAGAGCCTGCCGGCGGCGGCGGCGGAGCTGGCCGCGGAAGGCAAGGGCCGGCCGGGCGCCGAGCAGGAGTGGCTGGCCAAGCCCAAGACAGTGCGGGACACGCTGCTGGCCCTGCACCAGCACGGGGGGCACGCCGTGGCCCCCTTCGACAGCAAATTCAAGAAAGAGCCGGGCATGGCGGGCGGCAGGCTGCTGGGCTACGAGACCAACGGCTCCGTGGCCAAGCCAGGTGAGCAGCCGGGGACCAGGGGGCGGCGGGCAGGACAGGACAGGGCAGGGGACGACGGGGCGGTAGGGAGGTCTCTCCAGGGATGCCGGGCGGGTTTGGGCGTGCGGGGCGGCGGCCCGGCCGCTTGGGTGGCCGGGTGCCCGGAGGGTGGCCGAGGCCACCCGTTTCCGCGGTTGCTCGGCGATGCATTGTGACTGCGCTACCTTCTTACCCTCCTCCTTCCCCCCTCCTCTGCCTCTGCAGGGGCCCGGGCCGCCCGGAAGAGGAAGCCTTCCCCCGAGCCAGAGGGCGAGGCTGGACCCCCGAAGATCAACGGGGAGGTGCAGCCCTGGCTGCCCACCTCGTCGGAAGGGATGAAGCTGCCGCTGACGGCCACCCCCTTCATGTCGCCCCCGCCGCCCACCGCCTCGCCCCACTCCAACCGGACCACGCCGCCCGAGGCGGCTCAGAACGGGCAGTCCCCCATGGCCGCCCTCATTCTGGTGGCGGACAATGCCGGGGGCAACCACGCCTCCAAAGACGCCAACCAGGTCCACTCCACCACGCGGAGGAACAGCAGCAGCCCCCCCTCGCCCTCCGCCATGAACCAAAGAAGGCTGGGCCCCGGCAGGGAGGTGCCGGGCCAGGGGGCCAACGCGGCGGCGGCGGGCGGGCTGGAGCCCGTGCACCCCGCCAGCCTGCCGGACTCGTCCCTCGCCGCCAGCGTCCCGTTGTGTTGTACCCTGTGCCACGAGCGCCTGGAAGACACCCACTTCGTGCAGTGCCCCTCCGTCCCCTCCCACAAGTTCTGCTTCCCCTGCTCCCGGCAGAGCATCAAGCAGCAGGGAGCCAGCGGGGAGGTGTATTGCCCCAGCGGGGAGAAGTGTCCCCTGGTCGGCTCCAACGTCCCCTGGGCCTTCATGCAAGGGGAGATCGCCACCATCCTGGCCGGAGATGTGAAAGTGAAAAAGGAGAGGGACTCGTGACTCGCCTGTGCTCGCCGCCCGACGTCACCTTGAACTCGAACTGCTCGAATTCTGTATATATCTATAAATATATATATATAAATATATATATATCTCCAAGACAAGGGAAATGTAGACTTCATAAACATGGCTGTATAATTTTGATTTTTTTGAATACATTGTGTTTCTATATTTTTTGAAGACAAAAGGTATGTACTTATTATAAAGGCATTTCTTCTAATTCTTCTCTTTTTTTTTTCTGTTTCGTTTTTTCTTTTTTTTCCCTTTTGTTATAGCAACTATTTGTTGTGCTTCCCTGGTGACAGTTACTGTTCAATGTAGGCTGTGACTTGCGCTGCTTTTTTTAGAGAGCACTTGGCAAAACAGAAATGCTTCTAGCTGTATTTGTATGCACTCGTTTCTTCTGTTTTTTCTTTTCTTTTCTTTTTTTTTTTAATGCCAAATACACTTTCTGACGTTGTAAAGATTGCCTTACTGTCTGTGATTCCTTATTCCTGGCCCCTGTCCTGTAGAGCTGGTCGCATGCAGGCTTGGTCTGAGGCAGCTGGGGACAAGAGTGGCTAGCCAAGGCAGGCATGGCCTTTGCCATCCCGCTGGCCAGGCGAGCTTAGGGAGCAGGAGGGCTTTCTCCCAGAAGCGCGTGCCTCGAGTTGCGATGGAAGATCCTCCAGATCCAGTCCCAAATTGCTCACTGTTTCTCAAGGGAAGTTGCCACCAGAGTAGGATGTGGAGAGGTGTCCAAGAGGCGCTGTTGAGTTAGGGATTTCTGGGTTTGTTTTTGGTTTGGTGTTTTGGTTTTTGTTGTTTTTTTGTTTTTTTTTTTAAAGCAAAGTTGACTGCAGTTCTCGTGATCAGTTGTAAGATTACAAAACTGCATTTATTCACCTTGCATATCATAAAGTGGAATTTTGATAACGAACTTAGTTACACGTTGGGCGAAGGTGCCAATGTAGCACTGCCATTTCTGAAGGTCTTCAGTGTCACTTGTGGGGCTTCTGTGTCTTTGGACAAAGCTGGGGATATGGGGAAGAGACTTTATTTTATTTTACTTTAATTTTCAGATAACGCATATGGATTTTGATTTTGCTTACCAGTCACCTCTAGTGCTGTTGCTATTGTTACTATCGCTGACCCGGTATTTCCAAGTAGTGGCAGGTACGGTGTGGTACAGTGACAGCAGTGACTGAGGCTCTGCCAAATTGCCCGCGGGCATATCAGTGACAGCCCAAATGTGGGTGGAGGAAACCTGTAATTTCCTTATTACGTATGCTTGAAACAAACCTACTGCTATTCTTTGAAAATGAAAATATAAACTGGTTGAAATGAAAGCAATTAGGGCTGCACATAATGGTCCTGGCCCTGCCTTTTAAGCTACTTTGGAGAACTCTTTTGTAAAGCCCCTTCTTTTGATCACGCTTCTGCATCACCAAGCAGACTTCTAAAATCAATAAATCATTGGTTACTAGAAATAGTTCAAGTCTTATAGTGATGTTTTTGTGCTGTTTATAGTTCATTGGCAACACTGCAGCTGTACAAGCCCTTCTGTCGAGGTGTTTATAACTCGGTTATAGGCGGTTGTTTCTGAGCAAAAGGGTGGCGAGGTCGTCCCTTCCCAGGGACCAGCTAATAAACACTTCCAATATCAGAAGAGGAGGAGGAAAAATCTGTTCAGCCAACTATAAAATTGAAGATTTTTGGGTGCTTTTTAGTCAACTGTTCTTATTGTGATAATGTTCAAACTGCAATTTAATGCAGAGTAGTTTTTTTTTTTTTAAGACTACTTTTTTTTCCAAAAAAGAAATGATCATTATTAGTATTTGAAGTTCAGAACTGCACATGCACAGTAATTTTCTATGAAGTGTTTAATGAGCACACCCACTACATTGTGTTCCATATTACAGGTCAATGTATAAAAGATAAGACTTGCATGATAAACAAATTCATTGAGTCAATATTACGCTTTAAAACTTATAGTCAAGATTGGTGTCTTATGTAAACACATTTAGCCAATTTGAAGAAAACGCACATTATATATATACCTATATATATACCTATATATAAAAAAATGCCAACTGTAAAGGATTCTTTGGAACCACTATGATCTGTGTAAATGTGTATTTAGGCACTTTATTAAAAAAATGGAATTTGAGCTGATAGATGGTAACAAGTTCTTCAAAGTTACTTGGCATAATACCTTACATGGGATGAAGTTGATGTTTTTGATTAAGGTGGTATCCCTACAATTAAAAAAGAAGCAAAACTGAATTCCAAAACCTGCCTAAAAGAGCCCCCCCTTTTGTGTCATCAGGTGTCCCAGCTGTGAGCATGCCGAGGGTGAGACCTGCTCCTGACAAAGCACACCCTTGTTTTGGGGCCGAGGGACATTGGTGTGACTCGGCCTGTAGGGAAGCACACCTTCCTCCTCCTCCTGCCAGCCGCCCACTCCTGCAGCTCTGTGACTCCTGGAGAGGATGGAAACTCCCCAGCCAGTGATGCCAGGCAGTGGCCCAGAAACAACATAGATGGAAAAGAAATGGCACACGGTGGCTGTGCTCACTCAGCTGACTTTGAGCCCCCGGCCAAGTCTAATCTCCATCATAAAACTTCAGAACTTCAAAAGAAAAACAAACAAACAAACAAACAAAAAATTTTAAAAATTGAGGGTGTTCATACATAGCTCATTTTTCTCACATTGAATGTTGCTTTTTCCTTTTAGTTGCTTTGCTCAATTTACAATAATGCTCCAGTGGATTCTCCCTTTATTACTACTTCCTGGGCTACAAGCTTTTTTCTTTTTCTTTTTTTTTTCCTATTTTGAAGTGCTTTAGCTGCAACAGTGCTACTGTTAATATTCCTTTTTAAACTTTTTAAAAGGTGATACTGTAACTTGTGTAGTATTAAAAGTGTTTTAATGAAGAATGTGTGATTATATTTTTTTTCCAGCCCATTTCTATTATTTTTTTTTTCAAAGATACTTTTTCCTGGCAGTTCAACTGCATGGTGCTTTTGTTGATAGCTGCTGAACTAACCTGCTGCCAGTTTGGCATTTAATGTTTTGTTTTTTTTTTCCTTTTGACACTAAGCATAGGGAAACTAGGAATTTGAAATACTGCAATTTTTTGTATATAAAAAAAAGAAGAAAACTTGAAAAAGCAATAGTTGTACAGTATTATTTAATTTTTTTTTTAATACTGTCTTGACATTTATTTGTAAACAGGCAGCAGTGTGGGACAAGAAGGGAGGCATGAAGCTGGTGGGTGCTGCCCTTTGCCTTGGTCCCAGGGGGTGGGAAAGGTGCCACACAAGGGAAGCTTTGACCGCCTTTGCAGTGGCCTCAGAAAACCTGGTATGTTTGGGAGCTCTCTTTTTAGATGTGCTGTAAACCAGGCCATGGCAACCGCGTGTTTTTATGAACTAGCACTTAGGCAAAGGGTATAAATACATTTGAGAGTGCTCTCTAGTGGCTTGTTATGTCAACAGAATCCCTGGATCCTTTCCTTCTGCACCCGGGCCAAGCCCTGTCTGTCCAGCTGGCAGGGTGGTGCCTCTCGGTGGGACAGGATGGGACACTGCTCTGGGAACAATAGCCGCCCGCCTGCCTGCAGTGGGGTACCTGCCCTGCTGGGTGCACCCACTCCCTGTGTCCCACTTGTCCCCAAAGCAGTGTGGGACACCCCACGAGCAGTGCAGGGTGTTACGGTGCAGCTGCAGTGACCACACCAACACAGCGTCTCCTCAGCAGGGAGGAAAAAACACTGGACCCTGCGGAAATTAATGGCACCCGGGGTGGCTTGCAGCCCTGACTCTCCTGCTTCACTCCAACAGGGCCATGTCCAGTCATTAGGCTTGAAAAGGCCTCAGCCCTCCACATTTCATGTTTCTCCTCCTTGAGCATTTGCATTTAGGTAGCTGCAGCTGCATCTTTTGAAAAATAATTGGAAAAAAACCCCAAACTTAATCACCACCTTTCCTCAAGCAGACTCCTGTCTCTACAGATGCCCTAGGTCCAGCCCAGTATAAACTACCTCCAGTACATGCTCCCATAATGAGGCAAATAAAAAAACAAAAAAAAACCAAAAAAAAGAGAAAAGAAGAGAAACACAAAGCTGAAATTTCTTTTTCCCCTGTTGAACAGAAGATGGGCTTGGGCAGAGTATGGATGCACTCCTGCAGTAGGTGCATTGCAGCAATGACCCTTGCCATTTGCCAGACATAGCCATAGAACAGCCCAGCTCCCTGCCCTGATCCCATGAAGGCCAGCAGTATTCCTGAGCCATCCTCCTTCCCCTGCCCTTTGTTCCCAGGAGCACACGCCTTTCCTCTGCCAGGGCCCAAGGTCAGGCGGTGCTAGAAGCAGATGAATGAAATGCCTGCTTTTCTACTTCATCACCTGGAGCTGCTGCTCTGCTCCAGAAGTAACTCTTTCACTGCCTCTGGATAGCCTCTGGAGCATGCCACCGGCTTTGAGCACTAAGTGTGGGGTTCAAATTCTAATCAGGGAACTCCCTGAGAGGCTGAACTCTCCCTCCTGGCAAAGAAGATGCACCGACACCTCCCATAGAAAGCTCCCAAGTGCGTGTTAGTGCCCATATGGCTGTCTTGCTGGCTGGCATAGGTACACTGAAGATGTGGTGACAGCTCTGCAGGTATTTTTAGACATCACCTAACTTTGCTTTTCTTTCTGCTGCTCCAGAGCTGGTTTTGTAGAGACTGGAATAGAAGAGTACATGCTAAACCCCAAAATGTTGCATCAAGTTGAAACCCCCTATAAAACGAATTTACAGAGAACCCAGAAGTGCTCATAGAAGCTTCTCATAGGTATCTTTTCATCTCATCACCTCTGACTCAGCAAACAGCACAAGAAACATCCCTGCCCATTAACTCCCATCTCCAGCAGCACTGAGCCAAGTGTGAGAACCTGCCCTGCCTCTGGCCATACCGACACAGCACCTGGCCATACCCTCATCTCAAGGTCCATTTGTCTGCCCCTCCTGCTCTGGTGGTCCCCAGCTGTGGGGTGCCCCCAGTCCATCCTGGAGTGCCCTGTCCAGGGCTGGGGGTGCCCTTCTGGGTGGGGGGCTGTGGCTCCCCTGAGAAATAGATCCTGCAGAGCCTCCAATTTGGAGGCACTTTGGAGGTGTTTGAGGCCAGCTCAGATGGGGCTCTGAGCAACTTGATCTAGTGGAAAGTGTCCCTGCCCATGGCAAGGGGGTTGAAACTAGATGGTCTTCCAGGTTCCTTTTCAACCCAAACTATTCTCTGAGTCTCTGATTTTCAGCTGCTGCCTCTAGGAAGGAGGGCATTCAGTCTTCACTGCAAAAGTGCTGGGTCTGCATTGCTTTTACCCTCTTGCACTATAAAACACTTATTTCCCCCACCCACTGCCAGCCCAGAGAAGCCTCATGCTATTTCGTGGGGTGTTTTTTTTTTGTTTATTTGTTTTTTTTTTAAGCAACCCTTTAAAAACAACCAGAAGATAAGTACCCAGAGATTGAATGGGTTGTTGGTTCACCAGGTTATTTAATTGCAGCAGCAGCAAGTCCATCTGTTCTCACACTGCTGGGTGGGAGCAGGGCTGCTGGGGGAAGTGTGCGGAGGGGAACTTTGGGGGAGCCCCAGCTGCAATGGGAGCCTCACCCTGCCACCCACTCAGCCATGGGCATGAGAAAGCAACTGGACCTTCCCATTCTTCCTCACATGGTTTTGGGGGTTTTTTCCCTTCTTTTTTGCATCGTTGTCAGCTGAAGGAAGTCTGATTTTTTTTTTTTGGTGGCAAGACTGCGACAGTTTGAGTAGACGCCCTTTTTTTCAAACAGAAATCCATGTTATCTCCAATCATTTTTAACCTTTTTTTATAGGTGTGTCATATTCTCCAACTGTATGTAGAAAGAGATATTAGACAAAAACTGCATAATAGAATGAGGCATTTAATTTTGTCCAGACTACTTACAAGTTTTGGGCTTTTTTGTCTACCTCATTCAGGTGCTGCTTAACACTAAGAACAAATAATTTTCTCTTTTTAGATGTATCACTCCTCAACTGATAGCTGGAAAACTCTACAATCAGGGTACTAATGAAAGACTTCAATGCAAGCACAGCAAGGTGATGCTGAACATCATGTTTCTTACACTTCACAAAAATTGGGAAATAAATCAGCTTCTGCACACTGACTCATGCCTTTGCAGATCCTACTTCAGGAATTGCAGTGAAGTCAAACCAGCACAAGGACCACTTTTTCTATCACACTTTCATAACTATTCATACTTCAATAATAAAAAAAAAATCCAAATACTAAGTTCCCAGTGATTTTGTGGTGGTTAAATAGGATTCTATCCGTCTTCCCCATGAGAATACAGTTAGGGCAAGCTACCCTACAGAAATTACAGAGGGAAGTGGTTATTTTCATTGCAGAAAGTACTGTGCTGTTTTTATTAACTCTGGGCAACACAACACATCATGCAGTAATGACACTGGGTATGGGCTTCCCTGCATCTGGAAAGAAGGGGGCTGGATGAGCCCAGCTGGGGCTTTAACTTGCTCTAATTAGTTCAAAATTTCTGCTTAGACATTCATTCTGTTTTCTTGGATGACAAACATTTTTAGATGTACTTTTTAATTAGTATTTTGATGTTTACTGTTATACTGAGAGCTCTTCCATTTGTGTAAGCCCTCTGCTTTGCTTTGGAGAGACAAATAACCAGTGCCCTTAACTGAACTAGCTCCCTTATGCTCCCAATTAATATTTTTATAATCCAAATGGTTATTTTATCTTACTAGTTCTGCTTCTTTGGGTTACTGTGGCTCTTTGTCCAGACCTCTTTGTCTGACCATGTTAAAATTAACTTGTGAAGTTGGATGACTGATTTCAGTTCCTTTCCTGCACAATTGGGGTATTTCCTGAAATCTTCTTGTTAATGGGAAGGCTCTCCAGCTAGTAAGACTTTCTGGGAATGGTGGTTCACTCTGGGTGGTTAGTCATTTGGCCTCTGGCCACCCTGTGAGGGCTCACAGCAAGGTCTCTGGGGGTTTTGTATGGTCCTGGCTCTGGTGGAAGGTGTGAACCAGCCATGCTGCTTCCTGGTTATCTTCTGAGCAGGAACATTTTGAACTGCACTGGCAGTGTGTGTTTCTTCATCCTGTGAAAGTTTCCTGACATTTAGTGTTTTGGGGTGGATCCCTTCCTTTTCTGAGAAGAGTGCCAATTTCAGGGCTGCTTTTGATGGATAACAGTCCATTGGAGCAACACCAATAAATGTGGTTTGTGCAGGAAAGCTTCTGGGTTCCCTTTTTAGCTGCTCCTTGACTGCAGGGGGACAGAAGTACCAGCCCTGCCAGCCTCCCATTTTCCCTTCCCCTGCTGCCATGGGCATCTTCCTGGTGGGAGAACCTTGAGAGCTGCCTGGAGGGGAAGGGCTGTCTGAGAGGGCTGGGTCTCACCTGCATTGACCCTTCTCACTGTGTGCAACCTCAGGGTTTGTTTAAGCCCTCTCCAAGCAGCTCCAAAGAGGTGCTGTGGCATGGCCCATTTTGTCCTGACTATGATAGTGCATTCACCCCTGTTCCTCTGGACCACTTTGTGGTCTAAGGGATTCCTATCAGGCCTTGGGCTCTGCATAAAGAGTTGACCAATGAAGCATCCCTTGATCATACCAGCAACTCTTGCATGGCCAGGGTGGTGTAAACAACAGGAATAATCAGTCATTCCCTGACAACCTTGGAACTTTCCTTACCTGAATTGCAGCCAGAGTGGAATGCTATCATTATTACTGGACTTCAGAAAATTTCAGTAATTGCTGACCCAGATTATGTCCAGGATGGAAATTTGTTGTAATCTCACAACCTAATGAACGGTGGTCTAATGCAAGGCCCTTGGAGCTTTTCTGGACCCCAGCAGGCTGCTACCTGTGTCCCCGAGTGGGACACGTTTTGGAGCTCACAGATTCTCAAGTTGGCAAAGTTCTGAGGACCATCAAGGAAAGCTGACAACACGGCCTGGACTGAAGCCCTGCATTCCTTGAGGCTCAACCCTTGCCCATTGAGAGATGCCAAGATACTTGAAGTGAGTGTTTCACTGAACTCGCAGTAAATAGAAAGGATGGTTCTTTACTGTCACCTTCTTGAAAAGGGACAAAGTGAAAGAGGAACATCTTGCAATCCTCAAGTTGACTGAAATACTCATCAGGGAGAGGCTTGTGAGAGCAGTCTGAATTTGATTCCTCTTTCTTAGCCTGATATATGGCATACTCCTTCAAGTGCCCTTTCTCCCATCACTGCTCACTAACCAAATTTTGGGCTTTGCCATGGTACCCACACAAGTATCAGCGAGGGTCCGAACTGCCAGGAGCTGTCAGGCAGGAGTGGTTTAAGGAAATGGTAAGCAATACTTGTGAAACCCTTGGTGTCATCTGGGCTTCATTTGCTTTTAAAATGGGGTTAAGAAAGGAAAATTATGGTGAATTTCCTCACCAAGGAAAAAGCAAAGCTTGTCTCTTAGGGACTGAATTGCTGACCCTTGGTTTAAAAAGCAAAACAGAAAAAGCAACAGTTTTTCTTTTGGAATCTGTTCTTCTAATTCTAAACTGGATTCTATCCTGCTAACAGCTCTGTCATTGAGTTAATCAGCTTCATGGAATCATTCTTATGAGTAAAGTTTCACCAGAAATGCAAGAAGAATCAGGACTTAAATGTAAAGTATGAGTTACAACACAGACAGTTGTGTTTTAATTATTTATATGAAATCATTTTATTATAAATAGGTTTTCCAGTTAAATGTATTGCCAGCATTACCTTGTTACTTATCCATAATTAATTAAATCATTGCAGATTTCTATGTTATTATCATTTCCATAAACTATAAATAATTCAGAAGAAATGTTGGTTCTTTCAGGGTACTTTGTATGTTCAGATAAGGCAGAAGAACAATCTGGACCTGAGAAGAGCAAAGTTGTTCCATCCTCAACTTTTTCGTAACCATGTCTTCAGAAAAACTGGGAAGAAAAGGGGGCAGGGGGTGGCCAGTGAGTGCCCAAATAAAATGCTGGGTCCCGTCCCCAGCATTGCAGGGCTTTTGTCTCCATGCTGGGCATGTCCTGGCTATAATCAGAAGGAAGTGCAGAAGGAGTGAAGGACTTGATCCACTGGTCTGTCTTTGCTCCACAGCATTTGTTTCCCTTCAAGAAAAGGTAAAAGTGTTTTTGTTGTCACTGCAAGTTTAATTTGCCTTTTGAAAAACAAGCAAGAAATGTTTAAAAATTCACACTTAAACTAACTTTAGAAATGTTTTTCAAGTTAATTTACCTGGGAAATACAATCTTTGTTCATTAATAACAAGAGAAAAGCAGAATCTCACAAGTATTTTAAGACTTTGCTCATTGGTACTGACATCTCACTGTTTTATAACAAATAGGAAAAGCTGGGAGAATTTCTTGAAGTAATTTCTTACTGTTGCTGTCTCCTTAGCAATGTCCTAATGGGAAAGAGTTTTGTGAGCTCTGGGATGCAAACAATGTCAGGATCAGGGGTGAGGATGGCTGGACTCCAGTACTGGGGTGTGTTCTTTTATCCTCAAGCCACTGGAGACCTGGTGAAGGCAGGAACTGGGGCAACCATAACTGGGTCAGGCACATGGAAGTTATGATATAATCAGTAATTGCTTCGAAGTTAAGGAAAATAATAAGCTGGAGAACTGAGTAGTGAGCTTCATTTGAATCTTTGGGTATACTCTCCAAGAGGTTTTCTGTCTGCTGGCATGTCTGTGCTGCATGTGTGCACTGGCATCTCAGTAAACCATGGGGAAATCACCTGGGAGTGAGGCTGACCACCATGTCATAGCTGGCTGGAGTGGAGCTGTGCTGGATGAAGGAGTCCTGTGGCTGTTCTTAATATCATTTCCCTACTGGGGGAGGGTGGGGAAGCACCAAAGGGCTGTGCAGAACCAATGCAGCACATTTTGACATGCACTGTGCAGGGGAGAATTGCAAGGGGGTAGCACCACCTCCATCAGGAGGCACCATGAGGTGCATGGAAAAGCCTTTTCAGAAAGAGGAGGGCTGAGAAATGTCCTGCATGCAGATAGGTGAGCAGCATCCCTGTGCCCCAGGCAGCACAGGCTCCTGCTGGCCCTTCCTTCCCCCCTCATTCAAAGTTAATGGAGAAAAAGATGGAGCTGAGAGGAAAGAGCACGTGGATTGGAGCCTGTCATGCAATCTGTGTTGTAGGAGGTGGTTATGGTGCCCCTGCATTGGCTTGGCCACATGGTACATGCAGCTGTCTGACTTTGCTTTGGCTGTAGTCACCCAGGTCACCTCAGCACGCAGGTTTCTTACAGATACATGTTTAATGGAGCTACACTTGGTTATTACCAGGAGAGGGAGGTTTGTTGGATGTGATCTCTGCAGGAGGCAGTTGGATGCTGGTGACATCTCCTCTTCCATCCCCTTCCTGGTGCCCAGCCAGAGGTCAGTTCACTCTCCATCCCCTGAGCGCTATCAAATGTAGCCACCCCATGGGACAGCTGGTCCCTCTTGAGCACCTGTGAGAAAAGCAGTAGCTCACCAGGCCCACACTGGCCTCCTTTCCCCCAAGCTGAAGTTGCTGTTTCTGTACAGCAGCACAGCAGAGACAGGAACCTGGCCTTGGTGAGTTAGGAAGAGCTCTGCTCAGTAGTGCAGAAGGAAGCAGGAGCCTCCTGACGAAAGAGCACGGTTCGGTTTCTCCGTCTGGCAGACGGCAACAAAACGATGTTGTTCTTGTTCTGGAGAGTTCCCCAACCATGTAGAGAGTGGCACAGGGGAAGGAGCTGCAATATGATGCCTCTCCAACTGAGTGCAGCCTGGAGAGTAAAGCTTATAGTAGCAGCTGGGGCCATTAACTCTCTAATCTCCCCCTTTTCATTACAGCAGAGTCTCTGAGCTTTGTGTTACACCACTTGCCTGTGGCAGTATCCTGAAGAGATGAGACTCCACTGAGATTAATAAAAAGGAAATGATTTGTTTGAAAATTAGTGTCTCAGGCATATGGAATTTTGTGCAGAGGCACATCAGTGCCCAGTGCAATGGGCACAGGACACCTGCTGTGAAACCCCGCACTCCCATGGACACAGCATGCTGGGGCTGCCTGCCTCCTCCCTGCTCCAGCTTCCCTGGGGAAGGCAAACTCTGCTTGACTTTCTGGTACAGCCATGACCTGTTCTGGATCAGGCTTTTCTTGGTTGCTGGGTGCCTATCAAGTTGTCCAGATAGCTGTTTGCTGTGAGGAGGCTGCCTAGTAGTGGGGCAGGGACTGCAGACCCAGGGGCAAGGGGTTCTCCCTGCTGCAGTGCCCCAGTTTATGGGGCAGCTGGTGGGTGGCCAGAGCTGCAGTCAGCTCTGATCCTTCGCTCTTTTTTCTTTGCTGCAAAAAAGGATGCTCTTCATCTTGCAGGCAAGGTGCCTGCTAGTGTGTGGGGCCCCATTTCCCACATATCCCCTTTTCACCTCAAAAGGGTTTAGTTACTGCCTTGTGACGTGCCAGCCTTGCTAGAACCCCATGCATGGCCCATGAGCCAGCCGCAATCGTCCCAGGCTGAGCAAACCTCCAATGGTGACTCTTGCCCGCGGTCCTTGTGGTGCTTATGCTTCTGCTCGTGCAGTTGGCATCTCAGAGGCAGCCTGGCCCAGTGGGGAGCTGTGCGTGTGAGAGGAGCAGTGGCACAAGAGAAGTGGTGCCAAAGTGAGGCTGGGCAGGGAGAGATTGCTGTCTAAGCAGCAGTATGAGGTAGGGCTGGTTTCAGATCCTGCAAAACATCCCTGTGTTCCTTCTTCCATCACCATCCCATCATCACAGAGAATCTGTTGCAGAGGTGTGGACTCAGCATGTCCCTTGCCTGCTGGAGTTCAGAGAGGGTCCCCAGCAGAGCCAGCTTGCTTTTCCTTCACCCTCCTTTTGTGTGGTCTCTTTTTTTTTTTTTTTTTTGCCTTTTAAAGCAGATGGGAAAAACTGGGTTTAGAGGTCAATAACCCAGCTATGTCCGTGCAGAGGGCAGAGGCTGGTCAGGGAGCGGGGGTGGAAACAGTCTCCCCCCCACCCTAGGGAGCCCTGGTTCCCTCCAGGAATGGCATCGCAGGCAGGAGTAAGCGAACGAGAAGAAATTGCCCTGACTTAGCAAGAGGTCATGCAGAAAGATCCATGCTGGCAGACGAGACAGTGTGCTAAAGATAACTGTTTGACAAACTATATTTACTCTCCCTTTCTGGGAGGACTTACAGGGGATTTGGAGCATTGTGCTAATATAAGCCATCCAGTGCCTGCGGTGGAGGAAGCGCCTACTCCAGGCTTCTTTGCGCTTGTGTCTTTACAAGCCTTGAGAGGGGATGCTGCTGAAAATAGCCTTGTCTCCTAATTGTATTCTTGGGAATGCTAATCAGCAGGCTTGTTCTTCCCACCAGCAGCAACTGGGCAGCAATACTGTGTGATCAAATGCAGCTGCTTCCCTCCCCACCACCACCATTTCTCTTGCCAGCAGCACTAGTTGTCCCTGCCCATCCATGTTTCTTGCTAACCAGGACGGAAGGTGACCCGCTTTGGAGGCTCTCAGAGCCAGGGAAAACCCATTGTCCATGCTTTCTGGATATTCTGGGAAACCTCCGGACTGTAGCTGGCTCCCTGCCTCCCAGAACACCCCACCTAAACAAAGGCAATGGGGGGTAGTGCCAGACAAAGAGACAAAAAAAAGAATCCTTCTAAACCGTCATGACTTTTCTGCTGATACCCAGTAAGCTTTCCATCACACAGGAAAAGAGGCACTTGAGATTTTGAGTATGCAGTAACCATGACAAATACAGAAGTACAAAAACAGCTTTAGGCAGCTAGAAAGAACAATACCCAACAAACAAATTAGCCATCTGTACCATCTCTAGCTCCTGAAAGTAAACATAAACACAGACCCACACTGAAAAGGACTGTACTAATAATAAATCAATTAGCTCCACCAGCCCTTGGAGGCAGCAGGGGGTGAGGGGCAGGGACCAGAGGAGCAGATTTCTCCCTGCCTCCCTTCAGGTTGGGTCTCTGGGCACAAGAAAAACTCTCCTGAGGGTTGGGGAGTGAGGATCAGATCACCAGGGTGCTCCCACTGTGAGTGACAGCAGGAGTGACACTGTGGAAAATCTTCACCCTGGGGGGAGGGGAAGAGAATGTCCAGCATTCATATTTCAGAGACTTCCTTTCCCAAGCCCCAGCCAGTGAGGGTCTTGTGATCCTTCCTCTCTCCTCTTCTTCGGGCGCAGCAGGGTGTTGGGAAGTTTATGAACGCAAGCAACTGTTTGCTCTAATCCAGCTTTGACCATAGGGATAAGTAGTGCACCAGGCTCCTCTTTCCTTACTCCCAATTTATCCCTGATTGACTTGCCCATCCTGTGACTACCACTCATAATACTCAGCTTTCCTCATTTCTGACTGATGTCTCCATATATGCCAAACACCCACAGAGAGCTGCCTTAAAAAATAATCATCTTCTTGAGATGCAGAGGCACCAGAGGGGTGTGGGGTGGGTGGGGGCAGCAGTGCAGCCCTTTTGGGAGTTTTATGCCTCTCTGTTCTTCATGATGAGTGTGTTATTCCAGAGAAAAGTGAGGAGGAATGGGATTTGGTAATAAACTACCACTCTATTGTGGGAATCTGAACTACTCTGCAGTGTGAAGGCCAGGCCATTTGCCCTGTAAAGGATATCTGTCACGTTCTCAAGAAATGGAGCCACATCCTTAGTGCTGCAAACCAGACCTGTGCACCCCACAGCCACCTCAGAGGTCAGTGTGCAGTGCTGCATCCCACCAGCTGGGAAAGGACAGTGATAGGACATTGTCTCCACGGACACTTCTCATGGGTCTGCTGACTGGCTTCCACTTCTGAGTTCCCTAGGCTGTCCCCAGCTTCTGTGACAGGTGCAAGGGCTCTGTGTGTGTGTGAGCTGCATTGCTCACCTCAGGGGATATGAAGATGAGAAGCTATGCAAGGCATGCTTGCAAAGTCACATTGCCATCTCATTGCTGGTGAACTCTGCAGGCACAAAGGAATTTGCTGTTACTGTAAAGTTCTGCACTAGCTGTGCTTAATCACATCCCTTTGGGGAGGGCACAAGCCAGTGAAACTTGAGTTGGGGGCACAGATTAGGAGAGCAATGCAGACTGGAGGAGAAAACAAACACACCCATGAAAGGGTGGCCTAAAATCTGTCACTGTCAGAGAAAGAGCAACAGCCGCATCTGTCTAAGAGCACATACCGTTGGGGTAGGAACTCTTTACTGGTGCATGACCTTCAAGTCATTGCCAGGAATAGATTTTGGCTCAAATTTCAGCCCTAAGTAAAGCATCATCTCCTGTCATGATTTGGAAGCTGAGGCATTTCAGTTTCCAGAAACAAACAAAGCTCACAGGAGGCAGCCCAATGGCCCTGGCTGCTGCAGAGCTCAGCATGGCAGCACCTCCGGAAACAGCCAGGCTCTGCACTTTGGGAATGATAGGGGGGAAAGGGGCTCCATGGCTTCATTCCCCCTGCCCTTGTCTTTGTATGCTGTGCCTGTGCACTGTCTAGCCCTCACTGAAGCTGATAGTGCAGCTGCATCTTTTCTCCTAGTATGTAAGAAAAAAATCTTTTCAGTTCATTCAAAGGACTGAGTATTTTTAACAGTGTAATTCTGTTGTTGTCCCAGGCTCTTGCTGATGGTTTCCATATCAGAAGTGTGTTTCTTTCCAAAGATTCTGAAACCCAACAGCTGAAGGGAAGCACACTTTTTGAAAGGAGGAAGGCTTCCCTTCAATTTAGCAGAGATGCACAAACAGCCTTCTATTTTCCATGGCAGCTGTTACCTACAAACCAAATTAATCAAGTCTCCAACTTTGGCACCCTCTAACCTGTTTGATGATGGTGGCTGAGAAACATGGAGTGCTTTGCACTAAATGGAAACAGCAGCCCAGTGGAGAGCCATGTTGGGGGTGAGCGGGACACAAACCTCATTCCAGGTACACTGCTAGCCAGGTCACTGCCACCAGCCCCAGCCCAGGCACTGCTGGGCATTGCTTCCCTCCTGCTTTCTGAGATGGCAGTTTGGGAAGAAAACAAAGCGCATCCTGTTCTGGCAGTAAGAGAAGGTCCCTGCTTCCAGCAGGGGTTTCAACAGCACTTAGAAATAGGGTCCTGGCTCCCCTACCATGGCAAACTAAGGTCTGGATTCACTTCCTCAGATCTAGCAGCCCACACAGTGGGCTGCAATGACAAGGTCATGGGCACACAGAGCTTGTGTTCCTCCAGTGATCTTCACGTGTGGAGGCAGACAGCATGGACATGTGGCTGAGAGGGGGAAGCGGTGCAAACAATGCATGAAGGCCCTTTCACACTCTGCCTCTCAAACCCAAAGGTTTCCAGACCAGCTTCAGGAAGAAAATGTTTTGCTAAACATCACCTGAAATGAGAGGTTGCAGTTCAGTGAAAAGTCACACTTGGTACAGACCCAGAAAATGGGGAACAAAAATGAGAATCAGGATGAGCTCTGTAGAGCACGTGCTGGTGGTGCAGGGGGAGACTACTGCTTTTATCTCTCATACTTAAACCACTATACCTTCAGGAGCATTTTCTGTGCTTGTTTGAAATGTCACTTCAGCAGCCTCTGGGGAGAATTCATGCCTTTTGTTGGTAGCTGTGTCTGCTCACTCTGCTTAGCACACTCCAAATCACAGGGGGCACTACCCACCACAGAGGTAGGATGGCTGTCTGGCAGCCTTTCAGAAACAGAGGAGCAGAGAACATTTAGAAGGACTTGTTTAACTTTCTAAAGCCTGCCACCATTAGTTGGCTTCACCTAGGTGAGGCACGTACTGCTGCTATATAGACCCACCATTGCAACTACTTCACAGAATTACAGAATTGTTTGGTTTGGAAGGGACCTCTGGTCCATCATCTAGTCTGACCCTCCTGCCACAGCAGGGTCACCTTGAACAGGTGACACAGGAATGCATCCAGGTGGTCTTTTAATGTTTCAAGATAGACACTCCACGACTTCTCTGGGCAGCCTGTTCCAGTGCTCTGCCACCCTCTATGTAGAGAAGTTCTCCTGCATGTTGAGGTGGATCTTCTTGTGTTTCAGTTTATGGCCATGCCCTGTCACTAGGCATTACTGAAAAGAGTTTGGCATCTTCCCTTTGATACCCACCTGTGAGATATCTATATGCATTAATGAGGTCCCCTCTCAGTCTTCTCCAGACTAAACAGGTCCAGCTCCCACAGTCTCACCTCAAAAGAGAGATGCTCCAGACCTTTCATCATCCTTGGCCCTCTGCTGGACCTTCTCCAGGTCCTCCTTGTTTTTCTTCTACTTGCCTCAGCTAGTCAGGTGTAGCAAGGAAATGCATATAGGAATATCAGGACAGACATGAGAGGTTTTGCATTCACTGTGCACCACTGTAAATGAGCATGAGGTGAGTGGCAGAAGTCCCCCACTCTTCATAAAAGCCCAGTGCAGCTGGATGTAAGCATGCTTCTTCCAATTGTGAAGAGAAAGCTGGGCAAAGAAAACCTAGTTGTATCTGGTCATCCTGTCATTTTCCAGTGGAAGTGGTGGTGGGCATGGATGCTGTTATCTGCAGCCCTATGTTTCCTGCTGGCATTAGGATGCTTAGCAAACCCTGGGATCCAATTTTCTTCCAGCAGGTAACAGATGACCACGTAGGTGAAACCCAGCATAAATGGAACTGGGAAGAAGATGCTCTGTAAGAGGAGCCTGTGGTTGGCAGGAGGTACAGTGACACAGTGATGCTGGAAGGGAGCCTGCTCCTGGGCATTTTGGAGACTGAAATCCACAGTAGTCACCCACTGTAAGTGGCCAGGAGGAGCTTTTTTGTGTGCGTGGTAACTCTCAGACAGATGGGATCCAACAGGTGTGACAGATGCCTTGCAAACCCAGGAGGTAACTCCTGATGGTTAATGCTCTCCCCAAATTCCAGCCCAGTCATAATCCATATCTGTACATTTGGATGAAGAGGAGCTGTGTATTTGAGGATTTTCAAACCTTGTATCTCCTGCATTCATGCCTTATAAGAGATCCTCTCTTTCAGACGTACATATAAATAGGATAGATTTGTGCCTTCCTCAGGTCTGCCTTCTTCAGGATAAAAGAGGTGCAATCAAGAGTACTGAGAGGGTTTCTGTAGCATGGCAAGGAAAATTCTTCAGTTTACAGATCATTACAAAGCTCCTGAAAATTAAACTATTTTTCATATGTAATGAACTGTGCATGTCCTGCACAGCAATAAAAATATTGAAAGTAGTGCTAAGAACAAATGTGGGCCATAAATACCAACTTGTATTTGTAATATTTTCATAGGGCCATTATAACTGAAATATAAATGGAGTTTTTATTTTAAACATTTAACATTAATCAAACTGTTATGAAAGTACATAACAAACATCTGTGACATACTCATGGCCTAAATAATAAAAACTAAATGGGTGATGAATTCTTGTGAAAATTTAATTTGCAAAAGAAAGAACATTGCATTAATAAGACATAATTATATCATCAAATATTTACCATTATTTGCTGGAATCCATTTTATTTTTATTTTACACAATAAAATAGTGGCTACATAAAGCAGTAGGCTGGGGCCCATCCAAACACTTTTTGTCCCCCCAGGTTGAGCAGGAAATATGCTTTTAACTTGGGTATTGCTGCTTTGTTTCACTGCTTTCCTCTAACAGCTCCAAACACTGCATTTAGAATCCTGACATCTCTTTTTTGTTACTCAGTCCGCACCAGTAAATTATTTCAACCCACATCTGTATAGAGAATAAATTAAGTGGTTCCAAATTCCTTTGCAGACCTGGGTTAGTGGATGAACAACATTGCCTGTCTGCTGGGTCCTATGGTGTATTTCCTGCCTACAGGTCTGATGGCTTAAAGGATTAGGACCTTTCCTAAGATGGTCCTGCAGAGGTGTATGATCCTGATGGGATTTCCATACAAACAAGGCATGCCCTGAGCATCTGGGCAGGGTCAATGAGGAAAGGACAGCTTGGGTTGGAGCATCATCTCTTTGAACCAAAGTTCTAGGTTCCAGGATGGCTGTTTCTCTATCAGGTCTGCAAGGCACAGTGGCTGCCACCCAGTTTTGTGTTGCGTTTGTTTTAGACAGCCAATGCTGAGACGCTCAGAGGGTTCTTTGGGGTTTTTTTAGGTTAATTTGGAAACTTCACTGATTATACACCTGCCAGCATAATTCTCACCTCTGAGGACTGGGTTGATTAGAGAATCAGTATGAATGATTTATTTTATTCATTGAAGGCAGGGCTGTGAGTGTGCTGCAAGCTGCATCTGAACTGATATTTCCTTTAATTGTTCAGCTGGGTCCCTGGCAAGCACGAGCTGAGGCTGCACAAACTTGCTCAGTAAACATTTCTGGTAGTCCGACCTTCAGCAGTCCTGCTGAGCCAAACCAACCCCCTCTTCTAGCTACAAGCCTGTGGTTCAACACCCCCATGCGTGTACACTGCACCTGGGAGCAGCTTTTTGGCTGTGGATGGAGGCAAGAGGCCCTAATGCTGGAAGCAGCAAGAGGCTGAGCATGGCACAATGTGCGTTACCCCCTGTTTTCAGGGCACTGCTGTTACCCAGCTGGCAAGCCCATGTCTCTTGTGTCTCTTGGGCAAGAGTGCTCACTGCCCTGGTATCTAGAGAGGCTGAAGGGAAAGGAGAGCAGCAAGCAAGCAGAAAGTGCTGGATAGTGCTGCTGCTATTATTTATATTGTTAATGAGGAGCATAATGGAATGGAAAGCACACTTTAAAATCTGTGAGCTCCTCCAGGTGGGGGAGCACAATTTGCAAGCACTTTGTAGGGCTGGAAGTCAAAGTGGTCTTTGTAAATGGGAGAAATGATCTGAGATCAATAAACTGAAATTCAATACAGGGGAGTTCTCAGCACACACTTAGAAGGAGGATTCAAACATGGAATGATGCTGTGGAGAATTGCCAGGCTGGCAGCAGCAGAGCAGTGTGGGTCTGGGCAAGTGGCAAGGCAAAAGACAGAGGTCTGGAATGGGGAAGGGGCCAAGTGGAAGGTGCCAGATGTGGCTTTGGGGAAATCACCATTTCTCCCTCATCAGACTGAGCCAGGCAGAGAGCAGCATCCTACTGGTCCAGGTATGATGCAGGTGAGCATGGAACAGAGAGAGGCATGTGATAGCCTGGAAGACCTGGCTTACAGGGAGGAAGAATTGGTTTGTTAGCATGCACGACTGGAGGATGAGGGCAGATGTGGTAGCATGCCAAATATCTAAGGATTACCATTAGACCAACTAGTCTCCGGGTAGGCAGAGAAGCTGAGCTCTGTCTCAGTCAGAGCGAGCTGGGTTGCAGATAGAGATAAACATGCTGTAACAAGTGAGGTGAGCCCTGGCTGAGGGCTGTTCCTGTCACCAAAGATATTTTCAAAAGGTTAAACACATATCAGTCAGGGATATCAGCTAGAAAGAGAGGGAAGGGGAGGGGAAGAGGAGCTGGATGATCACTTGAGCCATACATGTCCACAACTGCAGTGATTCAGATTGGGACAGTGCCCAAAATGTGTCTGGTGAATTCCACACGTGCCCAGAGTGACTCCTAATGTTGTCCTAAAATGGTATTTGATTTTAGCAGAGAGGTCATACCTCCTATAAAATGTGATATTTAGGGTATCAACAGCATTTGTATCCCCAAAAGCACAGGCCAGATTTTTCATATTTGAAATTATTTTCTACATCAAGCCTGGCAGAGTTTTATACTCAGATCAAAGTTTCTTTACTGGCATGATCACAATGCTGGCAGTGCCAAAGGTAGCATATAAGACAAATTATATGATAAGTCACATGAAATATTGTTTCAACTATATCCAACACTAATACTGTAAGATGTAGAACAGTAACCTCATTCCTCAAAAATAAAGCAAGAAGTGCCAAAAAAGAGGTGCCAGGAAGAAAGCAGAAGAAATTCAGCATTGTGCTGGGCATTAGCTTAACTAGGAAATGGGGGTGAGGTTAAGCTGAGTGAAGCTGATGTGCAGAATAGTTCAAATTAGCCAGTGATAAAAATAAGTCCGGTGTTTCAGGCATGGTCTGGTTAATCATCATGAGGATTAGGTACAATAGACTCAGGGCTGTTGGAGAAAGAAGGCTTCATCTAGACTAGGAAAGAAAATGTTTTTAGGTGTTGTAATTTCAGATTCAGCTAAATTCACTCACAAAAGTATGAGATTCTTTGTAGATTTGCCCTATTGGGACCTTCAGCAGCCTGAGCTGTGCTGTGTTGGATAACCTTCGTCTTCTCCCTCTGAAGATGGATCAGAAGTAGCATACATATGTCAGTACATTTCCCTATTTATTATATATTTAAAGAGTCAGATCTTCTGGTAGGAGAGATAGATCAAACAGAGAGGAGAGTGCACATCATGATCGCACGGTCAAAAAAACCAAACAAAAAATAATCAGGTTTTGCTACCAGTTGTCCTTGCTCGTAAGCCCCCTTTGCCTGCCACTAGGTGGTAACTCCCTCTCCCTGGCTTGCTCGTGTTCCTTGTCATCCACCATGGTGCCTGTGCTATTTCTTGCTCTGTTTCCCCAGTTGGCTGGGCTGTGCACCAGCGCCTTTTATGGCAGGGCAGGCGAGGCCAGGGCTTCAGCTGTGCCCCAGCCCCTCGCTGCTGTCCCCAGCCCGCCCGTGCTCCCGGGACAGGCGCAGGGGTGCAGGGAGGGTATATTTAGCTCCCCAAGGAGGAGGGCCGCAGCGTGACATCAGCCTGGCCGGCTCCTGGCAGCCAGGCCACGCTCCACCGCCTGCCCTGCACCCTTGGCACCGGTGCCTGGCACCGCCCCGGTCACCGCTCCTGCTCCGGCCTGCTGACGCAGGACCAGGCCAAACTGCGGAAACAAATGGCTCAGTGCCCACGGGCTCCACTGTGCACAGGGCAAAAGCCAGGGCAAGCCCTGCTACTCACCCGCCGCTGTTCTGGCAGCCCTGGTGGGTATCAGCACGGGTTGGGAATTTCGGTCCCTGCCTATCTCCAGTGGCAGGCCCCGGTGCCCCCGACACGCTCTGGCTGAGCGCGGCATTTATCGATAGTTATTCAGGGCTGGGAGCGGGCTCAGAGTACTGCAGTCACAAGGAGCACACATTCCTCTGGGTTTATCCTTCTGACTTCACTGTGAGCAGCATGACAGGAATAGTGATTCCAGCCTCTCTGGTGTGGTGAGCTCCGGGCATCCACCACTTGGCGCAAGGCAGATGAGCCCCAGCTTGTTTCAACTCCCCAGGCTGGAGGTTTTCCCCTCTGTTTGGCAGCCAGGAGTGATGTCTGACAGCCAGAATTTTTTTCCTGCCTGGAATCAGGGCTTCAGCAGATGTTATGGGCATCTACTGGTCCTTAACTGGCCCTTCCAAAGGAGCTGAACACAGGCAGTGAAACATACACTTAGTATTTTTGAGATTAATGAGGCTTCATTCGCATGTGACACAGATGGTCAGATTTTTGGCAGTGCTGAGCACCTATGACTACTACCACATTCACTCAGAACATGTTGGCATGCAGAGCACTGGAAAATTAGGCCATGTTTCTCTAGTGCAAAAGGCTTGTTGATGTGTGGGATATCAAATGTGTAAAATTATTTTCACTCTGCTTCTTAATAACAATAAAAGGATGAGTCATAATTACTTTCTGAGAATATTAAAATTCTAGACATGATGTGTCTTACACCGTACAGTGAATCTCTACAGCACAATGCATTAAATGCTCTCCTTTATTACAGAATAGTGATGTCTAATAACTCCCAAGCTCAAGTTTCACATCCATAATAACATTTTCCCATTTAGCAGTCTGGGGCAGGTGCCACAATGTGTTGTACAGCACGGGTGCAAATAATGAGATAGGGTGATGTCATTGTATAGCATTCCTCCTAAGGGAGCTAAAAATATTCTCTCCCTCTTTCTCACCTTTCATCATCGCCTGCTTCTTCCCGCCTGATGCTTTTGCACCTGTTTCCATGGTAACAGCTTCTATTGTAGCCCAGACCCTCATGCAGATGTTGTCATTGATCCAACACCTTGCGGCAGCTTTGATGGCGCATTGTCTTCTTGTTTCCCACTCTCCTGTGTCTGTTCTCCCCCAGAAAGGGTGGGTTGGGGATGCTTCCTCCTGCTCAGGGCCTTTGATCTGAAGGAGGAGAAGGGAGAAAGTTATTGATTCAGCTTTATTACCGATTGCAGTCCTTCCTGGAGGGCTTTCTGAGAGCTAAAATAATGTGCCATAGAACCAGTTACAGGTTTTCTTGTGTGGTTGTTAAAATGGGTGCCTTTAAAAAAAACCCCACCCAATAGAGGAGTCAAGAATTATTAGCATTGGGACCCCACAATTAAAACCTCTCTCTGACAGAGCATGAAGAACTGCTTTGCTGGGGGATGCTGCTGCTTTACTGCTTGCACAGTCCGATCAGAGACTTTTTTTTTTTTGACCATTTTCTTTTTTCTGTTTTTTTTTTCCTTTCCTAAGTGCCTAGGGAAGTTTCCACATTTTGGCTGTGTTCATTGTTCAGGCTCTCCCCACCCAGGCTTGTCACTCCAGCTTGGCTTGAAGGGAAAGGGAGGGAGGCAGCAGAGCTGTGCTAGAAAAGCTGCACCATGGATTACTGCTAAATGAAATGTAGCTATAAGGAAAAAAAGCAAAGAACAAGGAAATTCTGCTTAATCACCTATTGTCTGAAGTTGTTTTGCATTCTTCACCTGTCACTCCTTGCTGGAGTCGGACGTTTTTCTCCTGATGATGAGAACCTGACAGACGGGTGGTAATGAATGTGTAACTGAAAACCTGGGCTTTTGCATCTGCATTATTTATTCACCTAGAGCAAGAACTGCTCTATATTTAGTGTATGATGTCAGCGCCTTGTTTGCATCCTTAGAAATTGGCAGGGAGCCACATCTCACATGACATATGAAATCACTGATAAATGCTTCTTTTCACTGAAAAAAAACCAGCTTAATAAATGCGGCTCTTTTCTGCTTTCATCTCTTCCCTCCCCACCACGCTCCCTTCCCCTTCTGGGATTTGTCTCTCCGTAGCAGAGCTCAGCAGCATCTGTGAAGTGGAAATGAGCAGGCAGTACTGCAGATCAAAATGAGGCCGTGGGTAAGCTCGGGAAGTTGCTGCCCTCCCAAGCCCCCCTCTGCTCCCCCCTTCCAAGTCCTGGGGCTCTGCCAAAGAACTAGCCAAGCTGGGCGGAAAGGAAAAAAAAGGGAGAGAGGGAGAGCCTCCTCCTCCACCCAGCACAGGCTTTGTGGGAATGCTGGTATTCCTGGTATGTAATGAGTTTCAGTTGGGTTGTAGCAGGCAGGGAACAGGGGATAGGCTGGGGTCCCACGTGCATTGCTTGGTGCAGAAATGGCACCGTGACCAATACCAACAGTTTTTTTTTTTCCTGCCTTGAACACATCTTGCTGCAAGTATCCAGCAACAAGATCTCACATTTGTGCTTTCATAGGGGAAACGCAGCCAGGGCACTTTCCTGGCATTGCCGCGAAGCCAAAGGCTGGGAAAAAATAGCAAGTTTTATGTATAAAAATATAGGTTTGAGTGCCAGAACTTCATCTGCCATTACCTGGCAGGGCTCCACAGAATTTCCATGCACTAGTTCAGGCCATTTCAGGGTCTGATTCTTAATTCAAACATGGTGCAAGTCAGGAGGGTAAAGAAGATCAGTGCAGTTCCTAGCTCACAGGGTCATTCACATCCCTCACTTCAGGGCTAGTTTTCCAAAGCTGGCAGGTGCCATGGTTCCACAGCCTATCTTGGCTTTCCATAGCAGCAGTGATAAGACCTGTAGGGAGCTGCAAATGTAGCATCAACAGATCCCAAGGTTACAATTCGGGGCTTGAGTGGGAGGCTGCCTCAGATAAAGAACACAGCTTGCCGTGGGGCCAATATCCTCCGCAGTACCAAGTGATACGTGAGAAATAATTTTAAAATAGCTGGCTGACCCATAGAAACAATCAGACTGTTTACTTTGGAAAGGAATTCTTGCAGTGAACAAAAGCAGTTAGTGTGAAGGGAAAGATCTACTCTCCCCAGCATTTCCCTGCCAGGGTTTAACATCATTGCTGCCAATGCAGACCCAGTAAGAAGCAGAAGAGGGAAGATAGCCTTGCTGCAGAGCTGCTATGCTGCAGATGAATGACTTTTCCTATTAAACAAACCCATTCAAGCTTCCGCTCCACAGCCATTTACTTGATGGGTTTGAACAATAATGAACCAGGATTAAAAAAACCTGCCCCTGAGAAATCCAGGCTGCTTCAGCAAATGGGATCAAATAAAGTTGGTAGTATCATGTGGCCTGCTAATATTCAGAAATGACATCAATGTATCTTGAGCTTATTCAAACCAGCATTTTGCTTTGGTTTGTTGAATAGGGTGACCTGCAGGTTAAGCATCAGAGAGACATTTGGGAGGAATTTAACAGAGAAAGGTGGGGACAGAGCACAAAAGGAAATTCTTTCAAGGACTTTAGCATAAAATGTCCTCCATAAATGAATATGTGAGACAAGGTTTTAGATGAGATAGTTGTCCTACCAGGAAAAACATCATGAGGTTGTTACACAGAAACTCGTTTCAAAAAAAAAAAAGTCAGCCAATGCCACAAGATGATATCTCAGTAGTCCCAGATGTTCCGTGTTCTGGGAAAAAGGAGGGAAGATTACTCTCAGAAATTCACCCTGTGTTGGCAGGATACTGAAGGAAACTTGGAATGAGTTTGTAAAATATAGAAAGATGCTACTCCTTGGAGTAATGTAGGCAGTCTCTATAAATAGCTTGCTGTCATTTCAAAATGAATGAAGCTTGATGGCCCATACTGGGCAGGAACCAGTACAATGGCTGCCACAGTCTGAGAATTAGTAAATCTGCATTTATTCCTGATCATGTAATGTATTTTTTGTGTGATATTGGGAGATTCCAACAGCTGGCTGCCTCCATTCCTCTCAGTAACACTGGAAAATCACTTCCTCTTTTCCCCCAAGGTCATGATCCTTGCTTGTTAAAAACTGAGGGCTTGGGTGGTCACTTGCTGTACCTCCACCAGCTTGCTCACTGTCAGATGCTTTGCTCCCTGTCTGGGCTTCAGCCATAGCCATGTGGCTAGCAGAGGACAGCTGCCTATACCTGGATGAAATCTTGTAGAATTGCCACTCACCATTAATACTCTGGAAAGCTGCAAAGAGCTCATCTCACTGATGCCTGGACAACATATTTTGGTAGAAATATGGGGAAGGGAAGAGGAGCCCCACTGATGAGATTAAGCTCTTGAGCCTCCCAACAGGATGCTGAAGGGACATGGGTAGCTGAAAACTTGTGTCTGCTGTCTCCTCTGGAACTAGCAGCCATCTCCCAGGGAGCCACAGTCAGCGCAGTCCTAACTGCAGGTAAGGCAGGTGGCAAAATGAAGTCCCAGTGAGAATGGTGAAGCAGCTCTTTTAACATTACCCCCAAAATTCCCACCATGATCCAACCTCACTTCCTTTGAGTGGAGAGTGGTAAGTGTGGCTGACACAGAGAGCTGAGGTACAAGAGCAGTGGCTGTGGCATCTCCCTGCTTGCTCCTGGTCATCTTAAAAGTCACATTGGAAGGGAAAAGACAAGCACTGTCTGGGATGCAGCAGGGATGAAGAGCTTTAACCTTCACCTGGAGGTATGGGAGGGGTCTTGGGAGGCTCTGGATCTGATTAGTGTAGCTTACACTGTCAAGTTTCCTACCACTGGCTGTAGGCCAACATGACAGTTATGTGACATGCAGGCACAGCACTCAAACACCTAAGCCAGTTTTACATCACACCTTTCATTATTTTGGGAGGTGTTTCCATGAAGGTTCTAATTTCAGTGTATTAGTCCCCTGTTTCACTGCAACTGATGTTGTGAATGTGACTTCAGCATCATTTAGCAGCCAAGAAAATGAGGTGAGAGAATGCTGAATTGACACCAGGGATAGCAGGGACACTGTCATGTGGCCCTATGCAGATGAAGGTCTACTGAGGGGGGGACTAAATCAGGAAAGCTGTGATTACTTTCTTCCCCCTCTGGTGAAAGCTGGGAGATAACTTGCACAGCTTTGCTCATGAGCAGAGGTGACAGAGAGGGTGTCCAGCAGATACAGCCTTTGTATCTTTTCAGCAGCTCCCTGGAGCATGAAACTGCTCTTTTCAGGCTGAAGCCGTCGGGAAGGGCATCTCATGCTTGCCATTTTTGATGAGAGGATTTAAGGACCATCCAGCAGAGGACTAACTCTAAATCCACAAGCAATCAATTTGTTTTGAATGCTCTGAAATTGCTGTGCTAAACCAAGAAAGATGGATAAAATGATAGGACATCAGCAACAGAGTTGGGTGGTTAAGCCAAATATACTGAGTCTCTCTCTCTGTGACACAATCTTTCTGGTGCAAACCTTTCTCTTTGGCCCACAGCAGTTGCATTTCAAGGCTTGCTAATATGAATCAGTGATAGAGAAATTCTCTTACAGAGGGTCAAAAGCACTTCTCACATATTTTCACACTTTTTTTAACATAACAATAAACTGTGTCTTTACTTCTCAAGCAAAAGGCAAGTTGCTTTGGTTTTTTATCTTCATCTAGTAATTTTGCTTCATGAGAAGCTGTAAATGAGAAAAGTATCTGCATATCCTTTAAGTTCCTAAACCCAAAGCATTTAATAAGAAATAAGCCATTAGTGACCTGCCATTCCTTTGCGTCCAGAACAATTTCCAGCTGAAACCCTAACAACAATGGAATGATTCAAAGGTCACAGATGTTTAATAAAGATTTTCTCAGAATATCTAGTCAGATGGATTTCACAAGTGCACTCTGTTTGCCATCACACAAATATGATATACATTAGATTCACCTTTACCCATAAACCACTTGAATGAGGCTTCAGCAAAGAAAGTATGCTTTTCATCATGCTTTTTACTGGCAATAGAGCTGTGCCCAGAAGCACTCTGTGCTAAGTCTTTTTCTTGTAAATACCCACAGGCTTAGTGCTCATCCTACCTCATTCAGAACTTGGTGGGCATGTAGGAAGGGGAAGAACAGATTCACACAGTTGTTGGTTCTGGTAGTTGGGGAGTCTTCCTTATGCTGAACTAGGGAAGAGAAACAGCTTACTTCCCCCACACTTTTGGAGCTCAGCCCTAATTGCAAATATGATGTCCTTCAATGTAATCAGTTATTCCCTTGTTCTGAGCTCTCCTAAGCGCTTGATTGACCTTCACTGTCCCTCCAGCTCTTTGTCCCTCCTGGCAACAGATAAGATAAACCCTGCCAATGTGTTGGAGAGCTCTAACAGATCTTTCCTGTGTGCATTACGTTGTGGTTGTTCCCTGACATTGTGTTGCCCGCTTGTCCAACTTTGGCTCTGATTGATGGGAGCTAGGAGAGGTTGTTTTAACAGATGTGGCAGCCCCGTGACATGGGGAAAGACAGGGTCAGCTTAGGCTTACCGGTGCAAGAAATGAAGGATGAAGCAGTCACCTTCTGCATCTTTACAGCATGTGATGTTTCATGTGCCTTTCCCTATATCTTGTCTGCTGGGGAACAAAGAAGGTGTAATAGAACTTGCCAGAGTTTTCTTCCCTTTCTCTTTTGCTTTCCTCTCAGCCTCATCTCATCTGCCTCCCCTGCTCTTTTCCTGCTCTTTTGCTGCTCTTGTCTTTCTCATAGCTCCTCCTTAGCTCTTTCCTTATTAAGACCTTAAACCCCATCTCTTTTCACACTAATCATGCCACTACTGTCTTATTTGCAAATTCTTTTTTTGTCCCTTCTGCTTCCTTGTTCCTTTTATTGCCTTTATTGTCTCTCCTGAGATAGCTCTTCAGGTCAAGGACTGCCCCACGGTTCAGACCCATGCAATGCCTTGCCAAGTGTTGCTGCAGTTCTGCTTGGTCACAGCAGACAACAGAAACCTCACGTGCATCCCAGCACTATAAAGCTCATGAGCTCCACTTTGCAGACTGAAGTCTCTGACTCGCAATGGACTTTGTTACCTGGTGGGGCAGGGAAGCAAGCTGTTTGTAACGTGCCTTGTGACTGCTTGGCAGGAGCCTTTCCTTCCTGTTGCCAGCTAGGAATGGGGTTAGGTGTTCATTTCCAGGACCATCTGATGGGTGCCCCTTCACAACCCAATAATCACACCAAATTCCAAAGAGCAGTGCAGTTGCTGAGCTCCTGGAAGCAGCTGTAGGAGAGCATTGTTAGTTTGCCTACAAACTGGAGTGGCCTGTGCAATGCAGCAACGAAGGGGACAGATCTGGTGGGGTGTGTGGAGGTGCCTGGATCCTCACGGTCAAGGAGCCTTGCTTGAGTATTCCCTCAGCCTCCTGGGGGAGGCCAAGAGGGGAGCAGCTAGCTGGAGGCATCTAGAGGTGGGCAAGGGCAGGGAGACCCTGACAGCAGTGAGGGGAAGGAGGGAGTGGCTTTATGCAGCTGATTAGCTCTTCCTCTCTTCTGTTTCCTGACTTTGTGGGATCCTTAAACCTTGAAATGGAAACAGTGATACGGGATTGGGCAGCAGCTACCTAATTTTGTCTTGGCTCTCTTGCACACCACCCACGGCTGGTGGGGTGAGTTTTCCCTTAACCAGCAGCTGCACTGATATAAAGTCTTCTGTCTGACAGGGAGTGGGGAGACTGAGGGATTGAGCTGCTGGCTAGGTCACTTCTGTCCCAGGTTTTTAGTTTGGGAAATCTGGTCGCTCTGTGCCTGCACCTGTAGGTGAAGGAAGCCTCTTGTTCCTGTTCTGGCTGCCAAGTAACAGACTGCTCCCTCAATGCTCCAGAAGTGCCCAAGACATTATGGTGACAAAGACAGGAAAGGTGCCAGCAACAAGATTGGAATACTGCAGGATGTTTTGGGGTTGCTCGGTAGCACAGCTGAAACCAAGTCTTTCTATCTGGAGGCTGAGCAGCCAGGACCATTCTGGCCATGGGACAAGGGGAAGGGTGGAGTTGGAAGGGGGAGATGTGTGGCAGGACCCAAGTGTCCTAGAGTTTCACCCCCTCAGCAGGCTAACCACATCCTCCTCAGCCTGACCTCTGAGTGGTGGCAGCAGCAAGCCCAGCTCTCCAGGACCTGGAGCAGACAGAATAGCTGGTGGGGATATGGCTGTTTTGGTGCCCTGAGTCATCTGCTGCCCTGAGCCTCTGGCTGAGGGCCAGCCAAGCAATACCTACATCAGGCAAAAGCCTGGCCTGGGCAAGACCAGCTGCTCCATCACTAGCACTGTGCAGCTGGGTGCCGTGCCGGGAAGCAGGATTGTGCCATCTGTTTGGCCCAGGGCAGCACAGGCGGCCGTGCTGCTTGCTGACACCCTGTGGGACCAGCGCTGCTGCACTGGCGGGGACACCTCGAGCGTGGGCACGAGCCTGCACAGTGGGTGCAGTGAATGGGGCCAAGCAGGGATGGCACAAACAGTGGGCTTGCAGCAGCAGTTTCCCTGCTGGCTTTTCTCTCCTGGTATCCAGGCTTTGAAGAACACTGGGGTTCAGTCACACTGGGAGCCATGTGAGCACTGGGCTGTGACTGCCCTCCTGCTCCTGGGCTGTGGCAGGCTGACACCTACTGTGACCTCCTCACCCGGTGCCCTTGGCACAGCTCCTGGCATCAGATATCCCAGCTTTGCATAGTTGCAACTCCTACTGACGTGGGTCAGAGTTTACCTTGAGGGCCTAGAGCAGTGGCACTGCTTGCGGCTGTTGTGTGATGAGAGTGACTCACCGCTCCCGATGCCTGCCTTCGCCTTCCCGTTCCCATCCCCTTATCATGCTTTGCACACAGCCCAAGCAAGCAGACCTGTGAAGGGTGGCCTTGAAAGGACCTGGTCCACACACATTTGCCAGGCTTCTCTTCCATTTAGTGGACACTGAAATAAAGAAAAAGCTCTTTTACTAGTCATTTAAGCCCATTCTCCCCTGTCAGTTGCAAAGACACCTGTGGGAGGAGCAAGAATTTTCACCCACGTCTCGTTTCGGGGAGGGCTTGCCCATCTCACACCTGGGTGACTCCCTGCTCTCTGTACCTCCACAGCCCAGGGCGCGTGGGGCTCCGGATACCTCGGTGTGTCTGTCTCCCTCCTCCTAACAGCCCGTCACAGCAGAATTCACTCGCCATCGCTGAGATTTAGCTATTCCCCCCAAGGCTCTGGTCAGCATCAGATATGCACATGTGCAACATCCATTTAAATCCATAATAAATGTGCACACGCATTTTGTGTGGTGACTGGCCCCCTGACTCACACAAAAATGTATTTTAAATGGGCTTGGAGGATTTGGGCTGTCATTAAATTTCAAGGAACAAGGTCCACTCCTGTATTCCTGTGCACTAGGGACCTGGGGATATATATATCGTGAAAGACCAAACTCACACTGCCTTTGCTGCATTCCCCCCTCCCCAGCCACCTCCCCGGAATGAAGAAACACGAGACTCCAGCACTTTCTTGGTGGCGTAGACTTCCTGTTGCAATCCTCCTCTCCCTCGCCAGCGCAGTGAAATCTGCTTAGCCTTTACTTTCTCACACATGTTTCAGATGTGCAGGGGTGTGATTGTAAACAATGTCATCGGCCGTGCCAGAGCTGTCTGCTCCTGCCGTGCTCCCTTCCCAGCACCCCAGGGGTTCCCGTAACAGGGCGTAAAGCAAACAAAGCAAAACAGTAATCTGCTGTTCCAATGGCATTTTTTTGTTTTTAGAAAATGTTAATGATAGGTTATGTGATTACCCTAGGTTTGGCTCCACTTACTCTTTATTAAGCACATCTGGTATTTAGTAACAGTGTAAGTAGCAGGAGTTTTTCTGGCGCGCAAATGAGATTATCCAATGTTGCCATGCAGTATGGAAACTCCTCAGGGAAGCCAGTGAACTGCGTGGAGATACAAGACTTTCTTTTCGGCTGGGCATGCAGCCAGAATAGCTAAAAAATGTGGATTGGCACAGAGCTCTTGCCACGCAAACACTTCTGGAAATTTCTGTGTTCAGGCCTGCCAAATCCTTCCTATGTAACATGAGTTTCTGTCTTCCTCAGCAGCCTGTCTGAAGCCTGAGCTCTCCTGTATGCTTTAAAAAGGAAAAATGAAAAAAAAAGCTCCAAGGCAATCTTTCAGTCCTATTTCCAGCATGCCACTGCCAAGCTAACAATTTCACCGAATTAGGGGGAATTTCCTAAAACATTTCTTTGAGCTACATTGAGTGCAACATGTGGGAGACAACTGTGTTTCCTGGAGAAGAAAGGAGAGCTGTCTCACTCGTGGAGACTGCCTAATGTCTAGCAGGAGAAAAACAACCAGCCATGACAAGAAAATGTTTTTTAAAACTTGGCGCGAGAAGCAGGTTTTATTTATTTTGAATGCCTTTTCCAGTCTGGTCAATGTAGTGTATGAAGAGAGGGTTGGTGGAGGGAAGCTGGTGTTTTTGTTAGGGCCCAGGGCTTGGAGTCAGGAGGTCTGGGCTCTATTTCTGGCTCTGCTGTAGCCTTCCTGTGGGACTTGGGTGAAGCTCTTGGAGGTGAGTTGTTCCAGTCTCTGAGCTTCTTGATGCGTTTAATGGGGGTATTGTTTGCTGGTTTCATATGTGTTTGTGTGAACTCAGGCTCTGGGGCCAAAATTATTAATCCTCTGCGTTTCTCAAGGAAAGAACTGGGAAGGATATGAAGCAGAAAAGCAAATGTTCGTTTGTTGCTTGACTGTGCTTGGCTGCTGCTGTTGCAAGACGCTGGCCTTTGGATCTTTAAACTTGGTTGCTTTGTGTCTAGGGATCTTTGTGGGTGTTCCTGACAAACCTCTGTCAGTTTTGCCTCTCCCACCCCTAACAATGGGATACATGCATTTATACTGCAATTTTGTTGACTTAGTGATGGTACCCTTGGGAAGGAGTTAGTCCAGGCAGTTTCTAGACTTTTTCTCTGTGAAGAGAGAATTTAGTGTGTAGGCTGGACATGAGCAGAGAGGATTCATCACAGCAACTTACAGGCACATTGTGCACTATTTCTATGCGGCCAGTGACCAGTTCCAGCACCCAAGTTCCTCATGGCTGTCCTTCCTGTGGATTAGCTGGCAGTGCAGCAGAAAACTACCTGGGTAAAGTTCGGGAAGGGAATGCAAAAGCACCCTAACAGGCACTGCTGGCTGCTGCCTGGTGGCTCAGCTGTCCTCTGTGATGAACTTCTGATGCAATTTCCAGCCACAGAAAGAACATCTCATCCAGAGAGCTGACGCGACTCCAAGCTGCATACCAACATAAGTGGAAAGGGGGATCTGGCTCTGCTACTGCATGCTTCTGGCCACAGTAACCCTCCCCACTTCCAAGAGGGACAAGGGAAGGGGCAACCAGCAGCCCTTGATCTGTGCAGCACCCACAACATTCTTTGGGAAAGTGGGGAAGGATTAGTAACAATGACAAAGCAGGCAGAGCTATGCAAAGGACCAACAGATAAGCTTGGGATTTTCCTGTCTGCTGACCCACCCTCTGATAAGCCAAACTAATAACTCTCCATGGGTTAGCTTGTGCACAAGCAGAGCTTCTTTTCAGCCCAGTCTTGCTTCTGTAAACATCGCTCCCATGGCTGTGGCTCCTGCGGCTGTAGTGACATCCATAGATTGTCAATGACATTTTGCTGAGTAGCTGGTGGGCAAGAATACAGAAAGTTTGCAGGGCAGTGGGGTGTGGGGGAATAACACGTAGTGTAAGAAGGGGAAGGACTGAAAGAACAGGGAATAGGAATGTGTAAGATTCAAGGTAAAAGAACTTAATTTCCTCAGGGATGCAAATATGAAAGGAGAGAAAACATCAATCAGGGGGAAGTGAAGTGGAGAGAAGTGGAGACCTAAAAAGACAGACCAAAGAAACTGAGGATGACAATGGCCAGGAATGAATGGGAATGACCAGAGAAAAAACGAGAGAAGTAAGTGTAAAGAAAAGGTGTGACATAATGAACAAGAGAAGAAAATTGTTTTTAGAAGAGGGAATACAAACCAGGACAGGAGAGAATCATGTGGAGAAAACAGAAAAAGACAGAGGTGGAAGGAGGAATAATAAGAGAGACATAGGAGAAAGCAGGTGAAACAAAGAGCCTCACACTGTTCTTAGGTTAATGAAGTTTCTTTTTACTAGTTCAGCATTGTGTTGCAATGTCCCAAGAGGCATTTTGTTTCTGTGGCTCTTTTGACAACTTATGGCTAATTATTCTGGGTTCCATGACTAAGTAATTAGAAGAAAAGGAAAAGAGCCTAGAAGTCACCCGGATGTGTCATAAGGCTTTGTCTGAAGGACTGCTCCCTTCAGAGGGAATTGTTTCTAGAAAATAGCTGGGACGCTGACATCCCCAGTGTACATGTGGCTGGCCTCTGTGTCGCCTGGGTAAGCTGTACGGGCTCAAAGATTTCTGAACCATTCCCACCCACTTTGCTGCAAATTACTCTGTTCTGCTTGGGAGGGATGATGAGGAAGGGAGGATCCTAGCAGAACCCTCTTGCCAGCATGTCTCAAAGCTGGCTGTGATCCTGCAGGATTTGACCAATATTTGTTGAAAGTGGAGCAACTCAGAGTGCTGGGTGGCTTGGTCCTAGTCCTCAGTCAATGGGAAGTGAGAAAAGCAGAAGCAGATTTCAGATTTCTCTTCTGATCTAATACTCCTTTTCTTTACATACTTTGCTCACATTAACTTGGTGCCTTTCATTTACTTATTGGAGAGAGACATAAGTACTTTACATTCAGGAGGCACCTGACAATTCCTGCATTCACTAAGGAACCTGAAGCCTGGGAGTAAACATCAAAGGAGCTTTTTCTCTGGAATTATATAATCTCTGTTATGAATATGGTAATTAAACAACACCTTACAGTAAAGGGGCAGAACATCTTAGTTAATATAAGCAAGACATGTAACTGCACTGTATGTCTTAAATCACGGTTTCATCTGAAAAAGAAAAATCTGGCCTAAAAAGCATTCTATGCTGGAGAAGGACATCACAGCCATGTGCAGCCAAGCACTGAACAAGCACAAACTTACTATGCTGGTTCAGATATGTTTGACACATTCTGGCAGACACTGAACCGAATCAGGTAATGTCTGTCCTCCAGTCAGCATAAAACTGGCATAAACACCACATTGTGTTCTCTGACTAATTCAACAGAAACATACTGATGTGTGCTTATGCCAGATACAGATCCAGTACACACAGGAGGTGCTCCTGCAGTGCCAAAATCTCATATTAATGAAGCTGGAAGCAGAACCATGTGCATTAGCTGCATGTTTTGAATTCTTAGGAGTGGCAGCCATTCATGGCAGGGGGCTTTTTCAGAACAATCATAAAAGGGCGCTTTTTTTTTCCCTGGGGTGACAAAATTGTTTCCTTTGTTTCCAATAATCTCAGCGTTTGAAAATACTGAACTGGTCCTTTTGTTTGCTGTGTCCATTTATTTCAGATCGTAGTCTCAGTGCAGCTCATGTTAGCATGACCAGTCCCCCCGCCTTCCATCACACAATTATGCCAGTCTGTTTAAAGATGCTGACCAAGCATTATGTTGACTGCCTTGCCATGAAAGCAGTTTGCCATACCAGAACTGCTGCATAAAATCAAACATTTCCATCATTTGAGACTGAAGGAAATAATTTGGCCAATTGAGACACTCCCCTTGGTTTTTCTTGATGTACATATTCCAGTGATGTGCCAGAATGGCCCTTGATATTTTCTTGTTAAAGTTTCATGAACAAACTGGAGAAAAGCTTAGAATAATTTCTTTACCTCTGAGGAAAATCACAGACTACTAACATTATGTTTCACCAACCCCTCTAGAGATGATTTATTCCTGGGGCTCATAAACCATTCTTGAAAAAGTAGAATTTTTACCTTGTGACTACGGCATATTGCACCAAGTGTTGGACACTTTCAAAACAATTTCCTGAGAGAATGTGAAAGGTAGCTTGGGATCCAAAGGGACACATTTTTCTCCTTTTCTTTCATATTCCCAGGGCGCCTTACCGCTTCTATAGGAAATGCAGTACAGAACACTAATCTTGGTTGACTAAAAGGAGCACTTTTTCTCATTTCAAAGAGAAAAGCAAGTCTCAAAAATTGAAGCTAAACCTGGTAACTGTAATAATGCTTGGCACTTACATGCAGGTTTTCATCTTCTAGCCGCTTTACATTAAGTAATGAATCCTCAGGACTTCCCTGTGGAGTAGGTAGCTGAGTATTATTAGCCCCCTTCTGCAAATGGGAAAACCGAGGTGGAGATGTTAAGTACCTTGCCTAAAGACAGCAGGACATTCTGTTTTAGAGTTGGGATCAGAGGTTAGGAGTTCTTGTGCTTTCAATTCCCGTACCTATTGTGTCACTTAAGTACAGAGCCATAATTGAATATTGTAATGACCTAGGGGTGAAGTGGTTCCAGGCACTCAGATCTGAGCACGGCTCCTCTGATGGTCAGAGACTCAGTGGTGCGGTTGCGCGCAGCCGGACGGAGCACGAGTGCCTAATGGGTAGGATAAAGAAGTGTCACTCTCTTTGGCCTCCTCCAGCTTACCACTGGGCAATGTTCACCAGGCCAGGTCTCAGCTCAACTCTTTAGCCGGCTCTGCCTTCACTTCAAGGCATAAGGCCAAATGTTCACCTTTGATGGGTGTCTTGCCACTAAGAAACGCATCTTCAAAGGCAGATGCTGCTGTTAAGACCAAGGTTATTGTTAATCTACTTTTGTGTGACACTTGTTACAACAGAACAGGCAAATCCCTTTCTAGCTAATTCATGCTTGTGCAGGAGTGAAAAGAAACCAAGATCCCTGTGCTCTGGGCTAAAGCAGATTCTCCTCTACCTTTAGGAACAGAATTTTTGTGATCTGTGGTCCTCACATCACCTAAATGGGAGAACAGGCCCTGCTTTTCACAGGGCTGCTAGGAGGGTTCATAGACCTCAGCCTCGCCCCTGACCAGTGTGTGCATTAGACAGGGAACAACATACCAAAGAAGAGAGTATAACATGAAAACCATGAGGAAAATTACCATCAATTGCCACACGGTTGCTAATGTGAATAAAGGAAATGCGTTACCAGGAGTTCAGGAAAGAATGCTCCATTTCAGTGTTTTTCAGGCAAAGAAATGTTTGCTTTTTCCTTTCTCAATGCCTATTTCCATTAGCAGTATTTCCTGCATGTTGTTTAACCATGTTTTCATCACATCAAGATACCATTGAGCATTAAAGCCTGAAAACTGGCTTGTATCTCTCACTTGCTGCCAGTGTATATTGATGTGGTGTAGGATGACACATCATAAAGGGAAGGTGTGTAAAATGCACTTGCTCACTAATATTTTCCTTCTGATCCTGCCATTAATATGGAACGAACACAAATCCATCCACGAACATGCTGACTCCAGTTCTGCACACACAGAACATTTTATTCCACTTGGGAGCTGGAGTCAGTTTTGCACCTGACACGGCCTTCATTTTGGAAGGGAATCAGAGGTTTTGGAACTTGACACTGATCCACACCCCAGGTTTATTTTGTTTATACATAGGCAAAATGTGGAAATCCCCTGATGCTGCTGGCCTGGATAAGAATGATTCTTGCACTGAAATCACAGAACCATATTTGCTCTGAGGATGAAAAGATGACATTTTCTCATTCCTGTGAATTTTGTCAAATGATTTTGCCCCGAAAACCACCTAGTTTTACTAATTGGTCACTAGAGATTATGAATGTCAGCCTTTCATCAACATTTTAAAACAAAATACTAGAATGATCTTTTTGGAGCTCTCTGACTATTTCTTGGAGTACTGTAATGAAGTAGGGTGTTTAGAGTCAGAAAGATTCTGTGATATGGCCTGAGTCACATTAATTGGATTGTCAGAGACTACTGGACCCTGCTGTAAATGTGAAAGAAGCTGAGGAGTCAGCTTCTGGCAACGAACCTTGCAGGGCACTGGTGCTAACTGATATGCATCTTGTATTTTAAAATAAAATAATACAAATGCCACCTAGACCAGACTATTAACTTGTCTGGAGTCTTCTTAGTCAGGTTTGTGTCCTTCAGAGAGGTGAGTGCTCCACTCAGCAGTGCTCGACCCTGAGGAGCCCTGCTGAGCTGTGTGGAGGTACAGAGTAGGTCCTTCATGCACGATCTGGAGATCACATCCCATGGTCAGCACGCAGACCGTTTGCTACAAAGGAGGTTCTCCACATTGCATTTGCTGGCACTGGGATTTTTGCTAAACATCAATGTTTCCAACTGTGCAAAGTATTTAGAAAGCACACAACTTGTCTGTCAGAGCAGAGTATGCTTTTAATATAATGTAGTATGAGCATGTGGAAAAAATCATGGAGACTGTTCTTCATTCAGAATTCAAGCATAACAAACTCTATTTACATCAAAATTTTTAGAAATGTTTTTCTTAAACATTTCATTAAATATTAAGGAAATATAAACACATATGTTAAAAATTGTGCCGATGTGTTATAGATTGCATAGGAAGGACTTGGAGTTTCCTTTCACATTGGTATTGGATCATTATTCCATGAGGTCTTCTTTGTCCGTGAGGAGGACTGGGCTTATAGTTCCCTCCCTGTTACATATGCATGTGCTGCCAAGGGAGGGCATGTCTGAAGCACTGTCATGAGTAAAGTGTGTTGAAATGTATCTTTGTGTGAGTTATTTGCCTCTTCCTTACTTACTTTTTGAAAGGGAAATAAGCTTTCTCCTCCCATACTGACACGTGAGTAACCTCAGCTAAATCCTTTGCTGGAGAGCAGAGCTCTTTGGTGATCAGGCATTTTACCTCTTCACAAATCAGAGAGAGGGTAATATGAATATATTAATGCTCTCAACTGGTCTGTTTTATGAGGTTGTTGTAGCAAGACTACCCATTTGCTTAGAGGATATTTTGGGAACTAAAGGCTGAGGAGCCAATGCTGGGCCAGGAAGCACTGAGTCGGATGGGTGGATGGAAGAGGGCCATGGCTTCTGGTGACCAAAGGTGTAGAAATGAAGGAAGAAGTTATGAAGCCAAATACTGTCTTCTTGCTTTTGTCTTGCTACACCTGCCATACTTTTTTTTGTAATTCCTGCCTCATTCTTCTTCCCTGTTTTGCTTCTTGAGCCTCTCTACCTGCTGGAGGGACCCAGAAAACCCTCTTACAGACCACCACTCCCACATCATTCCCACAGTCAGCCCTTCCTGAAGCTACTGCTGCTGTGCCAAGACTCTGCTGGTGGGAAATGAAGAGCAGAGGAGGGAGGAATGGCCACAAACAGCACTGTGCCCTGGCAGCTCCTGGCAAAATGGAGGAAGAAATACAAGGGAACACCTAATGGATGTGTGAGGTTGCAGCTGGGTGCTGGTGAGTGTCTCAGGGGAGCTTTATGCCATGTGGCTGCTTGAGTAGGTATGGCCTAACATGAATGAACATGGATTTCCTTCATTTTTGCTGCAGTGAACGCTAGGATCAGTTACTCAGTCCAGTCAACACCAGCTGCTGTAGAAAGATTGCCTAGAGTGTGGCCTGGGGAAAGATGCGGTTTAGAGAATTGCCTTTCTAATCTCCACAGGCCATGTAACTGGATTTTCCCAAAATATCAACCCAGCTCTTGGGCTCTTCTGTGAAGATGACCCTCTTTGGAAACCCTGAACGACGTAGTTAATATTCTTCTTACATCTGCCAGGACTTAACCCAAGGGTTAATAATACTACTGGAATATCAGCATCTATTTTTAAGTAGTGTTTTCCTAAATTTTCCCTAAATATTACCTGATAAAGGGGGAATAGAAGGAAACAATGTATTGTCCTGCATAATTCCTCATCACGCTAGTTAGGCAAGGGATAAGGCTGGAATTAATCTACTTTATTGCACATGGATTTTATCTTAAAATTTTATCTGGGACAAGAACACCCTTAGGTACTTTCACAGTTATGACACCAGTATCCTGTGAAATAAACTGACAGGGGTTATCCCTTATAGGAAATGGAGTGTTGAAGCAGGAAGCTGCACTATCAGCTCACAGCAAACCAGTGCTCTTGAGTGGTTTAGGTGCAGTCAAGCGGTGGAAAGGTTTTCCATGGAAGACAGTATAAAGCTAGAACTGTATTAACTGGAAATTGCTCAGGACTTCGAAATTATTCTTTTATGAGGAAGCCAAATTGCTCATCATATACAGTAATTTCACGAATACAAGCCGCAGCAATTTGACAAAAATTTTGGTGGAAACCCGGAAGTGCGGCTAATAGTCGGGTGCGGCTAATATATTAATAATTTTCTGACATTTACAACCCCAGACGTGCCAGCCAGGGTGCCGAGCCAAGCACCGGCCAGTAAAAGCCGGCACTCCGCGATTGTTACAGTGTTACCGTGTTACCCTGGCTCCCTGCAGGCAGCACGGGGGGCGGGGAGAGAGGCGGGAGAGCTCTCTTTCCTCCTCTGCTGCAGCCCAGGGGAGGAGGGGGGGGGGGCACCGCCATTGCCGCGGCCCGGGGAGGAGAGGTGGGGGGGGGGCGAGGGGCGCCGCCATTGCTGCGGCTCGGGGAGCCGACGGGGGGGGGGCGCCGCCATTGCCGCGGCTCGGGGAGGACGCGGGGGGGGCCGCGCCGCCATTGCCGCGGCCCGGGGAGGACGCGGGGGGGCCGCGCCGCCATTGCCGCGGCCCGGGGAGGACGCGGGGGGGCCGCGCCGCCATTGCCGCGGCCCGGGGAGCCGGCGGGAGCCCCACGCCGCCATTGCCGCGGCCCGGGGGGGGGCGGGAAGTGCGCGCCGCCATTGCTGTGGCCCGGGGAGGAGGCGGGGTGCTTTGTCCGCACCCGCCGCCGGCGCCACGGGCGCGGGAAAGCTTTGTCCCCGCCCGCCGCCGCTGCCGTGGGAGCGGGGGGGGCTCCGTCCCTGCCTGCCACCGCGGGGCAGCGCCGACCCGGGGTGACCAAGCCCAGTGGCAGCGGTGGGTGGCCCCGAGCTGCAGCACCGGGCTGGGCCACCTGGCCCCGTCAGCGGCCCCTAGCGGGCCGAGCCTGCACAGCCTTAGCTCAGCCATTAAACCCCGCCCTCCCGCGGTTCTGTTACTAATTGCACACGGGTCCTCGCTGCGAACGACAGAGCGGCTTATATTCGTGTGCGGCTTATCTATGGACAAAAACCGAAATATTTGCCAACACCCAGAGATGCGGCTTATACTCAGTGCGGCTTGTATTCGTGAATTTACTGTAATTGCATGGTAATTCAGGATCTCTGGACTCCTTTCCTGCTTGTTCTTTGTCTTAAGGTGCTGGTGTTGGTGGCACTATGGAGGAATTTATACACTGACTGCAGGCCTGGGTGGTTTTGGTAACTACTGACCCACTGTGTGTCCTTCACTCTGACTCAGGGCTGTCTACCCTGCAGAGGTGTGCTGTAAGGCTTCCTTAACCCCCACAGAGCCCTCTGGTACTCACAGAACTACAAAGCATTGTCATTAAAACAGAAACATCCATTTTATTCCATGCTATGGCTGATAACCCATTTTATTTTCCAGTCCCATTTTGCTTGTTTTCCTCTGCCAATAAATCACTTAATAAAAGAATTGGAAGGCTCTTCTTGTACGTGATGAACAGCCAGCCCTTTCTCAATGTGTGGCCCTCGCCTGGACTTGCCATTATTTGAGGTGTAGATGGGTTTGTGTATAAGCCTGCGCACACACGTGCACGCTTGAAAAAGCACACGCTGGGTGAGCTCCAGGCTAGCCATTAGATTTCCCCTGCTGTTACTCTACTGTACATATTCCTAGTAGATTAGAGCAGAATTTTTTTTATACGCTCTTCTATAAAAAGTGTGCTATATTGATTGCAGCACAGTGAGCTGCTGTGGTTGATATCCGAGCGCTAACCCAGATAGGGATTAGCATTACATCAGCCATCAGGCGAGGGAACCTGGCGAGCTGCCAGCCTGTAAAAATGGAAGACATTTGCGTCACTGTTCCCTTGGTAATGCTTCTTGGAGCCGTGTCAGCTGTCCCCCGAGGTTGTTTCCTTAATATGTCAACAGACATTCCTGAATCTTTAATGCTGAATAGCTCTTTTTCCTCTTCCAGAAACACTTAGGTGACAGTGGAGCTAGTGTCTCCTGCTGCCCTATGTATTAAAAAATTATATACCTATGTAGATGAGGCTTAATACCTTTTGAGGGAGGGTCACAGCAGTAACAGTCAGATCTGGGTGAAGCACAAAGCCCATCTGCAGCGGGATTGCCGTTTGGATGCACTGAGGAAGCAGCAGCCCTGTTCAAAACCACTCCTTCTCCCCCTCCAGAGCATCCCACTGGAGGGAGTGAAAGCGTCTGTGTTAGATCAGTTGTTGGAATTTGCTAACATTTGGGATAAACTATCTGACCTTGCTGTAGGAATTCCAGTTCCACACAGTAACTTCAGGTTAATGCCTGAAAGCTGTGGGACTGTGTGCGCAGTGACCTCTAGCTTCCGGAAGACATTTGTAAGTGCCAATTGTGAGAAAAAAACTTGAGGTTTTATCCAATGACATTTTCACCTTTCTACTTCTGCGTGCAGCTGAATGATATTCTCAATTCAAAGAATTAAAATGCAAGTAAGATACACTGAACAAAATGTGAGCATGTGCCCTTTCAGCTGAAAGTAAACATCCGCTGTCAAAAAGACCTTTTGTTCTTAGGTGACAGTTTCAAGTTTGCTGTAGTAATTAATCACAGACTTGTAATTTAATAGTTCGGGAAGAGAGAGCAAAGAAGTAATTCTAAGAAATCACTTCGTGAGTAACTTAATTTTGGTCAAGGAGCACTACAAAGTGCTCATGATATTTTATCACTGTTGTATGCATTTCACACAACCCACTGACCTAGCAGAAAACCACTCTGCTGGTTGAAACCCAGTTCTGCTGAGGGGACGGAGAGCTCTGTTAGTCTGCAGTCTTTAGCCAGTACTGAAGGACTTCCAGATTCCTTGCTTAAGGAATTTGACCCCAGTGCTGGAATTCATCTCCTGTGTAGCCCCCCCACAGCGAGCTGTTTCCTTGAGCAGCCACGGGCAGGAGGCGCTCGCTGGGGCCGGAGCGCAGGCACAGGCACAGGCACAGGCACAGAGACAGGCACAAGTACAGGCACAGGCACAGAGACAGGCACAGATACAGGCACAGGCACAGAGATAGGCACAGGCACAGAGACAGGCACAGGCACAGGCACAGAGACAGGCACAGATACAGGCACAGGCACAGAGATAGGCACAGGCACAGAGACAGGCACAGGCACAGATACAGGCACAGGCACAGGCACAGAGACAGGCACAGGCACAGATACAGGCACAGGCACAGGCACAGATGCAGGCACAGGCAGAGAGACAGGCACAGGCACAGAGACAGGCACAGGCACAGAGACAGGCACAGACAGAGACAGGCAGAGAGACAGGCACAGACAGAGACAGGCAGAGAGACAGGCACAGGCACAGGCAGAGGCAGGCAGAGAGACAGGCACAGGCACAGGCAGAGGCAGGCAGAGAGACAGGCACAGGCACAGAGACAGGCACAGACAGAGACAGGCAGAGAGACAGGCACAGGCACAGGCAGAGGCAGGCGCTCCCTGCCTGCGGCCAGGTCAGTGCTGCAAGGCCCGAGAGAGATTCCTGAGCACCCCGACCTGACAAGCTGTGTTAGCAGCAAGGAAGCGATGGAGCCCTTCAGGAGAGGCATTTACTCAGGGCTGTGCACAGACACTTGTGAGGGAACTGATGTTCCTGCCTGAGCCCTGTGTCTGCTTGTCCTTACGCTTTGCCAGCTCCCAATTCTCAGGGCCAGCTTTGCCCTTGACAGACAGGTGACGAGTGACTCAGTTCAGTGGGAGAACATGGAGTACCCACTACAGCAGCATCCCTCGGGAGGAGCAGCCGTGCCTTTTGCTGTCCCAGAGTGCCAGCAGAACTGGCTTTCCCCTTAACTTCATGATACCTGAATCCCACACAGAGATAACCAAGCTGCACTCCAGCTTCCTTCAAAGAGCCTGGTGCTCATTGAGTTGTAGCCAGATAGTGATGGGTTCTACTCCCAGCCCCATGCTGCCACTCTGCTGGAAGAGCTGGAAGAGGGAGGAAGGAAAAATGTGACTCACGAGGGTGATCTAAAACTGGGACAGGGCCGTATGCTGGAGGCAGGTGGAGAGCACTGATGTGCAAAGCCAGGGGTGTTTGGCTGTAGAATACCAGCCTGGCAAGAGGCAGGAGCAAGGCCCCAGCTGAGCAGCTGGGCTTGAACACAGATGCCAGAAGCAGAAGTAACCCCAGCTGTAGTGCTTTTGCCTCTTGGCTGCTGTGGAGACCAGTACAGGACTGTGGTTGCCTTCTTGAGAGAGGTTGCCTTTGTGCTGTGGGGACAAGAGGCCAAGGTAGAAGAAGCCCCCACAGCAGGATCAGCACTGTGGAGAGGACAAAAGGAAGTGAAAAATTTCCTTCTCTGAGACAGAGAGTGTAATTCACCCCTCCAAAAATTGCCTCTTTGCATCCATTCACCTGCTATGGACCCCAGATTTTTTACCACGGGAGATGAGCCCCAAATCTGACTTCAAAGCCCTGACCCTTCCTGCTGTCAACCCTGTGGCTCCTCTCTGTCTATTGCTATCACATATTTCTATATATAACACAAGTCTCTTGTCTGCTGCAAAGGGTGTTTTCTGAGGTAAAGTTAAATACATAGCAAAACCTTTACCAACAGAGCCTTGAAGACACAGCTGGTCTATCCTGACTGCTTGTGTCATTATTCAGAAAGATTGTTGAATGAAGGTGTTGAACAGGTTTGAATTTTTATGGTTCTGTGAATTAACTTTCTCCTAGTCCCAGAAAGCTGCAAGTTGAAGTCTTTTGTACCATCAAGAGCTAGGCTTTGATAATCCCAGTGATATCCCTAAAACTTCTGTCTCTCAAGGGTACTGCTTACAGTCACCAAGTGGCTGCAGCTGAAGGAGGTGGGTGCCAGCTTTCCTTTGAGCTCTGCACTTCCTATCAGCTTTCCAACAGCACTTCCTCCCTGTTTCTGGGTGCAGTTCAACACTCCCTGCCTATGCATCCCAAGAAGGCAGTGGGAGCCTTGCCATTGACCTCAGTGAATATAGGAGTACCCTCACGGTGCTGATAATTATCTACAAAGCCCCAAATAAGTTCAACTTTTTATGTCCTCTTCCCATGCATGATGCCAGGATGAAAAGCTTCAGAAGCTTTGCTGTCCAGCTTTTAAATCTGTCTGAAGCAGCGATCCTCAGAGGCTGGCACAGATCTGACACATCATGTTCTTTTGCCTCATTTAAGCATGCCAACTTAATAGGAGTAGTTTTGATCCATGATATTCTGAAGCAGATCACTGAAATTGGTGGCTGGAGGACCAGGCAATATCTTATCTCTGTTTGTGCTGCAGCAATACTCCATGAAATTAGCCCTGGATGCAGACTGGCAAGCTAATGTACATCCATACCAATTTGCTAGGCTGTCTGCAGGTATTCCCCTGGGGACTGGATTCCACGGTGATTTACAGTTAATCATTGTTTCCCCATGACTTCGTGCTTTTTAAGCCAAATGCTCAATATTCTGGGCAGGTGTCATATGGTGCAACTTCCTGCTGTGGTAAGCAGAGAAAGTCAGTGGCAGCCCAAGGAAATACTGAGTTAGGAAAGTGTGACTTTCTGATGGTAAACACAGGTCCTCAGTTGCAGTCTGAAGGACATTGTTGCTTTGGTTTCACTTGTCTTCCTCTGTTATGGAAAGATAGCACTGGCAATAACCAGCATGTCTATAGACTCAGCACTGAGTCTTGTTTTCAGAGTAGAGTTTGAAATGAGTCACCTACAGGTGAGTCAACTCATAAGCTGCACGGAGAGGGTGACAGATGCTGTGGCAGCAGAGGAGAAGCTGTGCTGGGCCCATAAAGAAAGGTATCACGTGTCCTTTAGTGACGCCAGGGTATTTAGTAACTCAGGCCTGGTTTTGGGATGGATACTCAGCCAAATATTCCCATTAAAAAATGGCTTGTCAGCTAACTGTGTTTGTCCACCCAAAGCAGGTGTTCTGCATTCAGCTGTTTCTTCTAATGCAGGAAAGAAGCCTGGCTCACCTCAGCCAGTCAGCTCTGCTCAGAGTACAGGGCAGGGGAAATTCCATAAATATTAGAGTTTGGGTCAAAACAGTGTGTACAGAGACTTATTTGAGATTCCAGATGTTTTGAATCGTCTTTATATTAAAAATAAAACTCTTTTAATACTTCATTCATGTTATAAAAATCTGCTTTGTTTGTGTTTATCTAAAATTCATATTTGTCCTGGACATTTCATAGCTCTGGATATCAATAATGCTATGACTCCATATGTCAGTTGCAGAAACCCAGCTTGTCCTCCCATGCCCTGACTTAGGAAATCTCTTGCTGGAGACTTGGGCCAGGACAAGGAGCAAATGACTGTTTCTTTGAGTAGCTGCAGAATGTGGGTATAGTGAATGCTTTGGAGACCAAAGGGCAGATAGCCATGCTGAATGGAAACACTGGTTATTTCTGGCTCATACATGCCTCATGTGAGAAGTGTGTGCTGTATTTTTGGACACCTCTGACAGCAAGTGAGTGCTCTTGAGGGCATGGATGTAAACAGGACAAGAGACAAGGAGATTTCTGAACCTTGGGTACATCCAGATAGGACAAATTTGCCCTGATGGATCAAGGAAACAGTGCTGTAGGTAATGAGTGTTCTGTCAAGCAAGGTAAAGTTTCTGACTTCACTGAAAAAACCACAGTATGTGCCAGTTATCATCTTCATGGGATGAGCTGCTTCTCAATGAAATCTTCCAACCAGCTTACCTGCAATAAATACAGGCAACACATGGCAGATGATAGGAATAAAAGAAGGTAAATAAAAATACCGTACAGTGTAGAATGGGTGTAAATGAACCAGGGTTAAACCTCAGAGAAATTCATAGGCCGCAGATGTCTGTGGACTGAAATGGATATCTGCTGTAGGGATACAGGCCACTTATCAGTGGTTGGCATGGCCACTCTCATGTAAGTGGGAGGCTATGCCTACAGGAGATCTGCCACTTCTCTGAGCTCTGTGCACTTCAGGTCTTCAGTGTTGTGAGTGCAGTAGGAATCAGCCTGAACCATACCTGCCTTCACAGAGTCCTGTAGGAATGGATGAATGCCAGTGTTCTCCAAGTGGATATTTTGTTTTTGTTGTTTCTTGCCTTTTGTGAAAAATTCTAAAGCTACTAATAGTTGATAATTCATATTTTTAAAAAAATTGTGATTCCTGCTGTTGCAGTTGCCTGTGGAAATTATAATGTATCCCAGATCCCACCCTGGACTAATGTCTTTAATGGAATCCCATCTTCTATGGGATGGTAGAAGGAATTACTTCTTACTAGTAAGTGATTACCATTACTTAAAAATGGTAATTCCTTCCAGGAATGTTACTCCAATTCTACCCTTCCACTTTGGGGCTTCCTTCAATACAGTAATACATTTCCCACTTATTTCCCCTTTTAGTTTCTGTAGCTCAGATCCCTGTACTGGCTTTGGATATGTAGCAGATTTTGGAGGGGGATCTTAAGTGAACTGCTGTCTTGGTTGTAGACTTTGGCATGGGTGAGTGATAGAGTGAGAATAATGATTGTCTGTGTGGAGGATATTACCCAAAGATGTGTCTCAGCAGGTGCAGGGTAAGAGTCATCTGACCAAATGTAGGTGTCTCTATCTGAATATTAATCTTGATTCCCTTTATAGTCAATAGGGAAAAATAAGCACTTCTGGAGTGTGATTCATCTTAGTCTAAAGGAGATGTATAAAGTAAATCAGATGATTCACACCCCAGACACGCCTGTTTCTCTGCATTGAATATGAAAGGTGACTTGCTCAGATGTAGATATCTAAAGCAGAGTGAGACAAATCCCACTCAAAGCATCATCTTTGAAATGACAGCTCAGGAAAATATGCAGAAATAATGTCCTTCTAGCTAAGCAGTGTTCAAAGAACCTCATCCATCTTCTCTACATCTTTTCTCTACACCTGCCATTATGAGAAGTGTGTTTATTGTAGAAGATATGCCACAAGTGTTTTTATATTTGTTGATTTCTTCAGCAGGAGCATTAGGACATTGTTGCAGGTCTGGAGTGTGGAGGGGAGCAGAGAAGGTCTGTGGGTCTGACCCACTCAGAAAGTGTGGTGCAAATGTGGGAAGCATGGCCTGTAGTTCAGGACTCAGCACTGTGGGAAAGCAGCATGTTGAACCTTCGTGTTTCCATGGTGCATGTCTGGTGCATTTCACACAGTGAGCCAGGGAGTGTTAAACACCAGTCAGCCTGAAACAGCCTCTAATCTTTGTCTAGAAGGAGAGAAAGGTTGTAGCTGAAAAAGAGCTTAAATTGGCCTGCTGCTGTATGGTATTTTTCAGGAGAGCTTCCCCCCACAGCCATTTCAAGCTGAGCACTCTGTCCTCCATGCTGACTTCTGTCCATCCATCCTCAGGGAATTCTTAAGCTCTGATTGTGCTGAGTCAGGCAGTGCTTGGCTGCCCTGATATATCCTCCTGTTGACAGCGTAAGCTATTGCAGTGAGCACAACAGGAATAATGAGGCCTGGAGTCAGATTAGTGCGGATGCAGGCTTTAGAGACATAAACAGACTCCTCTTCTTGTTTTTGCCCAGTAATGTCCTATGGGTACGTGCATTTTAGAGAGTTTTCTCCAAGTGGGAATTTCCATCTGGAAGCAGAATTTTAAAGAGGGCAATCAAGCCAGGGCCCTGCTGGCATTGGATGGGGAAACATGATGGCTCATCAGTTTCCTCCACTGGATCGGTGCCACTGTGGCTGCTCACCAGCCGCTGGATGGAGGGCGACATCTGCTCAAGGTGATCCCTAGGCAGGAAAGGGCACGCAGAAAACAGGCACAGCCAGGCCAGATGTGCAGTGACACTGTTTGTGATAGAAGTGGGACAGCAATGTTGTAACCACATGAACTTTAAAGGGACCCTGATCTCTGTGACACAGTTGCTCTAGTTCCGAGGGCAGGGGGGTGTTTCCTGCAGCTGAAAACATCAAATAATTAAAGGACAAAAGAAGTGGTGCATGGAAGCAAAATACTCTGAGATGTATTTTAATAAGTTTTTGTAATATTACACTTCCAAAATTGCCAGCCATCAGTGGTGGGTCCTTCATTTGCTTCCAAATATGCTGGCTGTTGGAGTGCAATGCCAGGCTCTGTGTTGGCTCAGTCTGGAAAAGATGATTTTGGAGGTCTTGTACAACTTAACTCTGCAGTGAGATGACTTAACTATCTGCAGGCCTTTGCCATTGTGTTTTGTTGAGCATTATATGAAGGCAGAGCCTTGTGAGAGGATCTTCATAAGCGTCTAAAAATGAAACAGATGCATTTCAGTGTGAGGTCTGATGCTAAACATCTGAGGACTGTACTGCAGAGCTGCCAGGTGAGAGGCAGTGGGGCTCCAGAGGTTAACAGGGTGCCAGGGTCCAAGGCCAGCAGCCTGGTTACACAAAGGATCAGAGCGATGGCTCTTGCCTCAGCATCACGTCCCCAAGAGGCTGAGAGCTGGAAAAACCAGATAGATCCCTTCTCTTTCCCAATCAATCCTCTGTAGCAATCAAAGTGAAAGAATGGCATGTGACTCTAAGCTGCTGGCCTAAGCTCCTTGACAAGTGCTCTGGGAAGGGGCTTCCAGTGGCCTTGCAAGGCCCATACCTCTTCCCCAAAGAACTAGCAACCCTGTTGTTTCTAACTGCCTATGGGACATGGAAGAAGGAGCCAAGATTTTGGTGCACATCTGTCTCGTGTGTGCCAGTTGTGGTACAAGACTTTGTGCTCCTCCTGTTCAACAAGAACAATTCTTCAGGAAAACTGCCCCACAACCTTTTACTGTTTAGATGCTTTAAATCTCTGTAAAGGTTTTCTTCTGCTTTCGTGGGCAGGTTTGCTTTTGATTTTTCCACTATCACTGATGTATGCCAGCCTAGGCTGAGAATAATGTTGCAGTGACTTGAATGATGCATCTAGTAAAGTGCATGGGATAGGCATGATGTGGTATGAGGGAACCCTCAAGGGTTTCCATCAGGATCAGGTAGTTCCTCCTCAGCCCCCCTCTCAGACCAAAATGAGAAAAAAAACTCTCATATGCAACATAAAGAGCAAATCAAGTTTACAAAGTTTAGTTCAATCCTTGGAAAAAAAATCCAAATAAAAAAAGAACAGAAATATTATGGACTTGTACTGATCAGCATATTTTTAATACAGTTGTTTTGACTTTCACAAAAAGAACAAAACAAAACAAAAAAAGAAAGAGGGCAGTACAACTGAGGTAATCTGGGATGTAGATCAATGCCAGAGGATTTCAATACTTTAATCATGAGTTTTTTAACCTTTCGTTCTGTCTCCAAAGTTTTCTTGGGACTTTTTTTTTCCCACAGCAGAACCATTGTACTTCTTGCTGCATTCCCTGTGGTATGGGCAGATGGATCTGAAAGTCATCAGCAAGCAGTGAAAGTAATGCAGGTAAAAGAAATTGCTCCCAAAGTCTGGGAGGAGCACATGTGGGGAAGAGTATTTCATTGCGCAAATTCCGCACTGGTGGAATGTGGTTTTTTCCCCCTGAAATTATTACTTCATGTGATCAAGGCTTGTGCAAATGGAGGTTGACTGTATATTTACTCAAGGTAATGAGCACAGATTTCGTTTTGGAATATCTTTCTAACCCTTGAGTAATGTTGACTTGTTCCCATTCCCTCCCCTTTGACTATTATCTCCTGTTTAGTGTTTCTTGTTTAATCTAATGGGCTAATGGGTCATCTTCTGGTGTTGCCTGACTCAGTAAGGTGGTTAAAAGCCTGCAGAATATGTCAATACAAGCAGACAGAAATGAGTGGCCAACAGGATTGAACAGGGTGGACTGGTTACAGAGACAGTGAAGTTCATCAGATAGCAAACTCTCCAATCGCCTTCTAGCTCTCCTGTGGGGTGGTTGATATTTTTTTTTTTATTAATATTCAGGCTGCAGCCATAAAATCCCACTGTGTTGTTGAGCAGGTGTTTGATTAAAACTGTTTCTGGATCAGATACATATAATTCATGAAACTTTGGGCATCTGAATGAGTGTTTTCAGAAGTATAGACCCATTTGGATGTGCCTTCAATTTTGATTTTTGTGCTTCAGCCTCTTGGAAGATATTTCAGAAAATTGTCCCCAGACTGGTTCCCATAAGATTCAGTCAGAGGAAGAAATCACTTCATTCTTTGTGATTGCATTGTAACTTGGCAAAACTAGGTCTTCAGTCTCACTGCCTTCCTGACTTCTTCCCCCTGTAAGGGCATGTTTGCCCCTTCTGATGGAACTCAAGAAGGTCTATTCAATAATGCTGAGAGTATTGGGGAACTCAGACAAAAAAGTAGTACTAAACTGAAAAAAATTAGCTCTCTTCAAATACCACCATTTTTTTTCCCCCTCAGTGAAGAGCTTTAGAAAAGCCTCTCTGATTTTCATCTGAAATTAAAATTCCATATGCAGTATATTAAGTGGCTAATTATGTCATTCATTTTACAGCCTTCCTCTGAATGACTTGATTGAAATGAATGTATTTTAATCTTGGGGGGCGGAGGGGAGGAAGAAATAAATGCTTAGAGGCTTGTTCTGTTTCAGCACTTGCATTTTGAAACCTGAGTTAGATGTTAAAAACAAATACGGAATATCTTTCCTGGATTTAAAAACTGGCCACTTTTGCTCTTTGATACCACCTTTTGAGATGTGGTAATTGCATGTGTGATTGACAGGTAGATTAAAAGGGCAATTCTCTGGTTCAAGGAAGCAAAGGAAGGCAGTGGAGGAAAGTGTGAAGGAAAGTGTTCTAACTTACAGTCGTATTGGTTGGGCCGTTAAAATGTATTCAGTCATTCATTAAAGCTTATTCATAAAACTCATTATTCATTAGAGCACTTTGGGGAGTGGGGGGGAAAGCACTGAACAGCAGCAGTCATTTATTTACACTAGCAATTTCATCATGGAATTAGATCATGGGGCCAGATTCACCTCTGCACTTCAGCAGTTCAGTTTCACTGACATCATGGAATAACTACCAATTTAGACTAATCTGTGGCAGAACAGAACCCAGCCCATACTGCTTCTTTAAGAGGATGCCTTCGGCAATTTCTTTGCTGTCTCATTGCTGTCTAGGTCTTGAGAAACTTTACAAATGGATAAAAAATTAAAGAAGTATGAGAAATGGATCTTCTCACTGAGCAATGTTCTACTGAATCATTCCATTGAGATAGTAGGAGATGGATGTGAAAAGCATTCACATTAATAATTAGTATCTCATTTTGAAGAGTTTTTACCCCTGCTGCTCTGACAATTTTGAAACAAACAGTTTAGATTTTCAGTCCTCACATGAAAGGTTTGGGGTGACAGCAGAGGACAGGAAGGGATAACACCAAAGCTCTTATTTTGTTAGTATGATATACAGCATATAAGATCACAGTCGTCAGTAATGGGAAAGAACCAGTAAATTACTGAACTTATGCCTTTGCAAGGGAAGGTGTGTTAGGTAATGATCATTCTTCTTCATAGCAGCACTGGCATTCTTCTTCCTAACTGATTTTTAGCTGAATCTCACTGATGGAGCAGCCCATGTGAGGCTGAAGAAGTGACTTAGCACCTCTTAATTGATACACAGAACTGTCTGCAGGCTTCCTGCCTGGGGTGAATGTCATGCTTTGGAGGTCTCAGGCAGAATTTTTAAAACTTCTCTTCATTGACATTGCTCATCCTAGAAATCCTACATATTATTTTATGATTTGGGTTCTTACTGTAAGCTTGAAATAAAAGATATTCCTTTCTGTATGAATGAAATTAACACTTTTAAGGCATTCCTTATCTGTACCCTAATGCCACAAGTATTGTATCATAGTTGGCATGGGACTGGCAAGAAGCAAAGTCATAGCACAACTGCTCTGTGGATCCTTGACCTCCACCTTTTCTGGACCTGAGTTGAAGGACTCAGCACTGAGATATGTCACCAATCACATGGAACCTGAGGAAGATACTGATCCACAGGTCTACTAAACCAGGTGGTATTGTGGAGGCACACCATGAACTTGAGCTTTTTTTGGGTCTCTTGTTTTGCTTCTTTAAAAATTCTCCTTCACTGTGACCTTGAACTCTCCCTGTTGTGCAGGGTGATGATGTAAGTCCCAAGGAAACAGCCATGTGGAAAATCTGAAGCTCGTGGTCATGGGGCCAAGTTCTCTGATGGCAGAAAGTGGAGTAGTTCCCCTGGAGTCAGTGGACTTATTCTAGCTGACAATCTGACCTATTGAATTTCCAGTTCCTTTTGTGGGAACAGCTCAGTGAATGATTTGATCTGAATTTCTGGGGCAGGGCAAGTCAGGAAGATTTCAGACTTTTAATTGGCAGTATAATGTCTTTAGAAATTCAGTCTTTGTCATTTTATCTTCTGATCATCTTTCAGGCTGCACAGCTGTCTCTGGCTTTGACTCCTGTACAAAACCCACAGTCTCCATTACAGCAGTCCTTCCCTAGCTGACTACTTAGAGTTTGTCCTGGCAAAACAAAGAAAGACCCAGCAATTTCCTTTTGGGACAGCCTGTGTGAGCTCCAGAAGAGAAGGCAGCTCTGCTGGAAAGCAGGGGAGCTCCTTGCCATCAAAGCACTCCCAGAGCAGGAGGTAAAGGGGAGAAGATAAGAACCATCAGCACTGGCTCCCTGGTTCTCCCTCAGGTTCATATTCAGTGCCAGAGTGGACATTTGATATTGTGGCAAAAGAGATTAGGCAGCTAGGTGTCATAGCTGTGAAGACTGGGAAAAAAAGAGACAACACTACACTTCCCCAAAACCCAGAAGTACAGAGAAGACATCATGGGGTCATAGCAGGTTCTTTCCCCAAAGCTGCAGAAAATAAAAGAGGAAGAATTATCAGTAGCTCTTCTAGCTTCAGGGAGCCAAAAGAAGTCCATTCCTGCTGTTAGCTGTACTGGGCTATAACTCCCATGTGTTTCTGCAGTATCCAACTGCAGACTGGAAGAACTCCATGCAAAATCCTAGAAATGCCTCAGAAAAATTTCCAGTCCTCAGAAAAATGGCACATAGGGACAGTATCTTCCCCACAGTTGTGTAATCAAGAAGCTGGAGAAACAATAAGTTGGCATGCTGCCAAACTGTGCAGAAAATGGCTGACTCATGTCAGTATGCAATCTTAAACCTGAAATAATTAGTGTTAGATTCATAAGGGGGAAAAAAATGCAATGAGACTGTTGAAAGAAAAGCTGTCCTCACTGATAGTGTACTATAGGAGTGTCTAAAGCTGCTGCAAAGCAGAGTGTAGGTGGGGTAGACATGGTTAGTTCGAAGGTAGAAAAGAGAAGCATAAAATAATATCAAAAGCAAATTCATAAATATGAAGCAGAAGACATCAGGGAAGACCTTTAGTGCTGTGAGAAAAATGTGCATGATAGAATGCACATCAATGACATTAATATGGTACAAAAGGACAAAAACAAAACTCTGAGCTGTGTGCCAAGAGAGAGTAGCAGCACTTACTTAGAAAAATGAATGCTATGGAGACAGCAGGACATTACTAAATGTATTAGGATGCAAAGGCTTCCTTGCAGCTCTGCCAAGGAGGGAAAGGAATTGTAACCATGCAAAGCTGAATTAAAGCAATACAATGACCCCATGCCATTAGGCAAAGTAAATTGCAGGTTGAATCAGTGATGCTGGCAACAACAAATCCTCTACTTATGGCTGCACCCAGCAAATTGTCACCACACAGGGGCTTTAAGTTTGAAGCAAACAATTCATGCAGGCAATGGAGGCAGAACAAATTAAAAAAAAAATAATTACATGTGCCAAGCTGGCACTATTTGCTAGCATCCTTGCAACAAAGCTGTTGGGAGGCATATCAAGAACTGTTTGAAGGGGAGGATGTCTTCCAGGCATACAATTGCCTTCATCTATTTCTATCTTTTCAATTTTTGCCTCCAGTAGTGACTACAGAATAAAAAGAAAAAATAATTGGAGCAGTAGAGGGAATGGAAAAGTAAGGCATTTTTAAGCATGTTAGGTAACAAGTCACACAAGCATTATGGATGCTGAGATGCCAGACAACCTACCCCTTTCTGAAACCTGAAGTACCTTCAACAAGCAGGAACAGTCTGTTCAACTGAATTCCTACAAATGAGGGCATATCCAGCTTGGTGAGAACACAGACATTAATTGTACGTAGGGTATTGACAAAAACTTTTGGGGAAAGAAAGAAACTACCTCTCCACATCCAGGAGAAGAGTATATGCAAATGGTTGTGAGCACTGCTGGGATCAAACGTGAAGTGGTAGAGCATCAGTGCTGTCAGCAAGATGTATTGAAAGGACTCTGAGAGGTCAGTGCCATGGCTGCTGTGTTCTGGGGATGGACACAGAGATCGTGTGGCAGAAGCTGTACCACACCATGATCCCACCTGCATCTGTCAGGGAGCAGACCTAGAGCCGAGTTAAATCATCCTGGTGTGGGGACTGTTTACAGAATCCTGTATGAGACATCTGTTGATCTCCCAAGAGCCCAGACCAACCTCAGCAGTTTAGAGAAGCCTCGTGCTCTCAGGGGCACACACTCCATCCAGAGTCTGCAGGGATTTGCAAACTACCTGACAACTTTTCTCCCACAGCTTTCACATATGTGCAAGTCATTGATACAGCTCCTGAACAGAGATGAAATTTGGACAATATGGACAACTGGTATCATCAGAGAATACACCAATCACCCATGTGAAAAAACAGAGACCTAATTATCCCACTTCTAATAAAGAGGCAGATACATAACATATTGCTAGTGAGCGGTTCTACACCTTAGAAAAAGATATGTTCCTCCTGCAAATCAGCATCTTAATTTTAGTATCTCCAGCAGAACAGGGAGGTACCTCCAAACTGAAACACTTTTCTTTCTATTGGAAAGGAAAGAAAGCAGGAGGAAATGCCTCCATTTTCAAGAGTACTGGATCTACTAAAACAGATTGAAGGTAATCGCAATACCCAGATTGCAGGGAATGAACATTTTCTTTGGGAATTGTCCAGCTCTCCCCTGGATCTGCAGTCTGTGCAGAGGAAACAGCAATGAAAAGTAGAAGCACACTGCTCTTTCCACCATCCATAGGGAGAACAGAAATTTGCCTCCCAACCCAAATTTGGCTATTTGGGCTGCTACTCAGACATCTAGTCAAGTGGATGAATTTCAAGCAATGAAGTACTTTAACAGGCAGAATATCCTGTGCAGTGGGAACACATCTGTTTGCTTGCAATCCATCCTCAAATGGACTCTTCAGTTACCACCACAGCACTGCCACTAAATGGCAAAGTCAAATTTGCACTTAAAATGCCTGAAATTTTATTAATGCCAAAGAACATGAAGAAAATACATATCATCTCTGTTCTCAAATGGAGAAACAATCTCACAGAAAACACAGTTCAACCTGCTTCTGTCGTCTGATACTCTGAGCAGTGGCATCACTAATGTGACTAACAGCAATGAAAGCAATACAGACAGAAGAAACACATGAAAGTCAAACCCTCCCATGACTGATGAAATAAAGACCTCACAGAACTACCAGCAGGACAAGGTATTTTTTTCATATTATTTCTGCTGGACATACAATGTTCTGCGATGCAGACTATTTTATTGAACACATAAGTTCTTGCTCATAATATAGCATTTGTAAATATGTATTTCCCTGAAATCAAATACATTAAGTTGCTGTGCACAGAAGACATAGAGGTAAGAGTGAATTATGCACTCTGCAGACCTGATTGAGAGGGCACACATCAAAGCAAAAGAGCAGTGACTGTGGGGATATATGTGACACCCCAGAAATACACTGCTGAAGAGCTCAAGCAGAATGCAGTCATCTGTGCTCACAAGTGAACAATACACCAACTCCAACATGAAGGCTGCTTCCAGGTGTACACACAAAGCAGTACAGAACCCTGGCATGAAAGAATAGCCTCTTCAAAGACAGAGGAAAATAGCCTTACTCCCACAAGAAGTGAAAAGAAAAAAAAACCCCAAACAAAACTCCCATCCTGGTGTATTAGCTATAAAATGAGACATATTAAGAATGTACATGTAAAGGTTCTCACAGCCTGTGCTGTTCACGATTAGTGCTGTGGTCTCAAATGTGACTAAAGCTACAAAACTGAAGCGCCTGTTTGGGACCTGGATATTCCAGCAGAGGATAATGTCACCTTAGCCAGCAGTGAATGAGAAGCACAGGGGGCACAGAGGGAGGGATAAACCTGCGGCATGGAAAGGGAGCTGCAGGGAGCAGGCAGCTGCAGTCTGGGTGGGAGGGAGAGGGGAGGCAGGGAGCAGCAGAGTCTCAGTCCCTAGGGGAGCATAGCCCTGGGCAGCCAGGCTTCCCTGCCTGCTGCAGAGCACAGGAGGAGTGACATTTCTGGTGTCCCTTACAAACACATCATTTTAAGGAACAGTACTGAGGGCAGGAATAAGCAACTGCTGTTCATTTTGAAGACCCTAAAAGACAGTGTGCCTACAGCAACCTTTTCAAGCACTTGAGCACCTGGCCACCAAGTCTGCAGAAGGTACCCAAAAAAATAAGCCCACTTAGAGTCACTCAGCAAGAGGTACATTCCCTCTCCCCTGCGCCCACAAAAAACAATAGGATGCCCACTAATCAAAAAGGGGTCTAACCAGTTTTATTTTCTACTTGCTATAATAGAATAAGCCTGGTCATTTGAAAACTATTCGAGAAATGTATTTTTATGGGTCTTCTTCTAAGGCCAAGAAATGCTTGGGGTGCTTGTGGGAATTAGGTGCCAAAAGGATGAGTAGGAAGAGGTGTGTCATGCTGTCACTGATGGCAGAGCTACCGCCTGTCATTCAGTGTGCTTCTGCGCTAGCACTCCTAAAAAGGGGCTCCCATTGCTAGCATTTCTGTCCTCACATTTCTGAAGCCCATCTAATTACTGAAAGTGTCACCAAAATTGCAGTAACACTGATAGTTTTTATATAATAGTTGATCCTTTACAGAGAAAATTCGGGGTGCCTTTGATCTGGATCATCTCTCAGGTGTTTAATATCTATTTTGATATAAGTCAGAGAGAAGTTAGAGAGACAGAGAATATTTAAAGAATGAACCAGATAAAACAAGATGTCAGCCTCCAATTGTACATTTCTTAGGATTAGAGCAGACATATTGCTGGATTCCAGGTCTTCACTGGCACTCATGACAGAAAGCTGCTGCAGATAGGGAGCTCTGCAGGGTCTTGTCACTTAGAGTGCAAATATGGTCTGAAAAGTGTAATGTCTTTTTCTTCTTGCTGTGGCTTTGGGTAATGCAGATATGATCTTCAGCAGCACCTGAATGATAAATCAAAATGCTGGCAAAATAAAAACTCCCCCCACAAAAACAAAAAAGCAAAAAACCAAAAAAATACAATACAACACCTTTGCAACACAAAATAAAGGCAGCCAGCAGTATTTTTATTGGTTAAGTGATTTTTTACTCTCATTAATGTCAATTGGCTTTAAAACAAATCCTCGGCTCCATAGTGAAAAAGAATATATTTGCCATGTTGGTCAAAATCATGAGATTTTTGGACACAAAATGCATAGCCAAAACAATTGTGGTCCTCTTTTTGTTTTAAACACTTAGATAGCATTATGAAAAATAAGTCAGTAACTTCCTTTAAGGACTAATGTCTACAAAGAGCACAATGCAAAGGGCTCTGCTATAGCACTGTGGTCTCCTTCCCCCATCTGCTGGGCTTTCTTTGCTACTGCAGAAGTTGAAAGTCTTTTCTAAGACCAAGATTACTTATTTTAATCTTCCCCCTATCCTTTATCTCTCATGTTTATTTTGTCACTTATGAGGCCCTGAATGAAGCAGTGTTGCTAATCCTGACATGTATCTACCTGATTTATGGCCAGAGGAGGTGGTTTTTTTAAGATAAAGGAAAGGTTTGCTCTAATTTTGTAAAGATTAAAAAAACCCCCAAAAAATCCACAAACAAACCAACAAAAAACCCCAACATTTTGGGTTAAATTTATTTCTAAAGTGAAAGAACATTTTGCTGACAAAAGTAGGTTGCTTCCTGTACCTAAAAGACTCTGCTTTAATTCTGTATTACAGATCTTAACAGGATGAACAGGAATTTGGCTTGGACTTCATACCATAAGCAATGACTAACCAAGTATCTACTGCAACAAGTTATTTATTAACAGTGACTCACAAATTAGAATCTACACAAATGTTTCTCTTTTTAAGAGTCCAGGATGGATCTACCTCAGTACCATTTAGGTCAAAAAAGTATTGCTATAATATAAACTGGGTATATTTACATAGAATTATCAATGCAGTATTACCAATGCACAAAGTCAAACATGCACACACCTCTGTATTATTTTTAGAATTGTTTTTCTTAGTTGCAGCACATTTTAGAATGCCTTGCAGTCCAGAATATGGAACTACCCAGGATTTATATACATTTACTGTCAAAAACTATATGCCTTTTTGGGTATGTGAGAAGATCTCATGTGAAAGATAAAGCAGGAGTACACATTTTAGCTAAATCTAGAACAGGTATTATGATAATTTGTCTGAGAACTTCCTTGAAGAGCTAACCAAAAGCTCTGTGAGGAAAACTTTGCACCATGATCTGAAAACACCGTTTTTAAAAAAAGCACAGATGGTAAAAGATCCCTAGAGTGGGCTTACAAATGTAACTCCAACATGAGCATGTATTATAAAAACAAACAGTTTCCCACGAAAAAGATCGCAAAACCTCCTAAGAAATGGCTTTGCTCGGCACTGATATATATTCAGTCATTTCAGTAAAAATTCAAAGGGGATCTAGGCTAAGGCCAAATGCTTCTGGAAAATTACTTTTTTTTTTTTTTTAAGAAAGCAAAGTTTTTACAATATTAAAAATGCCTCTACAGTGGAAAGTTCAGAATTATGCAACACGATTAAAAAAAAAGAACTAATTAGATGCAGTGACAGGAGGCGGCGGTCGAAGAAAACATCTTAATGTCAAGATTCTTGAAGATGGAGAGTTATTTTGGATGCCTTCATTTTTGGGCAGCAACTAGAGGAGAGCCACACTTCTAGAAAATGTTTCAGCTTCTGAATACTGGGTTCCGTTGAAGTATTCATTTTCACCCAAAACTTAACAATTGGTTCTGTGGTCTTGCAGTTGAGTGATTGTTGTGGTACATTCTCCTGAGTGTAAAAACATGGTAATACCTGAGCATTGTGCTTTGAGGCTTCATACATTACTGTCCATAAAATGCTTAAAATAGACTTTAATGGAAGATCTCACAAATGTGCAAAAGACTACTATTATCGTTTTTTACAAGATTGAAATTTAAGGGGTGAAGGAAAAAGAAATGTTGTGGCAATATGACAAGTGCTTCTTTTTACTGTTCAGGTATGGGCAGCAGGAGAAGAGCCCAAAGTAAACAAGCAAGACCCAGGTAAATTAATTAATGAATAATTGAAAAATATTTTAAGTAACACCCACTGTCTTTATAATGAGATTGTAAAAGCGAAGTATTTCTAAAAATTAGCTGATCTGGAGGTTTTTCCTTTGATTCCAATATCTTTAATGTACATCACAGAAACAGAAGAGATTGTAGCCTTTTGGCAAACCTTTTACAGTATCAAACAAGAGCTCTCTTCTGACTTTGAAGATATCCTGCAATCAATTAGGAAGGCCCTAAATGATGTTGGAATGAGTCAGGAGTTTTGCAGAATAACTGGCAGGCTTCCACTTGGAGAGAATCATTGGGAATATGAGAAAACAGGCAGGATTAGACATCCCCATTAAAGACAACAGCATTAGGAGCTGTTTTGAAAACATTAGAGCTTCTTCTTGCCTAATGCTTCCAAAACTGCTGCTCTCAGCTAAACTGAACTGATTTGTTCTGTGTCTTTATTTTTAGCATGGGAAACTCAAAATAAACTTGGAAGAAGTTCTTTGAAGTGAGATGCACAAGTTGAAATGTGAAAATTGCATCTCAGCACAACAGAGTCACACTTTTTTTTCTTGCGAGGTTAGTTAAAGTAGTGTAATCTAAAGTACTGTAGAAGATGAAGGACAATATTTTAAAGCTGTTTTCCCTTGTTCTGCATTGATGTGAAAGACTGTGGGAGATGGAAGGCAGCAGTGGTGTGGCCCTTTCATAATCTGAATTCCCACTGAGGAAATAACCTTGGTTGCAACCAGTGCCTGATGAATTCCTCCACTGATCTGAAAACCAAAGATAACTGCTTTGTACCTAGCAGGCCATCTCTACACTTTCAGAAGGGACAAATTAACTTCAGCTCATCTGTGCAAAGCTAATCATCAGGGCTCTATTTTCTGAAGCCAAGGAGCTGCAAAGCTCTTCATATCGTGCAATCTGAAAGGACACTGACACACAAACCTTTACATTTGCAAAGAAAAATATGTGCAGGAGTTGGAAATAAAGTGAAAGCTTCCTCCCTGCCTCTGCCCTCTCTTCCTTCCTCCTTTTCTCACTCCCTCATCGCTAAAAAAAACAAAAAACAAAACAAAACATAAAAAACCAATAAAAAAAGAAAAAGATAAAAGGTGGCATTTTGCGTATACCCAAGGAAGTAAGAGACCCAGATTGGTCTTTGTGGTGTGCTTTGGTTATATTTGGGTATTTTTTATCCCCCTTCTTGTAGTATTATTCCCATTAATAGCACCAGAGTTTGAAAAAGACTAAAGACTCCCAGGGTTGCCACTGGTAATTTTTCATGCAGAAGCTACAGCGTATTTTCCTCACTGTAGTAGATCCTCTTATCTGGTTTGTTATCAGTAGAATTCCCTACATACTAAAATCCAGAGGCAGCAAAATACTCAGGCGTGTGTTTAGAGATAAGCTTGTGTTTACATGGTTTGCTAGAAGAAGACCTAGAGACAAAAGCTGTTATGGAGAAACTGTGGTACCATATGGACATTCTCTCGATTGTCACATTTCTTCCAGATCTACATATGCTTTTCAGGCTGAAAGCTGGAGAAGAATGTAGTGCACACATTTCAACAGCACTTTTGCTTCCCTGTAAAACCAATGGCTTTAACACCTGGCTCTGAGTCCTAATGAAGGGGAGAGGTCAAAAATTAATGGTGCAGCCTAAGCTGAAGCAAAAATCCTAAGTGTTTGGTTTTTTCAGAAAAGAAAACAAACAAGGACAATAAGTGGGATGGCTGACTGTTATTGGGAAGCATTTTAATTCCAGTTTGTACAGCAAATGCTCTTCAGCTACGCAGATAGAAAACGTCTACAGATTTCAGTAGTATCCTGTCAAGTAGGTTCACACAAAAAAAAAGACAGATGGCAAAGGATTATATTTAATTCTTTTTCCTAATTCATCTTTTCCTGACCATTCTACTGCACTCAGTCTAACTGGAGAGATTTACCAGCTTAACTTCCCCTCTGTAGCTTACAGTGACAAACCACATAATAGATTTGTGACTTCCCATCATTAGGAATGTTTAATTGGACACAACTGCTTTTCATCAGATGCCTTTAAATGCTGCTTCTGAACACAGGATGTTTACAGCATTACAACAGTAGAACTCCAGCTTTATTTTTAAAGTAAACATCCTAAAAAGCCCAGGAATATTGTAGTGTTTCTGGTGAATGTAGCTGTCCTGCTCAAAGAAGAATTTCACACTGGAATCTCTTACACAGATGTGCACAATCTCACAGCACAACACTAACAGCAGTGTCCTTAAGATACCTTGCTGTTTCTTTCCTGTGCTGTTTTTTTCCCATGCAGATAAAGAAAGGAAGCCACGTAGCACAGTCCTGATAATGCTGGAAGCGTGCAGTCCGTGATTCAGTGTGAGGGATCCGTGCTGCTGTCACAGCTCCTCACTGCCTGCCTGATTCTGCCATTTCTTCCTCTCCACTCCACTACTTAAAGCTATTTTTAAAAATTCTCACTGTTTTTTTATGTCTTGGTTTTCAAGCACCTGCCTCGAGACATGCTGCCCCTGATGATCCTGGTGCTTATAATCAATAATAGCTCCTTACAGAGTCACTGGGGAACTGATGCTGTTCAGCACCTACCTAAGCATAGTTTACAGAGAGTGGACCCAGTATAAGATCTGTGCTGCCCTCTCTGCTCCTCCTAATTGCTCTTTTAGATAGTCCTTTTGATTCTCTGTGCATTTGTAATTCTTCCCTTTGAGTTTCTAAATTTCTCCAGTGAAAAATATTTCAAGAAATGGCAGTTACTTTTCTTTCTGTACCTTTTCTTTTAGTTTCTCTCCTCTCCTTTTCTTTGATATCACTTGCTTTCTTTTCACAAGAAAAAATCCTGAGAGGCACATGGCAGTGACAACAGCACCATCTTCTGTTCTGCAGAGATCATTCAAGCTTCACTCTTGTGTCTATGAGTGCTTCTGACGTGGGTCTGATTGAAAAATCTACTGCTGGATCTGAACTAACTCTTCATGAGTTTCAATGTCTGAACAACTCTGAATGTATGTGGGGCAGTGTGTGTGTGTGAAAGGCACCAAAGGATTCTCATAGCACTTCTCTCTGTGAGACTTTATATATGTCTTTTATTCCTCTCCTCATAAAAGTTCAGTAGCAAACATTAGGCTCCTTCCCTGCAGCTTGACACATTGACAGCCTCTGGGTTTGTTCATTTATTTATTTATCTATCACTATGGGTGTTATCTTTACTTTCTACCAATAGTACTGTACTAATTGTTGCCAAGGAAAATACATAGCATCAAAAGATGACAAGATATACACAGAGAGGGGGGTCAGCTTATCAGTCCACGTGGAAAGCCATAGATCACAGAAGGTCACAGAACACGTGCTTCCTCAAATTTGTGTCACAAAGGGTTGTTTGGGATATAATAGAGGAAAATGTGGTGGGAGTTAGCAAAAGATAAACGCTAGGTCTTACTTGAAAGACTAATATATGGACAACTCTGACTGGTAGCATGGGTAGGTCAGTCTGAAGTCAATCTTGGTATGAGATAAGAGGAAGAGGAAGGATAGACTAATGGGTCTGGAAAAGGAAGGAGAAAAGAAACACCATGTGTTTGATGTAGCACAGAACAGGGAAGCAGCAGAGGGACATAAAGGGAGAGGTGGCAAGGTCAAAACAGCAGGTTAAGAAACGGATCCTCACAACAGCAAGATCTAATTAGGGTAAGATTGCTTTTGTTAAGCCAGGAAAGGGGATGTGGATGTGATACACCAATAAATCAGATAGTAATTTTTAAATATGTGAGTAGTTAGGAATATGCCTGTTTTGGGGAAATTCTGCAGACAGACTTTGCAATATAAAGGATTTATTCATCTTTCATAAAGAAGTTTGGGGATAGAAATGTGGAGCTAAACTCAACAGATAGCTTGTGAGAAGTCATAGCTGATAGATTGTAATAACAGTAGACAGGATAGTCAAATCGGGGTATATGAATCAGGCTGGCATGCCACAGAGGACAAACTCCAGACTCACTGTATGTGGGTAGTAAATTCAGAAATGAAAGGGAGGAGAGAGAGAGAAGTGGTGGCTGAAGGGACTAGCTGAAGGGGCAAGCTGAATCTCATTTTAAAATGATGAAGATTAATACATGTTTGCATTGTGAGGTGAAAGAGCGGGAAGAATTGTTTGTGAGGGTGGGGAGGCAAATAAAACAAGCACTGGAGGATCGGGCCATAACAGCACAACTACCTTGCAGCAATTTTTAGGACCAGATTTCCTGGCTGCATTATCAATGATTTCCTCTTTCAGTTAGAACACTTCTGCCTCTATCTTAGCAAGAGGGTTCAAGGACTTCAGGGCAAACTGACAAAAAATAGACAATTTTCTTCTTTCCCTTTCATACCTCCTGTAAATTTCCTTTTCCCCTGGCAGAGAGTGGAAGTGCTGTCTCAGAGTGAGAATCATATAAAAGCTACGTGTACTGCTGGTTTTTTGCACAATAGCACCGAGGAAATCTAGAAGAGAACATGAATATACATAACCATAATAACTGGTAGGGTTTATTGCACGGAGCGCATCTGGACTTTTAATTTCATTATTGCCTGGCAGAGATGTGGGGCCAAATTTTCCACATAACTTTCAGAAATTTCCTGTTTCCTTCTCCTGCCTGCAGTGGGAGAGGGAAGAAAAGGCTGTGTTATGTACCTGGTCCCCCTAGAGACCTTACGTTGTGCAAACACACTCCTGTAAGGAAAAAAGTCATGGTGCAGGGTTAGCTGAGCCTTCCTCCTTATGAACCATGCAGAATTATCTGTAAATGTGCAGGTGGTAGTACAGGACTTCAATGAGAACAAATGTATGTTGTGTGATCTAAAACCATCATAGAAACAAAACTTTTTAAAGACACAGACTTTGCCTGGGTTCTAATAACCTGTGATGCCTCAGCACCTTAGCAGTGGCTTTATGGTGACAGCATAACACATCCTTCCAAAACTGTAAGTGGGGATTTCCAAGACTTTTAATTTTCTGTGGTTTATACTGTAGTTTTATCCATAATTCTTTTCTAAGCTAACCAATCACTAGAATGATCATCCAGAAACTTTTCCTAGTACAGAATTGCTTGTTTGTGCGATCACAGGGGAAAGTATTTACATAAGAACAAGTATACATTTGTCCAAAAGAAAAGGCAGGTAACTAAAGGCACTGATTTTTAAACTGCGATTCAAAGGAAGGAACCTCAGTCCTCTTGTATTACTAAATGAATGTAGAATTACAGCTCCCAATAAAAACCAATAAACTACTACTGTAAAGCATTTAAATTGCAAAATCAGCCCAAATTTGGTCAACTTGTTATCATGTACTGGAAAACCCACACCATCAGCAAAGGTACAGTTAAAAAGTTCAGATAAGAATTAACAAAAGCCATATGCTGAGTTTGGAGGGGACCTGGAGAAGTCAGGGAATACAGGATACCTTACAAATAGGAGTGCAGAGTACATGAGAGATTGGCAGGTGTGGGATGTTCTGAGTGCTGAGGCTGGTGCAGCAAACCTAGGTTGAAAGGGCTTTGGAATCATGACTGCAGCTGGCAGGCTGGGGGCCTGAGAGCAGGGCTGCCTTAGGAAGAAGGTCGGAAGTGGCTGGGATAAGCTTGGAAAGTGGAGAAAACAGAACAGACATGGTCTTGGGTGATGCAGAAGTATGTGTGGGAATTGTAGAGCTGGAAAGCACAAATCTAGGGTGCTAGCAGGAAGACACAACAACTGCGGTATGAGGGTGTGAATGGTGTGGTTCTTGACACCTGAAAATCACAAAACACTGCTGAAAATTACAAAATGCTTGCTCATTTTCTCTCTCTTAACTCCATATCCACCTTTCTGGTTTGTTTTTGTTTGTTTCTTCTGTTTTGTTGTCATAATCTTCCACTCAGAAGCTCCCCAAGCCCGACCTCCCTTTTTGTCTGATAAGACAATCTACAGTGAAACAGTTCAAATTTAAATGCTGTTGTTTAAATTGGTGCAACATCATTTTAGATTTGGCACTCCACTGTGATAAAACTAAAGGCAAAGCAGAATTCAGACAATAATGAAGAAACAGCATAACACATAGTATACTTGAATCTGTTTTGATTACTAGTTGTTGTGCAGACCATTAAGTCTTCATTTAGTTACGGTTGCCAGGAAGGGAAGAGTAAAACTATATAAAAAGGAATCCCCTGCTTGGTATTGTTTCAAGCCTGACAAAAAACCTCCCACAACTCATCAGACTGCATGCTATAAGTGGAAATGAAAAACTATTACAGAGCAAATAGATAAACAAAATATATTATGGCATATAAGAGATTTCAATTGTAAACATCCTATTTACTGAAGTACGTTGTAACAATTCCTCATATGAAACATGTTTCTGTGTGTGTGAAACAAAGTACTAAGTTCTACTTTACATTTGAGTAAAATGTATCATTTGAACTGTTTTCTTGAGCTTTTACTAGATTTTGTAATTTATCACAGAGTGATAAGGTGCGTGGAAACTTCTTTTTCCAGAATATGTTGCATATCTAGCCACAGTACAGGCTCAATTCTAATAAGAAAATTCAGTGGCTTTGCAACCAGTAGGCTCTCAAAGATAAAAAGATTTCTAAAAATGTTTGGAGAAAATGGATAGCCAGGAAAAGGAGAGGCTACTCATGTGATTTGGAGAGGAGTGATTAAGTGGAATCTCATTTGAAAAAGTTGCAGTAAGCCTTTCTTGTTCACTAGACTCTAGGAAACTACAACTTGGCCAAGGTAATGCCCACACCCATTAGAAATCGTGTTGGGCTGTGCCAGGAATTTGCTATCCATTGCTTTCACAGGAAAAGAAGGTTCCAGGTTTGCCTTTTCCTATGATCACATCTTCTAGGGCAGTAGTTCACCACCACTTTTGATGTGCAAGGTTTTTTTTCATGGGAATTGTAATTTCTCATGGTGAATTTACACTTACTGGAAATCAGCTTGATTTTCAGAGTTAGGCTTCGGCTGGACCAGTACATTGAACTTCACAGGAATTGTTCTCTTGCCTGGACCCTTCCAACAAGCCAACAGCAATGGAGCCAGCATCCAGGAATGCCTCTGACCTGAGGCAGACACAAGGCACTCAGGCAAACCTCTGGTAGGTTGTGATGAGAGTAGTGACTGGTTGCAGCAACTCCTGGCATAAATGCTTAGAAACAATACGACAGGTGGGAAAACTGGGCATTTTGTGTATTACCGCTGCCCGATCTTTCATTGTAACGCGCGTGAAGGGAGTTTTTATGGCACACAAGGATGGAACTTCACCCTCTCCAGCGAGACGTTCGCACCTGGGATATCTCCAATCGGCCTCCCGTGCTGGGCCAGGTTGCGCTTAGCAGCCACCACGGCCGGGAACACTCACACATCGGGTTATGACCTAAAGATGAAGAACATTTTAAGCGTGCACACACACACACACACACACACATACGGCCAAGCCAGTCAATCACGCCGCGTTCTCGCCTCCCACCGCCCCTCGCGGGCCCCGCCCGCTCCCGCCTGCGCAGCCGCCGCCGCCGCCGCGCCTCCCCCCGCGATGGAGGTGGTGCTGGCGGACACGCTGCTGTCCCGCTGCGGGGACCGCGCCGCGCTGCTGCGGGCGCTCAGCGCGCCGCTCTGCGCCGAGCGGGCGGAGGCGCTGCGCCTGCTGCTGCAGCGCCTGGCGGCGGGCGGGCCGGCGGCGGGCGAGGCGGAGGCGCTGCGGCGGGCGGCCTGGGAGGTGGCGCTGGAGCGATGCCGGCCGCTGCTGCGGGCCGGGGAGGGCGCGGCGGGGAGCGGGGAGCGGGTGCGGGCGGCGCGGGCGGCGCGGGGCGCGCTGCGGCACTGCGTGCAGCTCTGCGGGGCGCCGCTGGCAGCGCGCCTGGCCCGCGACGCGCTGGCCGAGCTGGCGGCGGGCGGGCCGGGCGCGGAGGAGGCGGCGGTGGAGGCGCTGGTGGCGGCGGCGCCGCGGCTGGAGGAGCCGGAGCTGCTGTCGCGGTGCGCGGCGGCGGCGCTGGCGCTGGTGCGGGAGGAGGGCGAGGGCGAGGCGGCGGCGGCGCTGGTGGCCGGGCGGCTGCTGCCGGCGCTGGGCGCGAACGGAGCGGCGCTGCCGCGCGTCTGGGAGGGGCTGCTGGGCGCGGGCGGCGCGCCGCGGGCCGGGCGGGCGCTGCTGGCCATGAGCGCCTTGGCGGACGCGCTGCTGCCGCGGGGCCCCGCGGGGCCGGGGCTGGACGCGCGGCTGTGCCCGCGGTTCTGGCGGCTGGTGCAGGAGGGCCTGACGGAGCGGGACGGGCTGTGCCGCAAGCGGGCCCGCTACCTGCTGAAGCGAGCGCTGGACCTGAGCGGCGGGCAGCGCGCCGAGCTGCGCTGCCCCCCGGACGGCGAGCACGGTACGGGCGGGCACGGGATGGGACGGGCGGCGCGGCCTGGCCAGCAGGGCCAGGGGGAACGCGGTTCCTTGTCTTCTTCTCCTTAGAATCCAGTCTGTTTTGGTGGTCTGCTGAGAAGAACGAGCAGCTCCTGCAGTTTTGGGAAACTTACATTTTGATAATGGAAACTTTGGAAGGAAACCAGGTAGGAGCGCTGTCACATCTGTGCTCATCCTAGATGGACATGCTGCCTCACTTGTGGCGTATGTGAATGTTTTTGTAGGGGAGAGTATTTCCAGTTTTGGTGAGTGAGGATCTCTAAGTCAGCATGAACTGTAATACTTTTGTTTCAACCCTTAAATACTTAAAACATTGTCATTCATTGGGAGTAAATTCAGAACTCCTCTCTGTCCTCGGAATACATCCGGCTAATGCAATGGCAGAAACCTGGAGTGCAGGTAATTGCAAGACCGGGGTAACCAGCTTAGTGAAAAATCCGGTTATTGCACACAATAACTTCTCTTGGACAGAGGGAACTCTGTCTGTATGGTAAAGTACCTGTGGTCTTGGATTAAAACTGTTTGTGAGTCCAGCATACTCAGCAGAAAAATTCCTGTTGACTTGAGACTTCCATAATTGTGTGGTGTTGGGGTGTTAACTATTGCTAGTGTGCCCACCTCCCTGTAGTTATTTTATGTTATTTGTACATGATTGTCCTGTAACTGAGATACTGTTAATTTGAATACTTGATTTTAGATATTTGTGCTGTTCTAATTCTGAGGGGTAGAATGGTTACTAGTAAGTATTGTCCTTAAAATACGGTAGCATTGAATTATCAGGTGTTTTTCAACTGAGTGTTGCATACCACAGGCTTTGCAGGTTTATTTAAACGTACTTCTATTGTCAGTTGCTGTTTTAATGCTATTGATTGTAAATTCTAGTCTGAGTAACTGACAGCTCCTGAGTTTGAAGTATAAACAAACTATTTATACCTGATTTGCATTTCAGATCCATGTCATAAAGCCAGTATTACCAAAACTAAACAGTTTATACGAGCTTGCCATATCAGAGGATAAAGGTAAGATGGAACTTTTTCTACTTAACTGACTAATATTAAAGAGATTACACTTTTCTGTTTACTTCTTCTTTTTTAGTAGCAGCTTTTAGTAATGTTTTGTTTCTCAAATTAGGTGTTTTCTTGCTGGCTGTTCCAGTTTTTGTGGGTTTGCTCTATGCATAGGTTGGCAAACTTGCATAGGCAGCGGCCACTCTGCTCTGAGAAGAAACCCTAGCATATATTTATTGCTTACTGTAATTGTCTTGGAATACTGTTTTTCTGTCAGCAAATCCAAATTAATGGTCATTTCCCACTGTATTTTGCTTGACCTAAGATAATGTGAAAATAAAGCCAGAGAGTCTTGGGGTTGTAGAAGACAATTCACCTGCATAACTTTGTAAAAGGAGAAAAAAAAACCCAATTCAATTTGCTGGAAGTGGGGAGAGGATAAATAAAACAAGTGCTGAGTGGGTCTAGGATGCATGAGCACATGTTATTAGGTAGTACAAAATGTTAGAGATTTGTAAAGTGGAAAGACTATTATAAAGTGCAACTTTTGCAGGTAAATACATTGGTATAAATAGAGTTGCCAGAAGAAAGATGTTGCACTTCTTAGTAATTTTAATTTGTACCTAATAAAGTAGAGAGTAACTTTGGAAAACTGTGATCATTTTAAAATTAGATTTAGCAAGGTGTTTTTATAAAATGAATGGCTATAGTCATCTTTTTGAAATGTCCTGTGAATAGACTATAACATTGTCCAGAATGTCAGTATGTTATGTGTTAGTGTGTCACTGTAATTTCTGTGTCTGTTCAGAAGAATTTCTTTTTTGCAAGCAGGTTGGCTGTTTCACCCATCGTGGCATGTGTGCATTTATAGACGAATGTTTGAGAGTGAGAATAAAACACTGACAAAGGAAGGAATTCTTCATTTTCTGGAGCTTTATGAAACAAAGCGTCTTCCAAATTCACTTGGTTTCTCAGAGGTAAGGGTAGCAGGTTACTGTTACTTGCCACAACAAATAAATGTTCTAATTTGTAATAGATCTTAACACTAATTGCTTCAGTAGTTGGAATTAGACAAATTCTGTCTCTGTAGTGTAATCAGTGTATTACTGTATCCATAAAACATACAAGCCCCACACTTTAAAATGTTCTCTATGTGGGAAGAAATACTAAATATTCAAGGGTTTGTTTATTACTTTGTTTATTATATGTGTATTGACTATCTAACCAGCCTACACTTTCGTAAGGAATGATCTACATTATATTATTTAAACTTCATAGGAGCATTCCCTCAGAGGTTAGCATTCCTGATTTATACAATTTAAGTCAGTCTCTTGATGAGTAACTTGAAATAAAATCAACCTTAATATGCACCCTAAATCATTTTAGCTGCATTGTCTCTTTGTCATTCCTCTGTTTCATGTTTAAATCTATTTTCACTTTTTCCCAAAAGGATTTATTTGCCTGCATCTTTTGCAATACTCTGTGAAATGTATCTAGTGGAAAAATCTCTTCTTGTTTACTCTCCTTCTCTTTGGTTTCTTCCTCTTTATGCTTCTACTATTTACCACTAACAAGAATATTCTCTAATTTCTGGCTCTGTCCTTTAAAGTTTGGTGAAATAGGTCTAGTTAGCTTCTATGTAACACTGCCTTAGAAATGTACATTTCACCGTTCTTGTTTCTTTTTTTCAGTTTGTTATTGGACCACTAATGGATGCCCTCTCAGAAAGTTCCCTCTACAGCAGGTAAACCACTGATTTAATTGATCAGTTATTTATTTAGTTTCTTGATTGCTGCAAATGTGTTCTAATAATGCTGGCTTAAGTATGTTGGTAAAATCTTAGCTAAAGGAAAACACATTAATAACAAATGGTGCTGCTAAACTTACTGACATGGAGAGTTTTTCAGGAAAGATGTGTGGCTGTGAACAAATGAAGTATGGGTCTAGTGGCAAAACTTGATTGTTGCAAATTTCAATGCCCCTTGGTGAAATTGATGGTTGCAGACTTGATCTGGTGGGGGAAGCCCATGAAACAAAGAGTTCAGTGGATTAATATGTTCATTTTTTGGGGGGCTAAAACTGACTGTCCCTGGTGGTAGTGTGGATTAGGTGATTATAGATAAAAACATGGCAGGACAAATGTCAGCTTGCAGGCTCTTGCAGCAGTTAAGCATTTCTCTTCCCAGCCTGCAGTATCTTTCCATGGACATATACAGGTGGGAATTCAGAAGATGAAGCAAATGCCAAGTGTTCCAGTGTATTAGAACTGTGTTGAATAAATATGTCATAATTTTCTCTCTTGTCTTCTGTATTTTTGGTGAAACATGTTGGCATATGTAGAGGAGGGTGGATGTTTGACACACCAAGAATATACAAAATTGTTACCATTAATATCAAGCTGAGAGAAAGCTATAGAATATCTCAATTGATGCTAATCCTTAGTAGCCAGGATCCTGAAACTTCTCAGGAGACATAGGTTGTCTCTGTTGGTCCATGAAGTGTCACTGAATCACACTTTGTTTTTGTTTAGGGGCAATTCTAAACGTTCCAAACCTGTCAGATTTTAGATTAAATCTGTTACATCTAATCCTAAAACTGTTAACATGTCAGTTGTGTATCTAATGTTTTAAAACCTGACAGGACACCAGGTCAATCAATAGGAGCCTGTCCTCCTTTGGGATTGAGGTTACAGAAGTTTTTGGCTAGTTATCTCTCTCTTCTTCCTGAAGAAGAAAAAGGTATGTTTCAGTTCCACCTTCATCTTTTTTTACATGAGAAAATCAAATAAAAACTATGGAGAACCATTTTCAGTATGTCATGTAAGTGTTTACTTGAGTGAAAAAAGGAGTAGTTGTCCTGACAGTGGCGTTTCCAGAGAAAAAGTCTTCAGGAACTTCAAGGTATCCTGGAGTACTGAGCTATGGAATTGTTCTAGGGGCAAAATGAAGCAGATTTTCTTTTTATTAATGGAAAAATTAAAAGCCCATACAAGCTCCCAAGATCTGAACTGAACAGTACTTGGAGATTCTTTTTTCTTTATCTGCCAGACTTCTTTTATTAATGACTTGTGTAGTGACATATCCAAAGGAGCCCAGTCCAAAGGCTGAAACAGAATAAGGATTCTTTTATTGTGAGGTTGGGTGAAGGAAGATTTCTGAGACTGTTCCAAATTTTGATGCTAGTGTAGGCTGAAGTGAAGGCAACCAGGAGTTAATACCTGTTCTAGTTGGATCAAATAAGGGTAGAATCAGCTCTCTTCAGCACCTTGTGTGTACAGGTGTATTCTGGGACGAAACACCTTCTATATTTGTAATGCCACAGATTCCCTATTTCTCTTCCCTGTCCCAAGGCATATATTTTATCACTAAACAGGAGGTGTTTGATTAGGAATCCTGAGATGGGTAGCCTGCTTCCACAAACTATAGATGTGGTGGCTTGTTGAGAATTGCTCTGCCTGTTCCAGCATCCATTTGACTGGTTGAATCGCTATGGTCAGCCATATCACACACTCAATAGCACCTTAAAAAAAAGACACTGTTTAGTACTCAAAACAATCGACTTAAAATTCCATTTCTGAACATAGTGATTAGTGCAGATGACCAAAGTCAAAATTAGGTTTATTTCTGTTTGTCTCTGAATCATATCACCTTACTGACAGACTTCTTTGGAATGTAATTTTTTTCACTGAAATAATTAGGAAATTATTCTGTTGTCTTTCATTTAATTGTCAGAAATTTTAATAGCATTCTTCTGCTGGAGTTCATACTTAAAAGCGTTGGAGAACACAAAATCATTTGGGGTTATTTTGTTTACTTTTATTTTAAGGTAGCTTCCTGTTAAAATTTATTCAGAAGATGACAAGTAGGCATTGGTGTGCTGTTCCTATTTTGTTTCTTTCTATGGCTTTGGCATCTGTACCTGCATGTAAAGTACTTGGTGCTGAAGGACTTCATGCTTTAAGGTAAAATATATACTGCATTGTATTCTTATAGCCTTTTTCCAAAGAAATACGCTGACAGCCGGGGAGCCAGAATTTATTACTTCTGAAGGGATGGTTGGGCATGAGAATACAAGGTTCTGTCTTCTTTATGCAGAGGAAAACAATTCAAGAACCAATGTATTTATATCTCTGTATGAAGTTTGAAAAATTTGAGTTTTTGAATTTTAGATCTTCATAGTTGCTACTTTTTTTAGAATAACTCCTCACTGTCTTCCACAGTTCCTGGTTGATATATGTCACACTTTTTCGTTTTTTTCCTAGTTAGTTTACAACGTGGTTTAATAGCAGTTGAAGTTATATCATTGTAGGGGACAGCCCACAATGCTGGAAACTGAAAGATTTCTAAATAAAAGTCTAGGTAAAAGTTCTTGGGCTCACTATGGACCTTAATCACATTAATATTTCCAAAGTGCTTTCAGTTCCTAGGGCCACCAAAAATCAGTTGTCATTCCAGTTTAATAAAATTTGAGTGTTTAAATAAAATCTTACTGGTGATTGAAGAAATATTGCATAGAAGCAGTTTACAAAAAGAAGAAAAGATGTTGGACATACCTTTGCTGATACAAGATCACTGAAAGTTTCTTTCAGTTTTGTGCTTGAGTGAGATTGTGATGGCAAACATTTATATACTTGTTACAGATAGAAATGCTAATATTAAATTACCAATCTGAACTGATGTGATTATGGGGATTGTTCCTTTAGTTTTTGTTTTGGTCTTTCTTTTCCCCCTTTTTGTTTTGTCAGGTTTATGCTTATCCAAGTTTTATTATCAGTTTTTGAAAGTACATGTAACAGTAATCTTGATTGTGGATTGTTTGTGGTCTGATCAGGCAGTGTTTGTATCATACTTAATAGAATATGCCTGTTGCATGCAATCTAATATATTTAAAATGGCTAATAATTAGAAAAGATATGAAAGTGTTTAAATTTTTAAGTGTGTGATTTATACAGTGGGTATTTTTCCTCTTTGCAGGGATGTCCTCCAGTGTACTATGATTACGCATCAGATTTTGTTGCGTGGAGCTGCTCAGTGCTATCTTCTTCAAACAGCTCTGCATTTGACAGATGTGGTCAGTTTGGGGTTTTGTGTTTTCTTGTTTTTTCTTTTTCTGTGATGTAATAGAAATACAGTGACACTTTTTCACAGGGTCAACATTAAGAAATTGCTAAATGCAGTATTTTTACTGATTTTGATGGATTCGCGATTTTTTTTAGTGACTATTTAAATTGTACTATATAAGTCTGGTATGCTTCTGTTTCCTTTGGTTTTCCATAAGAAATATTTTTTTTCATTAGCTTTTATTAGTTGATGTTTTATTGTAGGGTGTTCACGTGGTACTTATCATAACAGGATGTTATTCCATATCTACTGTATCAACTCAGGTTTTAACAGATAGAAACTAAATATACTTTCCTGTATTTCCTAATAATAAAAGTGATACCAGAATGATAAAATTACCATTATTGTTGAAATAGCAGGAGTGTAGTTATTCAGAAATCAAAGTGTTCATGTTTTGTTTGTTTTATAGCTAGCTTTCTAAATAAGTAGTATTCCATGTTTTGTATTATGGCTATAAACCTGTCTGAATTTTTCTTTAGAAATGGAGAAATAGTACTTATGAATGACTCTTTATCATTTACCTACATTAATTTAAAAGGTGTCATCAGTGAATAACACTATTTTTATAGTAATTCATTTATTTTCAAAGAGACTTTAATACTTGGGAAAATGGAGTTTTGTTCCATGGTTACTGATAAGTTGGTCCCAAAGAGCCAGAAATGAGTTTCAATCACGAAAAGGGAAAAGTAAATTTCTTCTACTGAAACTTGCCAGAAAAAGGAAAACTTCTTGAATTGTCATATAGGTATTATTTGTTGAATGTTATGTTGGCAGCTATTGTATCTTGATTAATTTCAGGAGAAAGTGTCCTTCCCAGAAGTTTCAAGCTTTCTTCTGTCCCTTAGACCAGAGGAGTCCCTAAGGAGAGATACTTTGTTATGGACAGAGGTGAGACCTGAAGCTGGTTTTATGTACATCAAACCCATCACTAGTAGAAATACCATTGGCAGGATAATCTCAAAGGGAAAAATTTGCACATTATGTAGAGTGAAATCGTAAATTGTAAATTGTAATTTTTCACAGGATATGTATTTTACATCTTTGCAAGATGTAAAATGCTGTGAATAAAAGTTCAAAGATGAAATAATTTTTTAATATAGTATATACTAGAGCAAACTGATCATGTAACCATAACTTTTGGTTATTACTTGTGCAGCCATATAATGATAAAGTGATTTTTTGCATAGTATCTTGTCATGTATACTGTACATTTCATCTTGCTCTGTTAATTTTTGGTACACAAGTTTAAAAATAAAAAAAAGCTGGTCTCACTAGTTAAAACTTGATTGGAAGAAACCCTTTTGAGATAAGAAAATTTTTACCAGTTTTGCTTAATTATAAGAGTTGTTGTTTTCCTTAAATTGGTACCGGTGATTTTTTGGGGGTGCTCTGACCTACCCTCTGGAAGAACATTTTTTTGTGTGTAGTTAGAAGGGAGTGATGTGCTAAGGCTCAGGGTAGCTCTGGTGAGCACCTCTTGCAGTGTGTGTGTTTGCTGATGTGAGAGTTTGTGTTTACCAGTGCTCTGGTGTGCTGCTAAGTCAGTGATGTCAGTGCACAGCTGCCAGATGTGGTCAAGGAGTAATGTGCTGTTCTTAATTCAGCTTTGCAGTTGGTTGCAAGTGAATGACAAGTGCTTCAGGAAGTCTGGATCCTCTGATTTTGAACGTCAGGAGACATCATCATTATGTCAATATGTGCACAGTCTTGTGGGAGAGTACCTTAAGACAGCTGCATCTGAAAGTAAGTTAAATGTGTGCTAATAAAAAACACTACTTTTAAAAGAATTTTTAAAAAATTACAACAATCCCTTGGATTTTAGAAAAATGTTTTTTTTTTTTTGTATTGCACCTATTCAAGTTCTACCCAAGTCATGTATTCACAATTCTTAAGTTTGGACCTTATTTTTTAACTCCAGCTTTCCTCCGTAAATTGAAGGCCTGCAGTATGAATTGAACATTAAGTCTTGATACTCCATTTTAATGCTGTCCTGATGCTTGTCCATTAGATTTATTTTGTCACTCTTTTGATGGTGTCTGACAATGCTGGAATGCAGGGGGCAGAGGAAAGCACAAGGGAATATGAACCCACAGGGAGTCTGTCACCTTTCTCAGTAGAACTTTGTAAAATGACCAAGTATTTTTATAGAGGGAGAGGCCATAGGGTGAGGCACCTTTTCAGCTCCTTGCACATGCCTTCCCAAGTTGTTCCATGCTTCTGATCTTGGACAGCTTGCAGAAGGTGAGCTGCCACATGGTTATAACCAAGGAAGGTACTTTCTAGGCTGCATAAATATGCAGGTAAATTAAAAAGGACCTTCCTTGTTTGCTGCCACATTTTGGATTATTTGCAATGTCAGGTTTGTGCCCTTTTTCAGACACATTGGAAGGGATGGCCAATTGATTTTTTTTTTAAATATTTCAACTTTTATGTGGCATTCACAGTCAGTGAATTTTATGTAGTTTTATATTGTCAAAAGTCAAAGCTGAACACTTTTAAAGTATTGTATATACAGGACATAAAAAAGCTAGGTCAGAATTTGCTGATCATAAATAGCTTTAGAAACTTCTGCAGACGGGAAACTTCACTTGACTGTCTTATTGTTAGAAATGTAGTAAGCAAATTCTCTCTGATGCTCCAGTATAAATTTCCTAAACATTTTGGTAGATCTTCTCTCCTTCCTGACATATTTGTTTAGTCTTTGGTCCATATTATCTGCAATTCCATTGCAAGCATCTGCGTTTCACTTGTAAAAAGTATTGTTTGTAATTCTGGTTTTATATGAAACTTAAGCAGCTCTTTAGGGGGGAAAAAAAAGAGCCATGTCCAGCTGCTTGAATTTGGACCTCCAAAGTGTGTTTTGTTTCCTAAATTCCCAAAGCCAGAAACATACCAGTTAAAAAACTCCGTAAACCAACCTATGTACTGCTATTTAAGAAACAATTTTATAAGTGTGGTGATGTAGTCCTGCATCAAAGATGGATAAAAAGAGAAACTTCACTTAGTTTTTTATTATCTCCTTTTTATGGAACAGTTTTAGTTTTTCATGTAACTTCTGTGGTCAAGATCACAGCTGATGTTTCTGATGAAGCATGGTGGAATTATGTTCTTCATTAAATTCATTTGAATATGCTAATGTATTTTTAAAAGCAATGGAAAAGTCTGTTGTGAACTGTTACATAATGTATGATTTTGCATAACATATTGCCTAAAATTTATTTGAGCATAAAGGCTAATAGTGTTAGAGTTTAATTTATATCTAGATAAAGATTGCCAAAAATTAGTAGCAATACTTGTGTTACCATCAACTATTTTTGTACTATTAATTTATTAAAATAAGTTACAAACCCAGAAGTTTTAGAAATTAATGCAAAGGTATTTTTTAGTTACTGTGGAAACCTTAAAATATCTTTAATCAGGAGAAAATTGCTTTATGCCTGACTGGTTTGAAGCTAAGCTTGTCTCAACAATGATTCTGTTGGCTGCTGACGTGGAGCAGATGAAGCATAAATGCAGGTAAGTATGAAATACCTTATTTTACATTTCTGTCTTTTTGAATCCTCTCACTCCTGAAGGATCCAGTAGAAGCCTGATGAAGCTGGGAAGCTGTCCTCATTTCTCTGTAGACTTTCCATCAGCCTGGTCATTCCTTAGGCCTTGTCCAACTGTTGCTGCAGGCATACTGGGTAACATTCTAAAGATGCTTAAGTGTCTTGGAAACGTGTCCTATTTATTTCCATAAGTAACTTCAGCACTTAAGGCAGATACTCAGAAGAAGACTTTCTTTTTAATTTTTGTTTTTGTGTAGTGGAAAAAGCAACATAGAGTGGATTGAACTAGAGGCTTTCTTGAACCCTCTTCTGGATGTCTTGATGAAACTTGGCAGTAATGCTTACATACCAACACTGAGAGCAGATAAAAGCCTTCAGCTTCTCTTGAAGTTATTGCAGACCCGTTGGTTAAAATGTTCCAATACGCAAGATGGTTAGTGACATCTTCAGTCTACTGTGTCTTCTGTTCATTACAGTCTTAACTGCAGCTACTTAACTGTTGTATGGCTATAGTGTCAAACTAATATTAGCCTGGAAGTGGTAAATGTAAAAGTTGGCAATCTGGCTTGTCTATTATAAAACTTGAGCTGTGGGTCCAATCTTACAGGTGTGCTAAGGACTGGGAATTGACAATTTGGAAGCCTTCTGAGAAAGCATTTATCTTACCCATTAGGATTAGATTATCAGTTAAAATTTGAGAAGTGTAACTGTATTGCAAATATTTATAGGCCTATTCCTTGCAAATGAATGGATTCCATAAATCATTTAGACACTTCAGAAAGAAGTTACTACAGAAACCCAGCCTAACCTGCTTCAGGTTCAGTCTGAGTCTTCCCTGAGTGCATGAAATGATCCTGCTGGACATCCTGTTTTCTGAGTTGACTGGTAGGCTAAGAGGTGCTCACTGAAATACAAGCCTGTATCTGTTTAGGATTGTTGACCCCCCACAGATGGAGCACTTTAACTTACAGACCTTTCAGGAGAGTTTGAACAAAAACTGTGGAGTTCTACTCCTTTTGAGAGAACTTGATCAGTCTGTAACCAGAATAGACCTAAATTTTTTCCTGAGAGTAAATGAAAAATTGCAGTATTATTTTCATTGAATTGGGATGCTGATTGGGAATAGGAGGGATCTTGGTGTTCGGTTTCTGCTCCCCCAGATTATTTTGGGACTTTTTTCAGGGTGTTTCTAACATGGGATAAAAGAGTAGTTTTGGAGCGGGGAGACTCCATACCTAGGCTCTTATTTGTAACAAAAATAGTTTCAGGTTATTTTTCCAGGTTCCATGTACATGTCTAAGTGCAGCCCCAAAATAAAGGCCCAACCTCATTTTAACAAGTACTGTATGGATTCAACCCCCTGCCCTTTTAAATTTTAGCTGTTTGTGTGAAATACTGCGCACAAGCTATGCAGGCTGTTCATGTTGGGGCACGTCTCTGGCTGTGGAAGTGGGTTCCTTGGAATGAACTAAACTGGAAGGAGTGTCCACTAAGCTACCACTGTGCATTCAGCCTACAGCACAAGGATAGGAAAAGCCTGAAACAGAACCCTACAAAACACATGCAAGCACGTATTAGTTTTTTAGTATCAATAATAAATCATTTCCTTGTGTGCCTTATTTCTTTATGTGCTTGCTAATGGATTGCTCCTGCTTTGGGAATTTTGACACGTGACATGGCACATTGAGCTCTGCTAACAGAGTTCCAAAGGTATGGCAAGGCTGAACACTGCAGTGTCCCCATCGTTTTCAAGGTCCCTAGAGGTGTTCCAGTACAGCCCATGGTCAGTCTTTTGAGAGCCTTTCTGAATTGCATTGTAGTTTTACATTAAAGAAGGATTACTTTTCTTAAAATTATTTTCTGCAGTGTTTTTTTTTTTTTTTTTTTGCTTCATCCTTCTGCACAGGAGAACCAAGTAATCTTATTTTTTCTGCAGCTGTGAATTGACTGAGGTGAGGGGTGGGAAGATTAATGCTCTGTAATACCAAAGTTATGTTTCTGTGTTGATTAAATGAGAGGTGAAAAGTCCTGTTTGTCAAATGGAAAACAATAAAATGGTAGGGAGTAATAAAGGATTTTAACCTTGTAAAACAAAAATAATAACAAATGGGAAGTGTTTTAAGAATATTTTAATGGGGATAGACATGCCTGAAATGCATGCTGAAATCATCAGCATTCTTCTGTTCTTGTTGTCTAAACTATTGTTAGATTTCATTATTTTAAACAATAAGATTTTGGTAATTATTATCTTTTCCTAGTCTTACACAACCACTGGTAATGGATTGGGTTTTATGTCTAACATGCTTATCTGAAGATTTTATGAATATAAATTGCAGAAGATGTTTTAGTGATTTGAGACTTACGATGAAACATGATGATAATTGGACATAATTAAACTGTTGGTTCTAAACAATTGAACCATTGCAAATGTAGTCCAATGAACCATTTTAATAGGGAATATTGAAAGTAAGTACAGTATGGATTTGGAACTTCTGGAAATATTTCCCTTTATATTTGTACTTTTGGAAGGTTTTCCATTTCGTAGTAGTTTTGCTACATGAAGTGTTACTCAGGGTCAGCTCCAGAAAAAAACAGCAGCTGTGGCCTCTGGATAATTCTCCAAAATACTGAAACTAATGACTGGTATTTTTAAAACAAGATGGCCGTGCAAAGTATTTTACTCCATTTTCATACTGAGATGTTATTCCCTTCATACTGATATGTTATTTCAGCTAGCCTTTACGCTTGAAACCCAGACTGGAGTGTGTTTGTGGTTAAATATGTTTTACCAGAGTGATCTGCCTCCCTTGTCTATGAACTTGTGTCTTTATGAAATGCTGTGTACATGTGGTACATTGGTAGCCTAGCCTCTTCTTGTAGACAATACCACATTTTGTGTCATAATCTTGTATTGTCATTTACAGTGTTAAGCCTGAAAGCTACTGGGCTAAAATCTTGTAAGATTAAACTATTTCCAAATGTTAATTTTTTCCTAAACATCAAGAAAAGACCAAGAACCAGCAAGCCCTCAAACCAGTTTTCAAGTCTATAAATATTTGGAATGGAAAGGTATATTTTTATCACATAAAGCCAATTGCTGGATATGAAAGCTTTTGTTTTTTTATTAAACGCTAAGTTCATTAGTAAGCTGTTTGTGCAGAGGGTTAGGAGTAGGACAAAAGTGTGCATTTTAAGTTGGAAAGTTGGTTTTGTGTGGATTTTGGTTCACTAATACCTTGTAAATATCAGGAAATAATATCATCTGGTTTGATTCTTTCAACCTTATGGCTTACACTGTGAAAGAATACAGAGCTGTTTTAAGTTATTTTTAGGTATTTTAGTACTGTTACTGTATACCTTGTAACATAAGTATATCTGCATGACATAATTCAATTCTTAAGGGAGTTGTATTTCTGTATATATACTTTTATTTCCTCCACACAGATGAAGTACTGTTCTTTATCTGGAAATCTCTTGTGACACCTGTGGAGAGTATTCTTCAATTTGTTCTCCGACGGCTTACTACCAATGAGTTAAGCACTGTAAGTAATGATTGAGACATACTTTGGTGTGGTTTTGCTTGTTAATTAGATTTACAAAAGTTCCTGAAGTTCATACAAAATGTTTGAACACCTAGAAATCAATTTGTATAGAAACATTTCTGTTAACTTTTTTGAGTAAGAAGGAAAAAAAAGTGTCTTCACAAATAGTGTATAGTGTCTGTCGTCTGCATTTCTTGTTTCTTCTTAAATCTAAAGAAATCATATAGTAAGAAATCCTGAGTATCATGCAGGTACTGCGTGATACCTACTAGTATAGCCGTGAACATCAGTTGTTAGGTGTTTGGAGACTTTTAGTAATCAGCCTGGTTATCATCTTATTTAACTGTCTTGCACTGTTTGCTCATTGCTGAGCCCAGTGTTTAAGTTTCTGTCCCAAAGAAACCTGAGACTTCTTAAGCAAAGCAAAAATCAGAGTTGAATCAGGAAAATGGCATCTGAAAGTCAGTTTTTAAGATTTAGAAGTTAATAACCTCCCGCAAACAAGCCCTAAAATTAAAAGTTGTTCAATTGCAATGACTGCTGTAGTTTTCCTCCTGCTGTCATTGTTACCAGTAGTTTTCTTTCTGATTTCCAGCTCAGTTTTCCTCCTCTTACTGATTCGGATTGTGGGTGTTTCCTCACTTCTAGGTTGGTGACCTGGATCGTTGTGATCTGTACTTGGCTTTAATTCCAGAGATAGTGAATTTGTGCTTGAAAGTCAACTGGAAGAAAATGCCATCTATCAAGAATTTCCTTTCATCCCTGATAAATGCTTCCATTTGTAATCTTCAGGAGAGAAATTCTGAAAAGGTAATTTAACATTATTTACAACAATAAATATTAATATAAAACAGTATATAAATAAGTAGTTTAAAATAAAAATTAAAATATATGCAAATATAATATTTTGATTAGCATTAATAATTATGTAGAGATGATATTAACATGTTAATATATAATTATTTATTTCTATTGTGATATTTATAATGCATAATATTATTATATATAATGTAAAATTAAGTAATAGTTTGTGTGGATGTGTATGTGTATACATTCCCTAACTGTTTATTAGGCAGTGTAACATGAATGTATAGTATTTGTAGCTAAGATTTGTAGTACTTTGGTTTTTTATATTGCTTTATTTAGAAGTCTGTATAGCTAAAGTAAAATTCTTACTATGATCATGAACTATGTACTCAAAGATTTTTTTCCTCAAATATGAAATTTTACTGATCAAATACGAGTAACTATTAAATGAAAATGTCTTTTCTGTTTGTTGACTTCAAATCTGGAACATACAGAGAAAAAGAAACTCCAGAATCCAGCATTGCTTTGGTATTTTCATATGGTTATGTTGATTGTCCCATAGTTCTATGTGTTAGGCTACTAGATCTGAAACAGACAAATTTTAAAAAGGTAAAAAAACATTAATAATTTCCATAAAACATGAGATTTTTATACTGCCCAATTTTGTTGGGCAGTATAAACTTTGGTCTTATTATTTTGTATTACTGTTTATTTAAGAACAGTTAATAACACCTTAAATAATTGTAAGTATTTGATTAGCTAGGTTTGTTTTTTAAGGGAACAAAGAACAGTACTTAATTTTATTTTTTTCCTTTGTTTGTGTGAACTATATGGTTTTTCCAATAGTTTCAAAGTAAACTTTTTCTGGTTCAACCTTAGTGTTCACTGAGGGCTTTTACCAACTTCTTTTGAATTCCTGGGAATTATATTTTCATGATGGTTTCTTGAGCTGCACCCTCAGTACCTCTTCAGTTTCAGAAGAAAGAAGAAAATTCTGAGTAATTGAGGATGAGAAAAATCTTTTCTGTGCTCTAGACAGAAATGTGCCCTGGAGATAGTTAAATAACATCAGAATTTTCTGACTATACAGGGATTATATGCTTAGAGATGCGTTTATCACAAAAAATAATCATGGCATGGTTGTTCTATTTTGGGCACTTAGAGCAGCTACTGTGTTGTATTCCAAATTTCAGCTGTCATGTTGGTTGGGTTTCTGATTAACTGGACCCACATCTTTTTTTCTAACTGCTCTCCAGCAGTGTATGTCAGCTGTTACCTGGTAAGATAGGAATGTTCCATCGCAGCCACACTGCCTGCACTTAATGCCTAAGTGACTGTAATTTGGAAAATTATGCTTCTGTCAGTGCTTGTAACTTGTGAGTGACTGCATTGACCCAGCCCAAGCAAAGCTGCATTAGGCTCAGGGCAAGAAAATACAGAAGGAGAAAGATGCAGAGTTGCTACCTTATGCTGTCTGTGGTGATGCAAAGAGGAGAATTATTGAAAGTATTGGTATGTTATTTGTATCATATCTGTGTTTGTTCGTGTATGATTTGGTTTTACTTAGGAGCCGAAGGTTAAGGAACAAATTAGGAAAGTAGCTAGCATGGCTTCACTTGCAGCTGTATGTGAGATAATGGATGGGAAGCTGGAAGTGCACCTGGAATCTCTGCCTTCTGTGGATGCTCTGAAGAAATTCATTTCCTTTTCTCAATTCAATGAAGTATTAAAGAAGCCATCTTATATTGAAGAAAAAAATAGGTACGTCTGCTAAAAGTTTGGTAATTCTCTAAACTTGATTAATGTGAAGCAGTGGTTAAGGTGTTGGCTTTTCCTGTTCTTTGACAACTTCTTGCCAAGATGAAAAGGAAGGATTCTGTACACAGTATTTTCACTCAGTTGCTCTTTTGTCTTAACATCCAGGTTTTAGAACATTAAAGCAGCCATAATTGATCAGACCAGAGGTTCTTTTTGTAAGTCCTCTAGTTCTGTGAAGCCAGAGCTGGCTATGAACACTACTTACCCTTAGGCCAGATCAAATATATTTACACCGCAGAAATTCATAACATGTACACAAATACGTTTAAATGTAAATTATTTACTGTTGGGAAGGGAAACCCAGGGGAAGCCAAAGAGCCAGAACCTAAATACTTGGGTAACAAAAAACCACAGCCACACATAGTGATGTTTCCTTTGAATACTCTCACAGGTGTTTGACTGATGAGACTGACTAAGCCCATAATTGATTTTTCACTTTTAAAAAACACTTCATTTTTAGATTTCTTTTACATGTACTTACCCACTCTTGCCTTGGACTGTATAAATCTTTGCACCTTGAAGTAGTACAGTGAGTTTGTACAGTTAAGCACTTCCTGGTGGAGTAGGAATGTGCAGGATAAATTTAACACAATATTTACTTAGGTGTTTTTTTCACAGCTCATGCGAAGAAACAACATCTCAAGGATGGGGGAAAATTGTTGCACGCTATGTTCGTGACCAGTGGATTTGCCTTCGTTTTGTTTTAAATTCATTTCCAGCTTTGGCTCAAGGGTGTGAAGAAACCTCAGTAATGTCACTGTCTACAGTTGAAAGATCAAAAGAAATTCTACAGTCTGCTTTAGAAGCTCTATCTATTCTTCCTTCAGACCAAGTTTTAGCTGTGTTTGACTGCATGAAAGTTCTTGTTCCCAAGGTAAAAGATAAACCTGCACAGCACTGGTAGTTTTTGGGGTGTTTTTTTTGTTAAATGTAACACTTTTTTATTTCTTTATTTGCAGCTCCTGGACTCATCAGAGGCTCTCTGCATAGAAGCATTTGATTTGGCTTGGAAAATTACGTCCTCTTTGAGCAACACACAGCTGATATTTTGGGCCAATCTAAAGGCTTTTGTTCAGTTCATCTTTGATACTGAGGTTCTGGCTGTTGCTGCAACTGCAAAAGGTCAAGCATATACCAAAATAAAAGAGGTCAGTTTCAAGAATTCTTTTTATTGAGAAAGGAGCATAAATTTTGTCTGGATGTAAAAATGTATTTTATGTTTTATTTTCCCTTCAGCTGTTGTTGTGAATTTTTAATTTCTGAAAAGGCCCAGGTTTGAGACTGTTAAGAAAAAAGACCTGAGAATAAGGTTGAAGATAAACAAATATATTGTTTCTTCTTGTGGCACAGAAAATAAAAAGTACTGTTTTGATTTTTAGACTGTTCAGTATCTTCTGCATACAGTGAAATTGTTATTTTAATTTTTATTTTTTGCATAAAAATAAAATTCCTCTTCCTCTTGACTAATTTGTTTAGGATTTGACACCTGGACTGTTAAAAACTATTAATATTGTGGGAAAATTATGCATTTTTCTAATAGTTTACTCTTTATGAAAACACTGTCTTAGATTAAAAGTTAGAACAGTTCAAAATTTTGTAGATGCTATTGAATAAAGCATTTTTTACTGCTTCTTTAAAGGCTTCTTTTCCTCTAATGGTCCAGGTGTAGAAAACAAATACACAGTCACCTTAGAGTTCAGTTTAATGCTGCATGGTATTAAGACCTGCTTCCAGAGAAGAAAAATACAATCTTTATTCTTTCGTAGAGTTTATGCAGCTGCCAGAACTCCAGGAGTTCTTGCGTATGCCATAGTGTTCTTTTTTTGATTAAGTCCAGAAAACTGTATTCAGTACTGGGATGTTGGTTCCTATTGGCTTTATACACTGCAAAGTTGTTAGCTATTTCTTTCTGCATAATCTTTCGAGGGGATTTTTTCTTTTTTTTCCTCTTTTAAGCATTAATTAAATATTAGTGCAGAACAGTCCACAGTGAGTGCAAGACTTTAACTAGGGCAGTAATACATTATGAATTATTTACCAGTATATTTGTCTGCTTAGATTTAATACCACACGTACTGCTTTGCCCTTAGCACAAAAATCACACTAGAAGGGTTTATAGTTTTGCTTTGAAGTCACCATAAGTAGCCCTGTGCTGGTGTCACTCATAACTGTAAGTAATAGCAAATGTCTCAGATTTATCTGCAGCCCAGACACATGAAAATTATTTTTAATAAAATACAGAAAAATGGACACTTCCTAGCTATTTAAAACTGCTGTTATATATCTGTATTAGCGTTAATTACCCTGAAATGTAGTCTCATTTATTTACTTTGATTTTTTAAAAACTTGCTTCAAATGAATGTTACTGTTCTCTATTTTAAACACTGCATTTTTAGTCTCCCTGTGGACCCAAGCCAAAATAAGATATGTGTGTAAGGATGGTATCTCTTCTGTTGTAGAAGTTGGTTGGCTTTTACTTTTAATTAATATCTGTAACAGCTAATTGTGTGCTCAGTGTTGTAATAATTAATGAGCTGTAGTTAGTATTTTATTTTTCTTGATCTTAAAATTTGTTTAAATTCTTAGAATTACTGCCTTAACTTCAGTATCAATATGTCAAGCATTATGTAAGGTGTATTTTGCCAATGCTGAGAGTGTTGAGTCCGTGTGACAGCTATCCCATTGTCTGCAGTGGGACATACCATGACAGCAGGCATCAAGGAGCTAATGAAGGTCTCCTATACTCAACAAAGGGCATCTGGTCGAGCCACCTTCTGCCCCTTCATAAGAAAATGAAGATAAAGTCCAAGCAAGTGCCTACTTACGTATATTCTTATTCCAGTCCTTGGCAGTCCCTGGTGCCATTGACCCGCTGGGCAATGGCTGTGTAGTTGTAGCTAAAGAGAAGAAAATACGGACCTGCCTGATGTTGATTTGTCACAGAAGCACAATTTTAATTTTGTCTGCCACAGTGCACTGTCTTTTTAATAGTTGGAAGGGGTGGAACAAAGGGGTATTTTTGAGTCAAAAAAGGGAATATTGCTATGGTAATATCGAGGAAAGCTTACACAGAAGGTACCCAGAGCACTGTGTTCTTTAGCTTAATTTCTTCTGCTGCACTCTTCTTTTTTGCTTTGGGATTATTCATATGTTAATTATGCTAGAACTTAGATTTATTTCGTGCGTGCTGAACTGTTACTGTATTGTTGAAACAGCTGAAAAAATTTCAGGATTGAGAAATGCATAGTAAATGCTGTGCAGCTTCCCTACAGGTGAAAAAATAGCTCAGTTTTGGAATTATTAGTAAAGTTACAATGGCTGTCTTTGCACTAGAAAACAGGCTTGAATTGTTGGTAAAAGCCCTACAGGCTTCTAGTGTAGAAGAACTTTCTTTCCAGCCAGTGTTCTTCAGACTGCATTGCAGTATTTCAGTTTTGAGTTCTTCATGAGCTTCTTGGTGCTTTAGTGCTTAGCAGTTCAGAGCAACTTTCTCTATAAAACCAACATTACTGTCAAAGAATTGTCACATTATCAAAACTAAAATTTCAATGCAGGGAAGAGAAGCACCTTTGTCTGTTAGGAGCTGTTACACCTTCTGAAAAATCATTTTAATGAACAACTCTGACTAATGTCTAAAAAGGAATTCTTAGAAAACCTGTTCATTCTGCATCTCCCTGCCCTCTCCCAAATGCTTGCAATTTCTTGGAAAAAAATTTACTTTGTAAGTGAAATTTACTCTTGCACTTACCCTAAGGAAGGGAAAGAAATATTTTGTGGCCATTTTTCTTGATTTGTTTTATTTTATTTTCTTCTTTTTGGAGACGGTTTAGATAGCAATTTCAAATAAAGTAAATATGCCCTCTTTAAAAACAACAAAAAAAAGGTACAAAGACACTTTTGCACTTTACATTCATGTCAAAGTTCATATGTAAGATAATCCTCCTTAGAGAACAGAACTAGTGATATTGCTACTAATGTAAGAAATTTTGCTTAATGTTTAATTTTTTTTTTCTAAATTGGTGAGGATTAATTAAAACACTAGGTTTGGGCTCATGAAGTAAGCCCTGGCTCATTTGTTCCACTTACCAGGAGATTTGTTTGAAGCATCAGGCATTATATCTGTTTAAACAAAGATCAGTTGTGTTTTTGTTGATACAAACATACACTGGGCCAATTGTTGGCCATATTCACCTGCTCTTATAGTCAGGAAATTATAAATAGATTGAAGACAGCATTAACCTGAGCAGAGATAGGATGCAGAAGACCATGAGACCTATTAAAATAGATATCACTGCAATTTTATTCTAATAGATCTGGCACTTCTGAAAACCAGATTTTGAATCTTTTCTTTCTTATTTTCAGATAATTTTCAAACTCATAGATCTGTCCACTACAAAGACTGGAGTCTTCAATGTAGTCCTCAGTCATTGTTGTCAGTCTTGGATATTTCCCACTGAGAGAAGTGCCTTGAGAAATGCTTTCTTAAATGCTGGAAGTTATAGTGAACTTATCACTGAAGCTTGTGTCTTTGGAACTGTATTTAGGAGAGATCAAAGGTATAAAAAAAGAAAAAAACAACTTAGTGATTTCTATTTTACAATTTTGTGTATTTTTTTCTTTCTTTTAAACTTGGAGATAACTATTGAAAAACTGAAAACAGGTTCTGTATGTTATTCTGCTGATTTTGTTGTTTTGTCTTTCATCTCTGAAGACACATTCAGGATGTGCATGCCTTCGTAGAAAATCTTGGAGAAAAATGTGCAGCAAATGTTGTTACAGAAAGGTAATGCTTTTGAGGATACATCTTACAGTGTTTGGTGTGAATTGTGCCTTTGTCTTGGTTGATGCTCTGAAGGGAAAGATGCTGATTTTTAAGTCAGCTATTTATCACACAGTCATAGAATGTAATGAATTAGAAGGGACCCACAAGGAATATATTCAAGGACCCACAAGGAATATACCAGTATTTAAAAATACTGGTAAAGGGGTTGTACATCACATATTCATAATTCAAATACAAACTGTAGAAAAATGGATTTTCAGGGAAATATATTCCACTTGTTAATCTGACTGTGACTGAAATAACTACTTCCTTGTTGTATCTCCTCAATAAAATCATACTTTTTAGGATGCTGAGCTAATACATACCTTGTCATTGTAAGACAGACAGTTAAACTCAGGTTTTAATGCAGCCACATTTTGAGCTTGGCTTTTTAACCTTGGTTGCAAGCCCTTTTTGTGTGTGTACTGCCCAAAGGCTCTGCCTCCAGCCTTTGAAATGGGGATGTTAGCTACTGGATTGTTGCATTTTCTTATAGTTTCACTCCCATTTTTACTCAGTGGAAGAAAGTCAGAGAAAAAATTCTGTCACCTTGTTTTCAGAAGTGTTAGTCGTTTATAAAACCTGAGCATTTAAAAAATTCTCCTGCAAAAGTTCACTGCTCCTCTATTGTCTCCCAAGAGCTTTTTGGTAATCATATTTTCTTGTAATGGTCTGCAGGTGTCACAAGCTATAATGTCATTAATTTTACTCTTGCCATTAATTATTTTAGATGTTTGTAGTTAACTTATAAAGTGTTGCTTGGGACGAGATATTTGACCAAACTGCAAGCATAAATTAATTGTTAAAAGATTACAATTTACAGGCACAAAAATTTCAACAACTTTCTGATACAGCTTTTTCTACAGAGAAATTTTTCAGCACCTGGATGTTACTAAAGAATTCTAGACAGACTCAGGGTCAGGTGAACTCACAAATTTTTTTCATCACCAATGACAAACATATTTTAAAATTCCGGTTCTGGGTATTTGTATGTTGTCTCACTGTAGTCAACTTGATGGCTGTATGTTCAAGATGATGTTTGGTGCTTTTTTATAATTCAGGAATTATCTTTATGTCTAAACAAGTAGAGTTTGATTTTTATTTTTATTAATATTTTAAGTACAAATCGAGATGATCACTACGTTCGCATTTGTGCTGTTAAATTTCTGTGCTTGTTGGATGGATCAAATATCTCACATAAGACATTTATGGAAGACATTTTCATCAAACTACTCGATAAGGTAAAATTAATTTCTTTTGATATATAAATGTAGTGTTAGTACAATTAGTAAAATGCAAAATATTTACAGCTGACAGGATGCATTTATGGTTGTTTGTGTAGCCGAGCAATACGCTTTTCTTCCTTATGAGACAGAAGTTAATTTGACCAAAAATAGTAAAAACTGCCTTTACAGTTTATTTCTCTCTTTTTAGTGGATATTTTGTCTTCCTGGAACATTATCGAAATTGTAGCCATTGTTCCATTAAGAATCTTCCTTTAGGTTGCATTCTGAAGCACTGCATTTCACTTTGAGAATTGCAGAGTACCTCTTAAATTGAGAGAACTATTGTCTCCTTAGAATAACTTTATAGATAGAAATAATGGAGAAGGTTGGGGTCCAATTTCTATTTGCTTATGCATTGGCAGGAGTCTAAAGTCAGTGGTAAATTATTGCAGCTGCTATTAGAACATCACCCATACATTCTGGTACTGTTGAATCCTGCTTTTGTCTGAAGAACTAGGAATGGATGGGTCTCTCATTTCTCTCAATTAGGTACTGCAAATTAATGATTAATATTTGTGTTGTGAGATGCACCAAGCAGGGAAAAGTGAGCTTTGGAAGATATTTGCTTGCTTTATTATTTAATTATAAGCTTCAGAATTTAATTCTTAATAAATTAAGTAAATATATTTTCCAAAGTTATGTTCAGTGCTGATCCCAACTGTATAGTAGATGCTGCTTTCTTGGTACAGAAAGGTGTATTTACATGTATTCAAATTTAAAGGAAGAATAGGCAATAAACCTTTTAATTTTATTTTAGGATGAACTGGTATCCAGCTCTAGAACGCGCTACTATGCAAACTCTTTACAGCATAGAATTAAAACCCGGGTATGGCAGACACTCTTAGTTCTTCTCCCAAAGCTTAACCAGGTATTTCTGTTTGTTACTAATTTTTAAATAAATAAATAAGTAACTACTTTCAAGACCTGATTTGGTGTCATGCAAGCTGTATATGTTAAATAGCAGCAGGGTAGAAAAGGCATGTAACCTGAACCTGAAGCTGATATGGAAGTTCTGTGTTGTAGAAGTTTTCTGTAGTTTCATTTTTTCAGTCTGAAGTCATGGATTTGTCATGCATTTCTGGAATCTGGTTCTTAGATTTGTGAATCTGAGGAGGCCAGATTGTTCTGTTAAAGCTAGCTAAAAGTTTGTAGTGACTGATTGAAAGCTTTTTATTTTTAGTAAAAACGTTGCTACTTTATGAACGGTCAAGAAATTAGATGTTTTTGAAATGTTTTAAATTGCATATTAAAATATATATCTAATACTATGATAAAGGTGAGAATGTTCTTCTATTTACATTTTTTTTCTTCATGGAAATAACTCTAACAATATACTAAAAGATTGCCTGATTTTGTTTTCTCAGAATTTTTTGTGTGGAACTCTTGACAGAGTTTTTCAGGCTGGATTCAGTAATAATCAGGCATCTGTGAAATACTTCATAGAATGGATTGTGATCTTGTGTCTACATAAATATCCCCAATTTCTTGATAAATTCTGGGATTGCTTTTGCTATGTAAGTAAGACCTTTGGTGTTCACTTGAAGAGTAATTTGGACAAAGAGGGTACAGTTTGTACCCATACCTTATTTTCTGTGTTTTCCAGTCTTCCTTTAAAAGCAGTGGGCTGTTGGGTACTTCAACTTGGCAGTAAGTCTGAGAAATAATCTGAAACACTTAGAAATTTACAACCTAAAAATGGCCGAAGAAAAGTAAATTCCTCCTATTGAGAGATTTTCTTTTATGATGTTTTATTCTGGGCAGAGTAGAGCTGGCATAGTGAGTCAAAGCAGTCCAAATATAAGAGCCATCAAGACCACATGGACACCCTAGATCCTGAGTCTGAAGGTCTAAGTTACTTGTGGTTTCCACAGCCCACCTTTGTCTTTTTTGTCACATCCTCTTTGTCAGTGAGAACATGACTTGCATAATACATATTCAATTTGCAGCTTTTAATATGGACTTCGCTCACGGTGGAGTTCTGTAATGAGATTTTAAAACTGAAGCAGGGTTTGATTGATGACTCCCAAAAGTCATGAAAGGGTTGATTGATGAGAGCTGACTATTTCAGAGTTCTTCCAAAAGCTCAGGTTGGTGGAATTGCTGTCATTTTAGTAGATGATTATCTGTTGGATAAAAGTGATTTCATGCTGATAACAAATGTATTAAATCACAGTGGGCCTATTCCAACCATCAGAGCAAGCAGAAAACACATAGATTTATGAAAAAGGAATACAGATTGCATTTTCAGAGGCTCTCCTAGAGGCTCTCCTGGTGTTGAGGAATATGTTTAGTGCAGGTGTGCAACTGCAGTGTGAGCTGCAGATTGAGCTCACACTGGGCAAGAGCCCCAGGCAAGAGGCTGTGGAATGGTGCTGACCTTTTGTATTCCTGGGGGAATATAGTGAACTTGGGTTTGAATTTTAGCTCACACCACTATATACTTCATTCTGATTGATGTGTTAGTAAAAAGCAAATAACGTGTTAGGAAGAATGAAATCCTAATAATATCAACCTTGTGATTTCATAAATTTGGTTGTGGAAACATGTAGATTTTTAATAGTGTTATTATTATTGCATATGCAGAACATGGCATGAAAATGCATAAAGTATAAAAACATTTTATATCTCTTGTTACATTCTTTTTTACTTCAGGATGAAGAAAAGCTTAAAAAAAGCATCTGCACATTTTTATCGGTGTTGGCCCACTTTGACATCATTCTTGAAAATACCTCAGAGAAGGTACATTTCCCTAGGAGTGTTCATTCTTTATTCACTTCCGGTGCATATACTGAGTTCTGAATGGAAAATACACTGCCAAAATGGTTTAAATCTCTCTTTAATACTTCCTACTAAGGTATCCTTTGTTGTGCAAAACACTAACTCTTCCTGTCACCTCTGAAAAATATTTGGCTTAGGAAAACTAGCTAACTTAGCAGGTATTCTGGATACATAGAGCCTGATTACCTGTGAAATTTCTAGAATAGCTACGCTGGTTTTTAAGTAAACATTTGGATGCACCTGGGTTTGTTTTTCTTGCTGCTCTTTTGATCTGAAGTAATAGAGGTTTCCTTGGAGGCAGAATAATGATTTTTTTAAAGCAAATGAATCGATTTTCAAAGAACAAGTGGTGCTGTAGGTTTTGTCCTATAGCTTCTGAATGGTACATTAAAACCTGACATAAAAGAAACTTCTTTGTCTTTGTTTCTTTAGAAGCCAGCTTTGAAGAAAGCCCTCATAGTTGTTCTGCAGTGGTGTTTCAGCCATAATTTCAGCGTTCGACTTTATGCATTAATCGCCCTTAAAAAAATCTGGGGTATGTGCAGAATGCTGCATGTGGAAGAATTTGAAGCTCTGACACCAGTTATTGAATCTAGCCTCCAACAAGTGGAAAACATGCATGGCACAGGGTTAGTAACATTCTTTGCAGCTTGACATTGTTCTTCTGAGCCATTTGCAGCAAGTTAAATTTTCTAAAATGGCACTTGATAAATTTTATGGGGTTTTTTGTCTCTATTTAAAAAGAAGTTGGTATAGGGAGACATGATACAGAAAAAAGCAGCAACAGGAAGAATCTCAACTGCTTTTTTTTTTTTTTAACAGCTAAAAGCTGACACTGAACCATAGGCTAGTATCCAGTTTCCATGGGTTACTTCTTGCCAAACTCACTCCTTTTGATAATAGCTTTTGGAGATGTTTTATGGACCTTTCTTGAAACATAAATAAAATTTACTTCATGACTGCTGTTTGTTTTTAAAAAATGGGCCCTTAATTGTTGAAGTATTTTCTTTCCTATACAATATATAGTAAAGAAATTAGGTTGCCTTATGTCAATTTGACAGTTGAATTTTTAAAAGTATCCAGCACGTTGCTTTTTCAATGTATCTTACATTACTTTCGGCACTTGCAGGAATGCCAGAAGGAACTGGCAGCGAATCCAGGATCACTTCTTCTTTGCAACATTTCATCCAGTTGAGGATTATAGCCTAGAGGCAAGTCCAACATCACACCATTTGTCTAGTTTTACAACTGTAATTTTATCTTTTTTGGTATCTTCTAATGTGGGATGAAATTATCAACTATTATTCATTTAAACCCCCAAAAAATTACTTTGCCCAGATTGTGATGGATTTATGACTAAGATTGCATCTTAGTTTTTCTGTTTGATATTGTGTTACAACTCAGGTCGGTTAGGAAGAGGTATGTGTGATGAATGTGCCTATCTGTGGGAATTAATCAGGTTTTATATTTATGACTGGAAAGGTTTGTTCTAGTAGCTGAAGAGCAGCTACTTAGTTGAGGTAGTTTTTTAGGATTTTTAAGGCATCTGTTCCCAGAAGTAACTTGAGGTTGCTTAACTGGATTGTTTGATGTGAATGGGATAGAGATGTATCACTTCAAGAGCACCTTTTTCAGCCACCTTTTTTGATATAGCACCAATAACTGATAGCTGAATAAACGTTTTCATCTTTAAAAATGGGAGGCAAAAATAAGGGTGCAGGTAAATAGAAGAGACAGAAGAACTAAGCTCAAAATACAAGATAAGCGTGGATATGAACGGGATATATGTTTTGGCAGAAACAGTGCCACCTTCGATGGAAGAAATTTTTTCTTCTTTTAACTGATGTTCTGTGAAATATTTTTGTGAACACAAATATGCTAAATAGTGGAAAGTAAAAGTCCTGAACAGAAGGAAAAAACCCAACAAAGCAAGACTAATATTTGTGAAGCATTTAAATGTATTCAGGGTGCATTGGGATAAACAATGGGCCTGGGTTTTAAACTCTGACTTACTCAATCTTTCCCTTGGGATGTCTGTTTTTTCCTCCTTGATAAATCGTGGTTAGCTGGATGAATTGGTTGTGCTGAGCTGAATTTTACCATCAGATTTTAATGCTTTCAACTATTTTTCTTTTGACATTAAATCAATCCACATCCTTTACTATAAAGTTTGTAAGAGTATTTGAAAACTCTCTAGTGTTTCACATACAAGATTTTCTCTAGACCCTTGTGCTGAGAAGCATAGTGTAAATTCTTTCATATTCTAGAATTTCAGAACAGTAATCAGTGCAGATCCTCAGGAGTTTAATTAGAGTAAGTCTAGATTTATGGAAGTTTTGGATAGCACTATAAGTAAAGTTATGAATATTGAGAGACATACTGGTAAGCTGTGTTAAGTACCAAGAAAAAACAGGTATTAAAAGCGTAGGAGGCTAGATAATAGACATGTTCCATTAAGCCACCAGGGATTAATTACCTGTTTTTGCTTGCTTTAGAGACTTTTTGCTGATAACGGTGTGTTGCATTGCAGACAATATTTTACACACTTCCCCGCCTTTCGGAACTCGCTGAAGATGAATGGATCTCCCTCTCTAAATTTGACAGATTCACTGACGTTCCTTTGCCAGCAGCATTTCAGTGCTGCCATTCCCGAGCAGAACTTCGTGATCTGAAACCAAGTGACTGGTCTCAGCAAGACATGGGTAAAATATAGCCAATCTGCATTAATTTTAATTATTTGTATGGAGTGTAGCTGCATACATACATCTGTACTCAATCTGATCTCTGGTTTTCAGCTGAAGTAAACTTGTACCCATGTGAGCAGAACCTGAACCATAAAATAATAGTAGATGATGAATGGTATCTCTGGTATTACCATTTGGATTACCTTCTTTATCGAAGCACTGGTTTCATCTCCACTCGCCATATCCATATGAACATACGATTTGTTGTTACAGGTTCGCATTCAGCTGAAGCAGACAACCAGCCAGAGTGGACTGATGTTCAGAAAAAGATTATACCCTGGAAAAACAGTACTTCTAGTTTAGACTTGGAAACAGCATTTCAGGATCGTGCTGCTAAACTTGGCAAATCAAACAGCAGATTGATTGTGGTGGCTTCACTTATTGATAAACCTACCAATTTAGGAGGTAAGGTTGATTGCACACTTTCAAACTTCTATTTTAGGCCTTGAAGCACACTTAGGTAACAGAAGTTAATTTCATTTTATGTTGATAATGAGAAAATTATTTAAGTACTGCTCAGAAAAATAGACCATTATCCTGAAAGAAACTGGTAGCCAAAGAAAATCCTACCCACTTCAGAGAGAGGTGTCTTCTATAGTCACATTTTAAGGAAAAAAAAAAGAACTACTTACACGTAGCATGCATTAAATAAGTAGAATTTCGCTGCAAACCATACTCAGTTTCTTGCTGGTTCTGTATTTGCTGCAGTTGAGTTTTTCAATGGTGTATGCTGTTAAAGGAAATTATTTGCTTTTTCATTTTTTCCCCACCAAATCTTGTAAACCTACATGATTCTCATGTCTGTTGTACAGAAGAGTCCCATTTCCTGATTAAGATTGCCTTCACAATTTGTCAGCTGTGACATAATAAACCCTGCAAACACTTTATTGCCATTGTGTTAGCAGTTTCAATAACTGCAGTGAGTAATGAAAAGCCCACAGGCTGGTGCTGTCTGCATTGTAATGCTGTTATGTGTCATCCTCTTTCATTTAACAGGTACTGGGTTTAAAGCTTAAGCTTGTGTGTGGATATGTCAAACCATCCATCCTTGCTAAGCCTTCGACACTTAATCCCTTACTTTGTGTAATTAGTATTGTAAAAGCACACTGCCAGACACAGTGCTTTTCTAATTTTTATCTTTCTGCTAAGTTACAAAACATTTTTTCCTGTAATTTATATGGAACAAGGTGTGGCTTGGAAGACCTGATACTAATTAAAAATAGATAACTAAAGTTGCTATTTCTCTTTTGCATTTTTTGTCATTTTCACTTGGTGTCCTGGCTTGGTGTTTATTTTCTGCACAAAAATCACTTCTTGTTTTTGTAGGTTTATGTCGTACAAGTGAAATATTTGGGGCATCTGCACTGGTTGTTGGCAGTCTTCATTATATACAGGATAAGCAGTTTCAGCATCTGAGTGTTTCTGCAGAGCAGTGGCTCCCCCTTGTCGAGGTGAATAGAAACATTTTAATAGCTAGAAAGTGTACTCAGCATCTTCAGTTTGTCAGATGCATAGTTCAGAGTCTTATATTTATCTTGAAAAAATTATATTTTTGTTTAATGGAAGCTCTTGCTGTTATCTCTGAGACTTAATCTTGTATGTTTTTGGGTCAATCTTACAAAAAAGAACTTAAAAAATACTTCTGATTTCTTACAATCAGGTTATGTGATTATGTGAGCTATCATTGTTGGATCTTTCTTCATTGTATTGGTGGGGGTATTTTGTGGCATTACTTAACTGTGCTACTGCTGAAGAGCCTTTAAAATGTTAAACTATGTATATGGATCTTCGGCGATAAAACTCACTGATCTTAAAAAGTGTCCCAGTAATTTTTTTTTCCCCACAATAACTTCAGAAGTTTACAAAAGGTGATACTTAAGTATTTTTATCTTTTTCTCTACTTCTAATGAGCAGGTGAAACCATCTCAGCTTGTTGATTATTTACAGCAGAAAAAAACAGAAGGCTACACTATTATTGGTGTGGAGCAGACAGCTAAAAGTTTTGATCTTACAGAATATTGCTTCCCAGAGAAATCACTGTTATTGCTGGGGTAAGACCACACACTGTTTTGTAAATCTACCTCTTGCAGTCCATCCCTTTCTCTAGTCAGTTTGGTCATATGAAAACCAAGTGACACCGATAAAGGTGATTCTGGGATGAGAAATGATTATGGAAAGAGCAGTCCTTGGCTTTGTGTGCTAAGGACCATGAGGTATTGCTATCTGCTGAATGACCCTTCTCATTTAATAACATATGCATAGCACCTTTTAATAACAGGGGAAGGGAGCAACAGCATGGGTTTTATTTTTCTAGGAGTGCTAAAGAGATCATCTGTTCAGTGTAGTTACTTGGGACCCTGTCTGTGGTGAGCTCAGTGAGGAGGAGGCTGCGTTTGCCCTGCTGAACTTGGTGAGCAGGGCTGGACTCAGTGACTGGAGTGACACAGACTGAGTGTGTGTGGTTGGGAGATGATTTGAAAGTTAAGGATGAGGCACAAGATTAAGTAGCAAGTTTTTGCAGTACAAAGCAGTTACCAGTGTCTACAAGCACACAAGCCTCAGATGTGATACAAAGTGGGGGAGGCTACTTAAAGAAATCTGCAGTAAAGCACATGAGTGAAGAAAACTCCTGGCATTGCAGGGCTACTGAGAGAGACCACGAAGAAGGGCCTGGCAATTTTATTATGACAATTTTATTCCAAGTTTATTATATGCAGCTTGTCCAGAATGGAGCACTCATAATTACTTTGTTCTCTTTTAATTAAAACTAATAGTTTTAATTACCAGTAAATTTCAGTATTCTCTGTGTGCTCAGTTTTGATATTCCTTTGTGTCGAGACCTGAAGTTAAAGTGGGCATTTGAGCTTTCCTGCTGTGCCAGCAGCTTCATACCATGATCATCATTCCCCTCTATGTGGAGTTTAAAAACAAAAGCAGAGTCATTATGCTGGGTGTTCAGCTATTGGTGGACCACTGAACTGAAAATTGAGTCTTCCACCAGGTTTTTACATCAAACTTTTAAGTTCAGCTCTCTCCATGTTTTCTTTATAATGTATTACTGTTTTTTAAAAATTAATTTCTTGTCACCAGTTACCCAAATGGCAGATGTGCCATTTGTCAAAAGGTGCTTGGATGCTCTTTTGACATTTGTATTTTTTGCTTTCTGGAAGGCACATGCCCTCTCTCAGATACAAGTTACTGTTTCTTCTTTACTAGAAATGAACATGAAGGAATCCCAGCCAACCTGATTCACCATCTGGACGTCTGTGTGGAAATTCCTCAGCAGGGCATTATTCGGTCACTCAACGTTCATGTGAGCGGAGCTCTGCTGATCTGGGAGTACACAAGACAACAAGTGATCAAGCAAAAACAGCAGCAATAACTGCCCAGAGCCTTGTGCCTTATTGTACAGCTGGACGGCTTCCTACGGTGCTATGATGTGAAATTCTGAATAGATGAGATACAAACTCAGGGTGAATGAGGATTCTTAACTTTGCATGTTCTGTTCTCTGTAGTGTTCAGAGTGACTTTTAAATGCCTTAATACTTTACCTCCTTAAATTGTTGCATTGGAAATAAACACTATTTATATTGTAAGTGGCCTGTGTGTTTTTTCTGCTAAACATCAGCACAGTACTGTGAACAACGTCAGACTCAAAACACAGGATTTTTACTGCAGCTACTTTGGTTGTGGTGACTGTGCTTGAAATTGAAGTTGTGCCTTTAGCTATAGTATTAAATGGTTCTAGCACCATTTAACAGATATAGTAGATATACTAATTATGATTTTTGGATGGCAACTTCACTTACATAATTACATTCAATGCTGCTCCTTGTTTAAATGCCTTCTACAGTCACATTTATTAATCCTCCTGTAAACAGTCTGCACCTTTAAATAAAGCTGCATCACTAAGGTAACCTGACTCTGCAAAAGGCCAATAATGTGAGAATTGTAATAAATAACTCAGCATACTTCTAGCAGAGATACTGACCGAAATCCTATCACCAATGCAAAAATTCCTATGGCTTGTAAAAAATTAGCATACTCAGAAAATTACGTATCATTTAGGCCTTCTAATAACCACTGTTGTATAATTTAATGTCTGACTTGAACTGTATTTTAAAATACTTCAAAATACTAGGTAAATGACAAATACAAATTATATTTTACAACCCAATGCTTTTGACAAGAAAGGCAAGTTGGAATGGAATTTTTATTTTAGGAAAAAGCTGGTTTACTTACTGAAAAACAATTTCATTTTCTCTTTAGAATATGTACATTGCACTTTTAAATAATCATTCCTGTGAAACAATTTTACTAATTATACATTCAAACCCTTATATTTGTGAACAGCCCTGCACCTGATTTCTTTGACATAAAAACTCATCAGAACTCTTTTCAATGACCCTTTTTTTAGCAGACACGTGAGTCTTGGCAACAAGAAGAGCAGTCTGTATTTCAGGGAGACTGCTACTTTACCAGTTCTTGCACTCAAGCAGCTTCTGTTGCTTCCTCTGTCTTCTTCCTTCTGTAGTTACTCTCACTTGATTTATTTTGAGAGCAGAGTTCCTAAGATTTTCCAGCAGCTTCTGGAGGATGATACCCTTCTGTTTCAAGCTTCTTTTTATATTTTAAAAAGTCTCTTCTTTTGTCAAAGTGTTTAACCTGTTTAAAAAGAGAAACTATGTTCATTAACAGAAACAAGCAAGAGGAACGGGCTTTGTGTTCACTGAATTTAAGGAGAACTTTAAGGCACCAGTTAGGAGTTTCTTCTGTTTAAGACTAAAAAGTGGTGTGTTTAGTTCTTGGGGGTTCTTTACCATTTTGAAAGTGAACTTTATTTTTTTTAAGTTCACCACCCTATTACTTCATGAAGATCTTACATGCTTTTCTCTTTGCACTCCTCTAAACAAAAATTGTGACGCAAAGGTAAGTCCAGCAGCTTTTCTATAGTATCACAGCCTACATAACCACCGAGTTCAGTGGCTGGAACCACTGATGTGCACAGTGCAAACAAAGCATTGCAGATGAGACCATCATCCCTAGAGATAACAAACAGCAGAATTGCACTATTCAAAGTACAAGTCAGTGCAGCAGCTGTGAAGGTGCTCAGGCTTTTAACCTGACTTCAGTCCACTACCTGCAACACAAACTGTTCCAACACCACCGTTACTAAAGGGTAGTGCCCACTAAAAAACAATTACAGCTTGAGCTCAGGTAATTAAAAAATGCAACGTGTATGGGTTATATGCAGGCAGGTGCCTTACTGTGAAATTACACTCCATGGAAAAATGGTATTTTTATGCACAAAGGATCAGATGCCAGTCTTAAAATACCAGGCACTGCAAGGCCTGTGTGACAACTCCCTACTGTACTGGCCTTTAAACAGGAATTTCTGGGTACTTCTACAAGCTTTCAAGTATCTTCTAAAACATCCTTTAAAAAAAAAAATCAAAACAATAACCCTTTGTATCTATCTGGAAGCTTGAGACCGTATTTTCCTTTCTGTCTGTACTATACCCTTAACACTGCTTCTCTTAGCTGCCGGGCCGGTCAGGGGAGCTGACTCGGCTAAGGAGCTGCCCTTTCCCAGCCAGGCCCAAGTGTGCAAGCCCCGCCAGGCCTGACAGGGTGCAGGTTCTGTGGGAGCGCTCCAGGCTGTGCAGGGCAGGAAGAGCAATCCCCAGGCAGCAGGAATCCCGCATCCCTCGGTGCTCACCCACTGCTGCGGGCAGCGCGCCTCGAAGGCGCGGCGCAGCTTCTGGCACTCGGCGGCGCCATCGCCGTGGCTGTCCAGGCACTGCCAGAACTCGTCCCGGGCCTCCCAGCACGCCTTCCTCTCCTCCATCGTCGGCGCCGCCATCCCGGCTGCCGCCCTGGACACGGCACACGGCGGCTGTCCGAGCGCTCCCCGCCCTGCCCGCGGTGCCGGGCTCCGGGAAAGGCGGTGCCAGGGACAGGCAGCCCGGCTCACACTCACCCGCCCGGGAAGGTCGCGCTCCGGAAGCGATCCCGGCGCTTGTCCCTCCCATCGCTTGTCCCTCCCATCGCTTGTCCCTCCCATCGCTTGTCCCTCCCATCTCTTGTCCGTCCGTCCCCGCCGCCTGTCCCGCCCCGCGGTGCCGGCGCGGATCTGCCGGAGCTGGCGCATCCTCCCGAAGGGTTCCCCCCATCCCGTCCCCGCCAGGGTTGCTGTAGCCTCTCGGTCGCAAAAGATGTTTGGAAGTATCAGTTGCCTGATGTGCTTTGCTGTAGTTAATTTCTTTCCGGTGTCATGCTCTGTTGTATAGCACACGATAAGCAGCTGTTCTTCTCGAGAGTTGTGTGCGGTGCCTTAGTGCATACATGCCTTAGTCTGTTCAAAGAAACGAAGTGTCTCTGCTTTCCTTTTTGACGCATAAGAAAGCTGGATAAAATCACTGTGTGAAATGCTTGGGGCATTTCCATGCGGTATTTATAAAGCCCCAGGAGTTGGAACTCAGTTCCAGTAATGCTGGGCAATGGCTACTGGGCGGTGCTGAGCTACTTCAGGCTTTGTTAATTTAATGAATTACAGAAAAAACAATCTGAGAGCATTTACAGGTCTGTAATTTTGCCTCACTTTAGATAGCATAACAGTAAGGTCGTGAGTGGGTGGAAGGCTGATAAAGATTGCATAGACATATGATGCATTTTGGACAGTTTTCCTTCCAGCAGGGTTCCTCCTGAGAGCTGATCCACTGATTTCATTCAACATGCACAAACCACTCTAGAAAGGTTTCTTGGATCGGACTCTGTCACAGTCAAGCTGATTATCCCAGGGAAAGAAAAGCGTACCCGTAGTCAAGGTAGTAAAAGAGCAGGAGATGCCTGGGGTCAGCCAGGTGGTGGCAGAGGTCTGCAGCATTGGTACAGAGCATCCAGAAGCACACTCTGCTTCACTGTTTCAGGTGGGACTTGGTGCCATTCCTGTATACCCAATAATTGTCTGTCTCCTATGCATCAATTCCACCTGGAAATGTGGACCACTTTTGTAGTGTTGAAAGCTATGGCATATGTTCCCATAGTAATGCACTGCAGTTTTGGGAAAGGTGACATTTTGGCAGCTGGGAAGAGCCTAACTCTGCCAGCTGCTGAGCCCTTGGACACTCCCAGATGCCCAGGCAGCTTTACAGGCTGGTTTTCCTGGCTGCTACCGGAATGTCCGGCAGCTTTGCTGGGGGTTTACTGGTAGCCGATGCTGTGCGAGGCTGCTGTCAGCTGTCAGCCTGCCTTGAGCTGCCTCTTTTCTCCAGCACGTGGAAATTATTCTGGCTGGAGGTGGTGGGCATTCTTTCCTGGTCCTCCTTGCAGGTGGCTCCTTCATCTTAGTACATGAAAGCTATTTTAGGGGAGGGCCAAAGATTTGCACTTCTTCAGCAGAGCCCGTTGTAAACCAGCCAGATATGGAGGGGATTTTGTTTGTTGAAATGCCCAACCATCCCTTTGGAAGGGACACTCTTTAGAGCAATGTGAATGTGTACTGCTGCTGCACGTAACACATACATAACACACATATAGAACACATGCTGTCTGCGCTGCCTATTTGTTTAATTGTCTTCTGTTTGCCACACTATGATAGGTAAGACATAGAAATGCAGTCATACAGTTTCTAATAATAAAACCAGGGGTTTAAGGTGAGTTAAAGTTACTGCAAAAAAATAGAATTTCACTTGGTTTAATGTTGCAAAAAATTATTGTAGAAGTAAATTTGCATTGTAGCTTACTTAGGACACTTTTGCACTCAGGCTTTTGCAAAGCAAGGTTTTACAAGCATGAATATTGAAAAGAAAATTAATGTTAAGTCTTGAGACCGGAACATGTGATAATGGAATGTAGTACTAGGAAATGCCAGTTGTGTTTTAGATTTCAAAATTTATGATGTGTGTAAAGTTGTTTAGTTACTGCATTTATGAAACAGAGGGGATAATGTGATTATATATAATTAATCACAAAGCCCAAATAGCACATCTGGGATATTTGTGATAAATAGTTTATTCTTTAATGACCTGTAGCCTGAAAAGTACTCACTGGAGACAATTGTAAATAACACTGTGTAATGGATATTAAGGAAATTTAGTGATATGGTTTTAGAAAGTGAATGAATAAAAAAATACACAGATTCAGATAATAAATTTTTAATGGCAATACTTCCATTTGGTTAAACTGCTGTCTATAGGAGGTGGAGGCTTTTTGTTGTTAGTTGGCCAATTTTAAGTATTTATCTTTTGTCTTTTATTTTTGGAAATATGCCTAGGAAGTAATGAACAGGATATTTATAGTAATAGGCAGAGGCTAATGTTCTAGAAAGATGGGAGAAAAAAAATTCAGATTTGTTAGGTGTGCTGTGGCACAGTTAAGGCCTTTAAATTACATTTCCATTTAGCAGTTAGTGAGATAGATATTAAAGAAAGAGATGCCAGTTTCCCACTGAAACTCTTGCCAGCAGTATGTTAAAGTGAGTCATGTGGTGTTTATGCAGTGGTTTCAGCTCTCAAGCTCTTTTGTGCCTGTTCTTGCTAATTGGGATAGGGAATTGTGTGTGCTTTACCTTCCTGTTAATGCGTAAGAGCTCACTCCTCACCTACAGCCTTACTAACCCCATATTTAATTGAAATTTGCCCAGCAGATTCTTCATTTGTAACTGTAATGATTTCTCCTTTTACTTTGGAAGCAGTTAGCATGTTACAGGTGTCCTCACAACACCAATAATAGAAGCAATCCTTTGTGTACTGTGCTTATACCAGGAGTTCAGTTAATTTGTTTTCCTTTCATTGAAATATTCTGATGTATGATCCTTATCCATGACAGATTTTCAGGGAACTGAATTTAAAAATTAGTTCTTCAAGCAATACAGCCCTGTGTCTAACTATTTATTTTGTCGGAAATAATAAAGAAATCTTGCCTGAGGTAGCCTGGGGCATTTTCTTCTGTTGTGGAATAACAAGAATTTTTAAAATACGATTTAAAAATATGTAGTTCAAGAAAACCATATATTAGGATTCTTTCCCTCCTTCCCATTTTCCTTCTAAAATGTCCATTAAGGATATAACTCTGACTCCTGTAGCCATACAGTGTTCCTTGCTATGCTTGGTGAAAGAAAATAATTATAAAAAAGCAAAATCATTATAATGATTAATTGTACCTGGTTTTATTATTAAAAAGGAGTAATTTAAGCAAAGAAGCCTCATGAACTGCATACAGTGATCTTAGATTGGAAACATTTAAAGAAGTATATACTGTACTTTCTGTGACATTATGCAAAGCACTCCTCTTCATTATTTCATAAAGACTTCACTCTGTGTTTTACTTTTATGAATTTCTTTTTAACAATAACGTTTAGCAAAAAATTTAGGTTTATGTATGAATAAAGAAAGAGGAGGGTATGAGGAGAAAGAAAACTGTAGCTTGTGTTGGGTGGTCTTTGAGTGGTGATTATGGTAGAGAAAAAGCCCAAAACCTGGAGGTTTTGGATTCTTTTAGGGTGATGAAGTAATTTACATTATTTTAGGCACTTGTTTTTAATGCCAGAATTCCATTTTTCTTCACTTGTTAGAAAGAAAGAAAACAGAAAAAGGAGTATTTTGGAAAAAGCAGGTGATGGTGGGAAGACTGACTAATTCTCACTCTTCTGTTGGCTGCTGCTTAGCAATTCTCCAAGCCAATCAAGGATGAGACAAGTTTGCTTTGCAGCAATGTTGATGCTCAGCTTTTAGCAAGAAAGTTAGATGGGAAACTGGAAATCTGCCTGTTCTACAAGCAGACTTCAGTTTTCAAAGCTATGTAACTAGAAAACTCATCTTTTGAGTTTAACTGGATGTCTTCAAATTCCTTTGACATGTTATGTACTAAAGAAAGGAAGTGATTCCTAATTCTCTCTAAGACTGAAGCATATCCTAAAATTGTGTATAAAATACCCGTTTGCATTCTTGCATTCAGGTATTGTGTTTAATAACTCATCAGCTGCACCAATTACCTTATGTACCCTATAAACATTGTCTGAAATGTAGGTGTACTGTACCAGATGGGGCTGCTTACACACGCACAAAGGCAGTACCGTTCTCAAACATGGGATTTGTTGCCATCAAATATCAAGATCAATCTTCTTAGCAGCCAAGTTAGCAAGTGACATTCCTTTGACCAAATCCAAAATCACACAACGAAAGAGTGATGCTTTGTGTACAAGTCAGGAAGGCATTTAAAATGTATAATTGGTCAAAAATCACCAGGAGATCGTTATGCAGCTTACTCTGCTTTCTAGCCTGCAGTCATTAAAAACTTGGCAGCTTCAGAAGCCAAAGGGCAGGGAGACCTATTGCTGGGAGACCAGAAAGCTACATTCTCTGGCCCATAATATATGCTTGTAGCCAGGAAAGATAAGTTCACATTTTATAAGTATTTACAAATCCTGCTGCTTGTAACTCACAGGAATCCAGGTCTTAATTCAAGAATCTTCCAAATGTCTGTGTCAGTAGTGGGTATGTGCAGAAGCTGGAGTTCTGGTGTAAATATTCTGTGGAAGGTAGGCAAAAAAGCCTTAAGGAAAGGCAAAATGTTGCTCAAGTCTCAGTCTCTCAGTCGTCTTGTCCTTTCATTTCCTTGTCCTTAAAAGGAGTCTGAAGGCTGGATGACTTTCTGCTGACTTGTCTTGGCTCTTTTCTTTGTGCTAATCAGAAATGCTACACTTAGATTCTTGAAGTATTTTTAATGACGCTTCTTACCAAAGAAATTAAGCTACTGTGTATAAAAGGGCATTTTCTTGTGGCTTAATAACTGAGTAGTGTGGCAGAAAATATCAGGAAAAAATTATTGCTGTTCAAAAGGAGAGAGATTACCAAAGGAGCTGTGCTGAGGCCAGTCTTCTTGTTCACTGATCTGTCAAATGATTGGTGAAAAAAACCCTTTACTGATAATACTTTTTCACTAATTCAAGAGACTAACACTGAGAAGGGATCTGTCACTGTCATGTAGCCAAACAGCAAAATAGCTTTTTGATTGCTGTTGTTCCCAATCAATGCCCTGATGGCTATCTTGAGGTGTTAGGAGGACTGAACCTAGAAAAGGAGGGAAACTTGTGGATAAAGAGCTGGAAAATTAGATTTCTCTTCTGACGGGATCATCTGCTTCAGCAGTAGGATAAAATAACTGTCTCCAGGTCATTGGAAAAATTGCATACAAGAGGTTCCTAAGTACATGTGAGCTTCACAACCTCTGTTGTTTAAGCCTTTTCCAGAATTGTGACTCTTCTTAGAAGTTCCACTCTTCACTTCTGAAAGGTTGTTTGCATCCTAGTGTATCTGTAAAGTACACAGATAAATACTAATTGCCACCTTCTTTAAAATGATCTTATGCATGTATGAAGATCCCTCTAACACAGTTTCAGGTAGAAAAGTATAAGGTTTATTATTTTCAGAAACATTAGTCTAAGGTGCTGATCCTGTCCTTAAGAGTTTGATTTCCCCATAGAAGATTTTTAGGCTACAGGTCATAAGATCTTTATGCTCTTTTTCTTACTTCCTTTTTAATGTTCAGGACTTCTGCATAAGGTGCAGATTATTATGGAAATGCCCCAGAACATGCCAGCTAAAGAAGAGAATCTCATTCCTTCTCTTTAAATAATTATGAGGTACTTAAACTCATCCACCAAAATCTGTTTCTGCAGGCAGTTTCTGCAGAGAGAGTTTGCATGAGGACTGGGCTATGGAAGAAGCTTCTCAGCCTTGGCCTTTACTAAGGAATAGCTCAGGTTTGGAGGCCTTGGAGGCTCCATCCTTTTTGCAGGGGACATGGAGCCAAACTCGCTGTAGTTTATGGCTTTACAGCATGTGCACAGACTCCATTTCTTCAAACTGGAGTCATTGCAATGGACAGGTGGTCATCTTGCTCTGGAAGGTGTTTCACAAAAGGCATTTATTTCTGATTCTATCCTCTGCTCTCCTGTGCTTCTGCTTCACATGGGCTACATTGTTTCTGGCTGCTTTTCTTTCCCCCTTCCTTGAAGAAATGCCCAGTCCCAGGCTGCTGTCTGAGCCCACACAGCCAAGGCAAGGTGGCTGGTGCTATTCCTAGGGCTTCTGGAGGGCTGGAGAATCTACATCCTATTCAGTGAAGAGAAGGGCGTTTCCATGTGTTTCAGTTGTGCACATCTGTGAGTTTTTTTGGAATATGATCCAGAACTATGCAAATCCATCTAGGCTTTCGTGTTCACTCAGTGCACAGGGAAGCCTTCACTCCTCTGTTTGTTTTTGGGCCTGCAGACACCATGGCAGATGGGTTTTTGACCAGAGATGATGTCACCCTGGTCATGTTGCCTTCTCTATAAGTTGAAAATACAGTATCTTTAGTAAGTCTGACCAGCTCAGTATTGCACTGGCTTTGTTTTAGACCACTCTGGAGAGCTGGGAATGGGAGATTTGTTCTCACAGGGAACATCAATTCAGTCCCAGAATTTGGTGATCTACAGGTCCTGCTAGCCTACCCTGAGCTCCAAAATTAAGTTACATACTGGTTCCAGTGTCTTCTGTTCATCTGTTGATCACTGTGGTTGGATTTCTGCCCTTCGTGGCTGTTTTCTGAAACTACTGGTAGAATACAGCCATTCTAGACAGAAGATCAGGAAAAGCTTTTAAAAATAAGCCCATTTCTGCCCCATGTGCTGATAAAAGGCTCATGCAGTCACTGTGGGGAGTTGCAATAAAAAATTATTATAAAGGTAGCATCAGGAGACAACAGGACTAGGACAAAAGCACACAAGGCAGGAGGAGGACTGCTGTGCCCACTCGCTGCTGTATTGTGCAGCAGTGAAAGTCAGCAGCTGCAATGAGGCCTGGTGATGCCATCTGCTTTTCTGAGATTTTTTTTTTCTCAGCTTGCTGGTATAACAAGCCCACTGGATTGTTATTGGACACTTTGAGGGCTAAGCTGAGGCAGAAAGTTGCCAGTCGAGGTCAGCCCTCAAGCAAGGGTGCACACTTGTGGCTGGCAGAACTCTGTGAGGGCACAACCATAAGGCAGGAGACAGCTTCAGAGACACCTAAAGAAGCCTCACGCTGGAGGGACCTGCAGTTCTGCCTAAGGAGGGGGTTCAAGGTGGCCAATGGTGGGCTACAAGTGCTAATTCCAGGCTTGTGTGGCTCTGTGCTGCAGAGCAGGTACAGCCCTGCAGGGTATTGTGGGGTCCATAGGGGCAGATGCACTAGCAGTGCCTTGAGATGCAGCTGTGATTGCTTTGATGAGTGTCTCTCCCTTCTGATCACTTTGGCCATTATATTAACCATTTAATCTGGTTAATATGGCTAGCTCAGAATTTCTTCACATGGGTAAATCCAGTTTGCACAGTTCTCACTCAGGAGAGAGATGGTTTATAAAGTGCTGTTTGAAATCCCAGCTCTTGCATGTGTTAAGCCTGTTCTCAGGAAAGATGAGCCAACAGAAGCAATGACTTAGTTGTATTTGGTAAATCACAGGTTTACTAATGCTGCTATCCACTCTGGTGCATTAATTCCCCTTCAATCCACACTGAATGCTAAAAAACCTGCTTCCCTTTTGTTTAAAATCACACATTAGTTGCAGTTTTTTACAATGGCATTTGGAGCCTTCTGAATACTATGGACAGCATCAAACACACAATAAAAGAACATGCCACTTTCTGGGACTATGGAAAATGGAAGGACTGCTTATATATTCTTCTCCAGTCTTGCTCAGAGAGGAGGCTTGGGAAGGATGACATCCTCAAGGATGACAAAATTATTTGTCCTAAGATGGAATAAACTTGAATCTGGGAGTTTTGAGCTCAAGTCTCTGTGTGTGCTCTTCAATGCAGTTATTGGAGTTGTACCTGTGCTCCTATCTTGTGCCTTTACCCTCCTCTTCCCAAAGAAATAGATATAAAAATTCAGGAGTGTTATCTCTGCTAGCAAGTCTTTAGTGTCTGGTCATCAAGCAATATGGTCAGAACAAGCATACAGCCTGGACTAGGGCCTGGTTTTTAATGTACAAATTCATGTTCCGCACACGGCCCTAAATACCTGCTGGCATATGCACGTATGCCTGCTCACTGATGAATGCAAAGATCAATTTTTCCTTTGGTCTACTTCTGCTGGGTATCTTTCCTGACTGATGCCTAACAGCATCCCTTTGGATGGATTTGTCCAGGAGTGTAGAGCAGACTTTGCAGTCTAGCTAGTCAGACTAGCAGTGCCTTGAGATGCAGCCTTGATTGCTTTCATGAGCGTGTCTCTCCCTTCTGGTCACTTTGGCTAAATAACACCCACAGCAGAAATGCAATAAGGGTTCAATCAAGAGAAGGAAAAGCATAGACTGAGGCTGAGTTTAAATTTTTTTATTATTTAGCTTTGCCAAACAGATAATGGAATCTGAAGTTGATTTGCTAAAATGTTTTGAAGTGGATGCCACCCCTGCCTGAGACAAAGAGGACCTCAGTGGCAGCAGGGACCTTAGGCTATGGCAGCAGTTCAAAAGAACACTTTTAATTTTGTATGCAACAATGTAAACTTCAAAAATAGTAAACTATAACCTTTCCCCCCCCCTTTTTACATAGCATGTGATCTATCACAGATAGAAATTTAATGGCGAACCAAAATCGCATAAGTAAACATCCTGGTGCTTACAAGGTTCATAAAAAGTGTTACATTTGATGTAAATATCTTACATTTTTAACTCTTAACACTCACAATTATGGAGTAAAAGCAACTGGCGATTCACCCCCTTAGTCCATGCTCTCAGACTGTACATCAGCAACCACGCTCTTGCCAGCCCCTTGGATCGTTTTCGGTCGGATTGTCCCACACATGGCCAAGATTTCCCCTTCCTCACATTGGCATTAATCAAGCGCAGCTCCACACAGGGGTAAAACCTGTGAAGTGAGAAGAGAACCAGGTCTCCTGCGCTCGAACTCGCAGTCCCCTGGGCCCCACGCTCCCACAGAAGCCACGGCGTGTACAGGAGGCACGTCCTGATGTCGGTGGGAATTTGGGGTCCTTTGGGGCCACAGACCTGAGCCCTGCCTTTGCAAGTGCCTCGCAGCAGGACCTGGTTCTGCGTGGATAAAGACAAGAGTTCTGTAAAAGGCACTGGATTTCTCTTGCATGATTTTAAATGTGGACTACAGTCATATGCAGAATAAGGAGATTTGGGCTCTAGACTGCTTTCTCTCTATGCTTTAGTGCAAGCATTTTTTGCGCTTGAATTTTCCCTGTTTGCAGCGCAACATGCGCTCTTCTACATAGAGTGATTTCTAAATCTTCCTTCCACTCTTCCCCTCATCTTTCTGTCCCCAAAAAGATTACCCTTTTTTTTTTTTTTGCTCCTTGAAAACTTTCAAAGTACAGCTCTGGTCAAAAATAAACATGTGATGTAGCATAGCATTTGTTTCTTTTAAATCACAGTGTGCAATGCATCATTCAGTACCTAATGTTCAAAATGTCTGCCCTGCTTTTCATGAAAGTCATTCTTTAAAATAACCTATGCAAATATATTTTGACTATATATTACATTCATTTAAAAAGAGAAGAGAGGTTCTTGGTTTGCAGTTTTTTTCAGTGTACTACTTAAGTGAAAGGTCAGATGTGAAAAAAGTACAAGCAAACTGGACATGCCAAGACTCGATGCTTTAGATGGTGATCATATCAAAACTGTACAGGTATGTACACCATGTTGGACAGGTGTGCTTCTTCCCAAGAAAAGACCTTTGCATCATCATATATAATGTTAACCACAAAGTTTTGGTAAAAAGAGCATTTAATGAGCAAAGGACGACATGGAAGGGCGAGTTCTCCGACTTTTATTAGGCAGTCCTGAAGCAATGTCTCCATTTCCCTCGGGAATTTCTTCCTTCTTCCGGACTTTGAGACGTGTGAGGAGCTTTATTACCCAGACATCCCATTCCTCTGGCAAGAGCAACAGGAGGAAGCCCAGGCCAATAATGATGATGGCGATTACTCGAACACTATTGAAGACGATTTCACTTGTGTAGTGATCAACAACTGTGTGGGATATTGAACAGGTGTTATTCCATGGGAAAAGGCATTAGGACAGCATCCCCTTCCCTCCCCCTCACCTCCCCAGCTCTGGGGGCTGGCTGTGGCAGGAGAACATGGCCATGGAGGCAATGATGGCAGAGGCACTATTTCCTGCTGGTTGAGCACACAGCAGGGTATGACCACCAACAGCGCAGGAACTCCTGCTGAGGTGCAGGGACACAGGGAAAGGGCCATTTCCTTTCCCTGCACAGCAGCTCCTGATTGCAAATTTTTCTTGTCACCCTGAGTGCCCTGTGAAGTAAGAAACCCTGCTTGGGCTGAGCCATCCACATACTCTGGAGGGATCATGCCTTTTGGTAGCCAAATCTGCCAGAGCCGTGCCCAGCTTGTGTGCACTTAGTCAGCATGAAGCTGGGAGCTGCCACCTGCACTGTGGCACCAGCTGAGCTTTAGGAGCTGCTTTAGGTTGGGATTGTGTCTGCACTCCCCTGCCCAACTCTCTGAGACTTTGCAGTCTCCTGATTTTCACTAAACTTCAGAAAAACTGTCAGAGAAACATACCAGGCCATGTCCAAAATTGAATTGCCCAGTGTTCTTAATAAACACCCGCAATGTTACAGTAATTTCACAACTATAAGGCGCACCGGACTATAAGGCGCACCCCCCCGGATTCGGCAAAATTTGCAACTTTGTAGATCAGATAAGGCGCACCGGTCTATAAGGCGCACTTTTTTTTTGCAGTGAGGCCCCGCCCCCAGCTCACCCCGTGGGGTTGCTGGCCGAGGCCCCGCCTCCACCCGGCAGCCATTGGCCCCCGGGGCCGCCTCCACCCGGTAGGGGCGGTGCCGCGAGCCACCGAGCCACCCTGGACCCGGCAGCCATGGGCCCCCGGGACTGCTTCCACCTGAGAAGGGGGGTGCCGCGGCCCCCCAGCCCGCATTCACGCGGCAGCCATGGCTCCCCAGGACTGCCTGGACCCAGGAACGGGGCTGCTGCCGGCCCCCTAGCCTGCCTTCATCCGGCAGCCATGGGCTCCCGCGGCTGCCTGGAGCCAGGAGCGGGGTTGCCGTGGCCCTCCTAGCCCACATTCACGCGGCAGCCATGGCTCCCCAGGACTGCCTGGACCCAGGAACGGGGCTGCTGCCGGCTCCCTAGCCTGCCTTCATCCGGCAGCCATGGGCTCCCGCGGCTGCCTGGAGCCAGGAGCGGGGTTGCCGTGGCCCTCCTAGCCCACATTCACGCGGCAGCCATGGCTCCCCAGGACTGCCTGGACCCAGGAACGGGGCTGCTGCCGGCTCCCTAGCCTGCCTTCATCCGGCAGCCATGGGCTCCCGCGGCTGCCTGGAGCCAGGAGCGGGGTTGCCGTGGCCCTCCTAGCCCACATTCACGCGGCAGCCATGGCTCCCCAGGACTGCCTGGACCCAGGAACGGGGCTGCTGCCGGCTCCCTAGCCTGCCTTCATCCGGCAGCCATGGGCTCCCGCGGCTGCCTGGAGCCAGGAGCGGGGTTGCCGTGGCCCTCCTAGCCCACATTCACGCGGCAGCCATGGCTCCCCAGGACTGCCTGGACCCAGGAACGGGGCTGCTGCCGGCTCCCTAGCCTGCCTTCATCCGGCAGCCATGGGCTCCCGCGGCTGCCTGGAGCCAGGAGCGGGGTTGCCGTGGCCCTCCTAGCCCACATTCACGCGGCAGCCATGGCTCCCCAGGACTGCCTGGAACCAGGAACGGGGCTGCTGCCGGCTCCCTAGCCTGCCTTCATCCGGCAGCCATGGGCTCCCGCGGCTGCCTGGAGCCAGGAGCGGGGTTGCCGTGGCCCTCCTAGCCCACATTCACGCGGCAGCCATGGCTCCCCAGGACTGCCTGGACCCAGGAACGGGGCTGCTGCCGGCTCCCTAGCCTGCCTTCATCCGGCAGCCATGGGCTCCCGCGGCTGCCTGGAGCCAGGAGCGGGGTTGCCGTGGCCCTCCTAGCCCACATTCACGCGGCAGCCATGGCTCCCCAGGACTGCCTGGACCCAGGAACGGGGCTGCTGCCGGCTCCCTAGCCTGCCTTCATCCGGCAGCCATGGGCTCCCGCGGCTGCCTGGAGCCAGGAGCGGGGTTGCCGTGGCCCTCCTAGCCCACATTCACGCGGCAGCCATGGCTCCCCAGGACTGCCTGGACCCAGGAACGGGGCTGCTGCCGGCTCCCTAGCCTGCCTTCATCCGGCAGCCATGGGCTCCCGCGGCTGCCTGGAGCCAGGAGCGGGGTTGCCGTGGGCTTCCTAGCCCACATTCACGCGGCAGCCGTGGGCTCCTGGGACTGCTTCCACCCGGGAATGGGGGTGCCGCGGCCCCCCTTGCCCACATTCACCCGGCAGCCGTGGGCTCCCGGGACTGCCTGGACCCGGGAAGGCGGGTGCCGCGGCCCCCCTTGCCCTCATTCACCCGGCAGCCATGGGCTCTTGGGACTGCTTCCACCCGGGAATGGGGGTGCCGCGGCCCCCCTTGCCCACATTCACCCGGCAGCCGTGGGCTCCCGGGACTGCCTGGACCCGGGAAGGCGGGTGCCGCGGCCCCCCTTGCCCTCATTCACCCGGCAGCCATGGGCTCCTGGGACTGCCTGGACCCGGGAAGGCGGGTGCCGCGGCCCCCCTTCCCCTCATTCACCCGGCAGCCATGGGCTCCTGGGACTGCTTCCACCCGGGAATGGGGGTGCCGCGGCCCCCCTTGCCCACATTCACCCGGCAGCCGTGGGCTCCCGGGACTGCCTGGACCCGGGAATTGGGGTGCCGCGGCCCCCCTTGCCCTCATTCACCCGGCAGCCATGGGCTCCTGGGACTGCCTGGACCCGGGAAGGCGGGTGCCGCGGCCCCCCTTCCCCTCATTCACCCGGCAGCCATGGGCTCCTGGGACTGCTTCCACCCGGGAATGGGGGTGCCGCGGCCCCCCTTGCCCACATTCACCCGGCAGCCGTGGGCTCCCGGGACTGCCTGGACCCGGGAAGGCGGGTGCCGCGGCCCCCCTTGCCCTCATTCACCCGGCAGCCATGGGCTCCTGGGACTGCCTGGACCCGGGAAGGCGGGTGCCGCGGCCCCCCTTGCCCTCATTCACCCGGCAGCCATGGGCTCCTGGGACTGCTTCCACCCGGGAATGGGGGTGCCGCGGCCCCCCTTGCCCACATTCACCCGGCAGCCATGGGCTCCCGAGACTGCCTGGACCCGGGAAGGCGGGTGCCGCGGCCCCCCTTGCCCTCATTCACCCGGCAGCCATGGGCTCCTGGGACTGCTTCCACCCGGGAATGGGGGTGCCGCGGCCCCCCTTGCCCTCATTCACCCGGCAGCCATGGGCTCCTGGGACTGCCTGGACCCGGGAATGGGGGTGCCGCGGCCCCCCTTGCCCTCATTCACCCGGCAGCCATGGGCTCCTGGGACTGCTTCCACCCGGGAATGGGGGTGCCGCGGCCCCCCTTGCCCACATTCACCTGGCAGCCATGGGCTCCCGAGACTGCCTGGACCCGGGAAGGCGGGTGCCGCGGCCTCCCTAGCCCACATTCACCCGGCAGCCATGAGGCCCCAGGACTGCCTGGACCGGAGAGGGGCGGTGCCTTGGTCCCCCTGGCCCGCCTCCACCCGGCAGGGGCAGTGTCGCGGGCCTCCGGGCCCGCCCCCAGCCGGCTGCAGTGGCACTTCCGGCTCCCCCCACGGCTCTCAGCTCACACTTCCGGTTTGGCAAATTTCGCCGCTTTGTACATCAGATAAGGCGCACCGGACTATAAGGCGCACTTCCGGGTTCGAGGGAAAATTTTAGTCAAAAGGGTGCGCCTTATAGTCGTGAAATTACTGTATTTACCAAGCCAAGCAGAGTTATAGTACATCTGAAGTATACATCTGCTCTAAAATGTAAGCTATTTTATTTGTTTGAATTTAGTGTTAAGCCTGCCTTGAAGAAATCATTAAGAACTGATTTCTACTTTATCCATGGGTTTTTATTCCAGCCTAGAGATGAATGTCTTCAAATCTACTGTATTTTTCAGTATGCAGGCTTCTTCGGACAGTAATTTAGAAACCAGTTTTGGGGATTATGAATATTCATGTAATATTAGACAGTACATATTTAAAGCATAAATAATAAATTTTTAATCAGTGTCATCTCTGTAAGTCTTTGAGAGAAGGTGCAAAGCATATTTAATAAATCTATTTTCTTTTTTCCCTGATCTGTATTTGAAAGGCCACCAATTTAATGTATTCATTAAGATGCAAAAGACAGAAAATCTTACCTGCATTCACTGGGACACTCAGTACAATCCCAAGAGAAATCAAGGTGGGGTAGGTAATAGCAATCCCAAAATTTAGTAGAATATTGAATGCTGATGAAGGAAAGAAAAATTTCTTTTAGTACAGTGAAATTAGGCAGAAGAATGTCACTTGAAACACTTACGCTTTATTACTCTATTTGTTGTTCAAATAAACGGTACATCAGCTTCTCTTGTTTTTCATGAACATACCAGAGGACAAAACCCTGTGTGCTGCATGTCCACCTGCCTGCCTGAGACATTGCTGTTTCTGGGGAACTCTGTATCCCTCTGGAGTCCAGTGGCAGGATCAGGGTGGGTTTTGGGTACAGTCTGTCTCTCAGTATCATGTGCAGTAATTCCCACTCTTTATACTGATCCAGTGATCCCCTTGGCCCTGATGAAAGACTTAACACTCTTCATCTGGGAGATTTCAGCTGAAAAGGAGGTTCTATCTGGGTGCTTTTTTGTAGAAAAGCTGCCTCCAGTTGCAGGTGGAAGATGCTATAAATCTAACCCCCTTCCAGGCAGGAACTTGCTAAATATCATTTCATACTATGAAATTACAGCATCATTACTATGGAATGATTATACTATCATCCCATTGTAATACCATACGCAGTTTGTGGGGTGTTTCATGACAAATTAATTGCTTTGGATCAAATTCACCCTTGTTTTAAGGTGATCAGCTTTAACAGAGACAGGAGAGCCTTGCCAATACTGAGCTGGTTGGGAGCTGTGGCTTTGACTGTCTTCCAGTAGTACCCATGTATTGCACACGCCAGGGATTGCTTGCCAAGTTCTGCAGCACTTTCTTACAGACACCCTCCTCTGAGTCCACTGTAAGTAACTTCTGAAGTTGTGATTGTTCAGGATAAAAGGAACTGGGACTCAAGAAGGGTAGAGAAGAGATATTTCCAGTAGAAATTAATGTTTTAGAAGAGAAGATTCCACAATCCAGTTTAGGGACCAACTGTGGTAGCAAGTCAACATATCTAGTTTAACAGTGAACAACATTATGTTTCTGGTAACCTTTAAAAATTAGATTGGCATCCCTCCCCACTGGGTTCCTTTGGTGGCACAGCAGTGGCAGCAGAAGAGAGGACTGCCATCTATCAAAATTTCCATCACTGTGCAACTCTACATTTTCAAAAGTTTCCTCCTCTTTAGGAGCAGCAATTAGCTATTACTGCAGGCAGCAGAGGCACTGGAATCTGGCCTTGACTGGCCTGGCATAACCTCCTTGCTATGGGGATGCTGATGAGCCTCAGATAATGCCTTCCCAGCAGGGCTGCTTCCACCACAGCACAGGCAGGTGCTGCCTGTCTCTGTCACACAGAGTTCATGAGTAGGAGTTAGATCAAGCTTTACAGTTTGGTCTTACAGCACATTCTAAAGAGAGCCACTAAAGACAGTGTTTTGGTGTAGTAATAACAGCAGAAGTGAGGTCTATATTGCCTCTAGGAATGAGCCCTTTTATAATACCTCAAGCTAATAATTAAGTTGAGAAAAAAATAGCTCCATATGGGAGAGGCTTGCAGTTTCCACCAGCGGCCAGTTTCTGGCACCCTCCTCCACCCCAAGCAGTGTTAGAGCCCTCCCTTCTACTCACTCAATAAGAGAATTGAAAATCCGCAGAGGTTTCCCCAAGGAACGATGTCAAAAGAGCTCCAGTACTCCACTTTGGTAAAATAAAGGATGACAGGAATACAGGTAACGAAGAGGACGTTGAAGACAGCTAACACAGACAGGAATAAGGCAGCTTCTCCAAATTTAGCACTGCCCAAAAGAAGTTTGAATAAAACCTAAAAGAGGAAAACACACGGGTTTAACTCTCTTGCCCCACATCCCTGGAAGGCTGGTGTTCTGTTCTGGCACTTAGATAGTGACGCTTGCCGGACACTTGGGATGGCTGCCTGGGAAACTGTGGTGAGCAGCTTGTGTGGCCCAGACTTCAGCCTTCTAGACCCCCTGGAACACAGGCAGGGGTAGCTGCCAACTGAGTCCATGCAGAAAGGGGATTCAGCACCTTTGTCCGTGCATATCCTGAAAGGAAAGGTCTCTAACTTAGACTCTTCAGTCTTTTTTCTGCACCTCCAGAAAACTTGACATTAAGAAGACTGTGGAGCAGAGCAGAGGAGGAGATGAAGCAATCTAGATGAAGAATCTCCCTGCATGAGACATCACTGGTCCAGGCGTTTGGCTGCCACCTGAGTCATGCTGTGGTGGTGAGCAAGCACAGTCCAAGCTGGCTGGCTGTCCTTCCACCTTCTCCCTGGGAACTCACCTCCAGGAGGCAGATAGCAGAGCAGCAGCCCCACAGGCCAGAGCGCAGATGCAGCCTGGGCAATGAGACTGCAGGGAGGGATTAAAAAACCCTTAGTCTTTTAGTGGGAGAAGGGAAAAAAGACAGCAGAAATGAAGGATGTGAGCAGCCCATCTGTGGCCGGGGACTGCCTGTGGACAGGTCTTGTCTGGAATCTGCACTGGTTTTCACCACAGAGCTGCAGAGATTCTGTTGGATACCATGGTCTGGGAGCAGTTTTCCTCTGCTACTGGTTACAGACCAGCACAGCCAAGGGACTCTGACTTAGTAGTTTGTGCAGCACTGGCAGTCTCCCTCACCAGCATCCGTTCTCTCTTTTGCCTACACAGAGCAGGCAAGTCTGCAGGGCTGCCGTGCTAGCAGGGCTCTGCCAATTCCCACCATCCCACAGCCATCACTGGCCAGTGCAGCTATGCTGCTGCCCTGCATTATGGAGCAAAATGTCCCAAAAGCCACTTACTCCTCATTTGCCACCTGGGGATAGCCTGTTGTGTTGCTCCTAGCAGGGCCACCTCGACCCATCCTCCTTCCCCAGATACACAGTGGCTCTGCTGCCATGGTGAGATCTGTCTGCCTGCAGATCTGCCTGCCCCTTTGGCACACACATGGCTGATGGAAACTGAGCCAGACTGTGGAAAGCAAGAGCAGGGTGGCAGCAGCAGTTGCAGTGGCATGTGTTGCACAACAAGCTGCAGAGCTTCATGTGTCCTGGCATGCAGAGCACTCTGCAGAGTAACACCCTGCTGGCACTGCCACCACCACCCTCCTGCGCACAGGCTCTGGTGAAGCAGCCCTGAGACTCCCATTCCCAGAAAGAGTAGCAGTGTCACGGGAAAGGGAACACAGCTAGGCTCTAGCCTTTAATTTTCTCTGTTTCGTTGGGCCATGTCTCTGGTCCTGCAAGGAAATGCTCTATTAGAGGAATGAGCTGTATGAAACTTCATAATCTTCCTAATGTAAGATATTGTCTGATCTGAAAAAGCGAGTGGCAAGCATTGCAGCACTGTGCTGAGGGGCACAGGCAGAGGCTTCTCAGTTTGGCAAGTCTCCCTGGACTGCTGGTGTTAGGGCTGCAGGGCTCTTCTGGCCAATTCCTGCTAAATGACTGCTACAGTGCAATTCATTAGACGAGATGAAGCTGTCTACACCTCCTCCTAAGCTACACATCTGAGCCAGAGTGGGCAAGCCCCACTCTACAAATGCTAATTCCTCATCACTGCAGACTGTGACTCTGAGCACTATGAGCAGCACAGAGGCAGGTGCCCAGAAGTGTCTCAGGCTGAGTGAAATGGCTCTGCTCAGCAGAGAAGGCTGCATCTTACATGTAGTGCAGCTTATGCAGCTGCTCAGGATGAGATCTTGATTAATACACATGTGCTTTGCATTTTAAGGGTGTGATTTCTTCCATGATAAGCAATGCTTTAAGCCCAAAACAGGCAACATACGCTACTGAAGGAGGACTGGCAAGGGGAGGTAACAAAGTGACTTGGAAAAGCTAAATCTCTGCAGGGTGCTTCCAAAAGGAGTGCTCAAATCCAGAATCTATGGAAAAAGCAGCCTCATTTTTCATGAAGGTGGGACATCTGCAAATTCTCCCCCTGGTGGAGGAGCACTGGAGAAGACTATTCCAAGGAAATAGGAGTTTCTATCCTAAGTGAGAGCAGACATCAAAGCACCTGAACTTCTGAATGCAGTGCTGTGGAGCCAGTGTGTTTATGGCAGAGCTCTCGAAGAAGAGCACATGACACTGAACTGCACAGAGGTTTGCAAGTAAGACAGGAAGAGCCAAAGTGAGTGACGAGGGGGACAGACATCCTTCAGGTGTGCTTACCTTGTAGAGAGCAGACATTGAGGCAGAGCCCACCACCAGGGCTATCCCAATAACAGAGTGGCTGTGAAACCCATCGGCATACGTCATCATAACTATCCCTGCAATAGCAAATATAGCAGCCACGATCTGGTTGGAGACAAAGAAAGAAAGAAAGTGTTACTAGACAACCCCCACGATGGAGAAATAGGCAGGCAGATTTACATGCGAGTGCAGTACTTCTGCATCATCTGCTTGTGTAGAAAATGGTAGCAAGCCCGGGCCAATACCCAGGGAGCAGATGCTGCCTGCCCTCGTGGTTTCCCTGGCTGCAGAGAAGCTGCAGGCAGAGATGCAAAGGAGTGGCTGCTTCAGGCGTGTGCAACAGGCCAGACTGCAGGGCCCAGTGCCTCTGACTGAGCTGAAGTGGGGATTTAATCTCTGTCACTGAGCTTCCCCATCAGTGGGTCCCTGCAGCCTGTGCGTGACAATAATACATAAATAATAATTCCTTGGAGCTTGCAGTAAAGGTTTTGAGTCCTGTTGAAGTTTTGGAGGAAAAAGGTTGTAGAAATAAACAGGGGAATAAAATTAATGCAACTTTCAGTCTAGACGAGTCATTTCAGAGAGTAGGAGGATTTTTTTTTCAGTCAGCTACCCACACTGCAATGCCTGAGGGGTATCTTGCAAACAGAGGGAGCATTCACAAAGACAGGCGATGTGCTGCCCCAATTTACCAGGGTCAGCAAGAAACCTCTGGCTCTCGGGGAGTGTCCTGCCAGATACCTTCAGCCTCTCAGGGTGTTAATTCTGGGGTGAATAGGGCTTTCTGTATGCTCATGCTTCCTGGCTCTGCTGGGCTGTGAGGGATGTCCTGCTTTACACCACATGCCTTTTGGCTGCACAGTCACGGTGATGCCTCCAAGGATACTGGAACATTAGTTTATTTTGATTCACAGATGGGTCAGTGCCAGCCAACTGTCCCCTCCCCCAGGACCAGACTGGGGTTTTAAGCCCCCATCCACAGGCTGCATCTGCCTACATATTCATGAGCCTCCTCTCATCTTCCCTGCTTCCCACCAGAGATACTGGGGCTGCTGTGAAGATGCAGGGGGGAAAGTCTGTGTGCTGAGCCCTGCTGCTGCCTGATCAGCAAGATGTGGTGAGGTAGCCTCTTTACCAGCTGCAGGTCCCAACATCAGCAGCACCAGCAACCTTTTCCCTGGGCTGAGCTGGGGCTGGTGCCAGGAGACACCCATAAACCAGACAGTCATCCAGCAGATCTTTCCTGTGCACTGACATTAACACCTTCCATTTCCCCTAACACAACAATGGCCCATTTTTGCAAACAAAACCTTATCCATTTCTCCACAGGTGTTGCTGTATAATGGCAGGGTGACATAAGACAGAGTGCTGATTTATGACTTGATCAGGGTGGAGCCCAGTACAAACTGCAAAGGCTGGGAATACATGCTGCACATTTGGAGAGGTTCAGATACAGCATCTTTGCTTGCAGCCCTGTTGGCATCTGGTCTCTCCATGCACAGCATTTCTAAAGTGAAGTTTTATGGTGGTGTAGCTGGTCCCTATGGTCCAGGACAGGCTTTTTCCAAGGCAAGTAGAGAACCCTCTCTGCATGGCTCTACAGCAGTGTGGGGCCGTTCTCTCACCAGTGTGCTGCTGCTGTCAAATAAAAATTCAAACACTCTGTGGCTTCAGAGGCACAAGAAGAAAGGTAATTGGATGAGACTAGCATGAGGCAGGTACAGAATAAGGAAAAAAGAGGTTTGCCTTCACCCAACACATAATGAAGTGAAGGAAAGCTTTGCTGCTGCACCCTGTGGATGTGAAATTTTACAAGGATAAACCCATGGAAAAAAAAATTCCATCACAACTACTAACTATAGAAATACTGTTTCCATCTCAGGAAGTCCTTGAGCCTTAAATTGTTGGAGGCTGGAAAGTCTCATGAGGAAATATCATTACAGGCTTTTCCTATTTAGACAGATTTTTCTAGGTGCCCACTAAAGGCAGCTGCAGCAGGCAGGCTTCTGGGGCAGAGGCACCTTTGCTCTGACTCACTATGGCTCTTTGGAGAGCTGCAAGGTACCTGGCTCAGGCTTTAGCTGGAAGATGGCAACTGTGTACCTTCCTTCAACATCACCTGTGCTACAGGTGAGTTGACAAAGAGTGGAAGATGCAGCATTTTCTGAAGCATCTGCTCCAGGTGTGGCTATCCTCCTGTGAGCTGTATGGGGCTTTTCCAGCCTTCACTGGAGGGCTGAGGAGAACCTCAACTACCTTCCAGCCTGTGGCATCCAGATGGCACCTGCAGGTGCATTGGCAGAGGAAGGCTGCCTCCACCCCTGCAGGCAGCTGTGATGCCTTTGCACTGGAAACTTGGGGGGTGCATGCATGAGCTGCAGAATGAAAAGTCTCCAGCTTTGCTTTCAACATCAGGAGCTGATCAGCTTCAGAACACCTTCCAAGAGACCATATCTCTAGAGTTTGAGATTTGATAGGATATGTATTTCCAAGTCCCACAGGCAGATGTGCTTGTCTGTATGTTATATACACAGGAGGCACTTACAGGTGATGGCTCTCTTGGATCCTGAGCTGTTTTATTCACTGTAGCATGGAGGGAAACACCAAAGTCAAAGATCAAAGCAAATAAATGAAGTCTGCAAACAGTTCTGCTGGGGCAGAGGAGGTCCTTGTCTATTCTATCAAGCGTGTCACAAGTGTCAGATGAGTCTTGGCCTCACTTCACAGTCTCCTGTTGACCTGCCAGGGGTGTTACATACACATTCTCTGAAAGCCTTTCAGCCTCTATCAAGCACGTTGCTAGTGGCGGTGACAGGCTGCTCACACACCACAGTGCCCACAGATGTCACAGCACTGCAGGGTTTGCAGAGGCAGTGCTTCAGGCACCGACAGCTTCATTATGTGTGTGTCTTTGACAGCTCACAGCCAAGTCAGTCGTTCTCTGGGCACAGCGAAGGGCAAGGGGGAAAAGCTCAACTTCATTACAGGAGATGAGGACACTTAGAAGTACCTGAATGGCAAGGATGGGAACTTATAATTGCTCTTACATTTAAATTCCAGCTAAATGTTGATTTATGTGCTTATAGAGCTAGTACCTGCACTACTGAAGGCCAGCTAGGATACTTGTACTTGCTTTAACCCCACTGAGTGGCTGCCTTTCTCACCTTGCCTCTGTCAGTGGGCGTGAACAGGGATGCCCAAATGTGCAGTGAGAGCTTTGCTGTGACACTATCCATCCTGCTGCACTGGTGTGGAGATGGAGCAGGACTGGGGGAAGGCACTCTTTCCCCCTGCAGCCTTTTCTGCCAAATACCCTCTCAAAAGGTGCTTTTAAGAGGGTCAGCAGCTCTGACATAGGGTCATCTGCTTTGGGGCCTGGCTGTGTGGTGGCTGCAGCCCCTAAGTCACTCCCAGTGAAGACCTAGCAGCTGTCTTTCCTCCTGGTAGCCAGTCCCAGGAAGAAGGTGATGTGTTTGGGTAATCCTGAGGCTATCCACCAGCAGTGACACTCCTGCCTGTTGTTTTTCACATGGACTGTACAGAAAAGAGAAGAAGGAGGGAAGAAGATTATTCTCTACAAAGAGAATTTCCATGCTATGTCCCTCTGCAGACAAGAGTGCACCATCACTCCCATTATGCCACACAAAGCTGCGTAGTAGAACTACTGTGCTGCCATGTGCCCTTCCAACCCCCAAGGACAACCTCTCATATTGCCACAGGTCAGGATGCCAAAACTGCTTAAGAGCAAATAGCCCAGTCTGTCTGCAAACCCCTTCTCCCTGCATCCGGGTCCCTTGCTGGCCTGTCACCTGGGAAGGAGACAGCTGTGTTCCTTCTTGGATTCAGGAGACAGCTCATTCCTTCTCAGGGAGCCCCCCTGCCACAATTTCACCAATGCCAGGTTCCACAGGGAGGGGCTGGAACACATGGCAGGAGTATCCCACAGCCACCACTGCCCTGGCCCTGTTCTGCTTCTCTGCTTCACTGCTGCTTTCCCAAAGTAGTGCAGATAGGAAACAAAAGACAGCTGGACATGGCTGGGACCACCACTTGGGTCTGCTTCTCTGCTCCTTCCAGTCCTTCTGCCCCTTTGAGAAGGGAGGCATACAGAATAGGATTCTTCTCCCAGTGCTGTCCCTTGCCATGGCACAAGACAACCTGCCCAAGAAGCTGCTGGAAAATCCCTGACTATCCTGGCTCTTCCCTTACAGCCATGCACTCAGGAGAGCCCAAGAAGCCCCTCTACTGCAGCATGTATGTGCCTGTGTGGGTATCCCTACACACACAGGTTGGCTTCTTTCCCTCCACACCACAGCCATATCCTATGGTGAGAGATGGCACATTCAGAATGAGGAGCAAGCTGCAGGTGCAGACTGCAGTGGTCACCCCTCCATACGCCTTCTCTCCTGGTGTCCTACCAATGCTACAGCTGACAGTGCCACAAGAGAGATGAAGACACAAAAATACCTTTTTAAATTTTCATTTACCAAAATGGCTAGCACATCCATCTTTGATAACAATGAGACTTCCCTAGCTCCAAGATCATTTCAGGATGCCCTTGATTCTGCACTCAAAAATCACAGTTAATTTGTTTTTAGGGTACGGCTACTTGGGCAGAGCAGTGGGCAGACACCAGCTGGCCATGCTGAGCTTTTGGCAGATACATTTTGCAACCATCCCCTGAGCAGCCTCTTGGCTGCCACCACTGAAAGGCTGGCCAAGCTCTCCTGCCAAATTTTCCTGCCAGAGAGGAATACTTCCTGAAAAGTTAACTCTCAGCTACTCCATGCCACAACCTCTTATTTGCAATACCAGCCTGGGTAGGCAAGCAGGGAGTTCCTCAAGTAATGGGCAGAAGACAGGAATAATTACAGTTATTGCTGTTGATTTTGATTATTAATTAATATTACTTAGTGAAGCAAGGAAGGAGGGACCCACTGGTGCCTTTTCCTTGCAGTGGTGATGCCTTTTCCTTGGCCCCGGGGTGGTGGGTTACTCACCTACCCACTCTGCTGCCAAAGGACATGATGTGCTGCTGGAATGGCAGCAGGGTCAGCAGGGAGCTGAGGGATTTTCTGCTGAAACTCCCTGCACGGGGCTCTGCTGCTGCTGCAGAGGCATTCACGTGGGGTGCAGCACTAAAGGTGTAAGCAAACATTTGGGGTGCCAGCAGAAGAGCAGCCCAGAGCTGCTGGCCAAATGCAGATGCCTGCAGACACCAACCTTCCATCAGTGACACATGCAGACACACGCTCCGGCCACAGGTGGGCGAGGGCAGCCCAGCTCTCCTCTCCTGTCCGCAGCGGCTGCTACCTGACACGGATGCAAAAGATGACTGTCCCACCCTGCAAGCCTGCTGTCACACGTAGAAAGGTGAGGGCCCTGTTAAATACCCAGGATGGGACCAGAAGTGCACTGTGTGTAGCCAGGGCTTGCAAGAACGGGCAATTAGAAACAATCGGGTGTGGTGGCAGCCTGGGAATAATCACTTGGGAGCCACTGACAAGGACTGACACACATCTACATACCCTGACACACTCTGGAGCAAGTTACCTGTTTCCTGAAGGAATATGCATTGGACATATTCCCAATGAGTTACCTCTTTCCTGAAGGAAAGGCATTGGGCTGGGGGAGTCAGGGGCTCCAGGAGCTCACAGGCACCTGGGAAGGCTGCAGGGAAGGAAGGATGCATCCCTGCTCCGCAAGGACTTGTGTGCCCACTCAGCTGTCTGTATGGGTGCTGCTTGACTCAGCTGGCAGGAGGCAAGGGGTAAAGGAAAGACACAAGGGTGAGGGGGAAGAGGGGAGACAGAGATAAGGAATCACTTACCCTCACTCCCATGAACCTGTCCCTCAGAACGATCCATGAAAGCAAGAACACAAAAGCTTTGTTGCAGCAGAACAACACGGAGACATCCGTAGTGTTTATTTTCTTTATTGCATGTAAGTAAAGGTAGTTTGTGAGTGTCCAAAGAACACCAAAGGGTGCTGCCTTGGTAAAAAACACCTTCAAAGTCAAGCCATTGTCTCCAAAAAATCGGCAGCACTCCCTAAAACAAGGAGAGAAAGGCAGTGTTATTACATAAGCCAGTCACAGTCTGCAGCTAATACATGGCTCTTTTTGCTCCTCTTCTTTTCCTTTGGGGAAAGAGAGGTACACACCTTAAAGAAGAGAGAAAAAAACCAAGTTTCAGCTTCTGCTGCAACAGCCAGCACCTGCACAGGGTACAAACAGGCAGGGGCTGCAAACATGGGAGGGGGCTGCGAAGAAAGAGCAATAGGAGAGGTGATGACAGGAGGGGAAATCTCCCTCTTTCCACCAGTCCCTTCACAGTGAACATCTTGAAGCAGTGTGGAGCCATCCTCCTCCCTTCACCCCTGTGGACACCAGGACGCTGAGGGCCCAGGGTTGGCAGCAAAGCCCCAAGCTCCCTGCTCCTGCTGAACCGTGGGAAGCTGGTGCCCATCTAATCTGCTATGTGGCTTGGAAGAAGCCTTGCAGGAGCCCAGTTTGGGGGTTTTCCACCCAAGGGGTGGGACCTGGCTCAAATCTCCAGCACCATCAGGGCAGGAGCAGGAGGGGGTGGCAGGCAGCTGCCTGCTTCTCCTGAGGTGAGAACGTGGCATGGTAGTACCTGGGGACATGCTGGAGCAGCAGTGGGGAGTCATGTGGGAAGTCCAGGCTGGGGATGCTGTGAATCCCTGAGCAGGAGGCAGCCTGAGCATGTTCAGCCCTGGCACAAAAAGCAGAAGCACCAGCAGTTTTTTTGTGTCCCAAATGTAGCAGTGGACAACAGGACACAGGAGGGGGGTGATGAGGGTGCAGCTCGGCCGTGCTGACAGGGCTAGCATGGGGCTGCAGGGGTGGGGAAACCTGCCTGCAGCCTGTGCCTGCCTGGCAGCAGAGCTGGAAGCTGCCAGCTGCATGGAAATTCAGTGACACGAAGAAGGAATGAATCAGCCTGTGGGGCTGGAGCTGTGGCCAGCAGCCTGCAAGGTGTGTGGGGCAGCCAGCACAGTGCCCTGGCCTGCACTGCCATTGCTCACTTTAAAACCTGCAAACTTCCCAGGGCTCTGAAGTTCTTTATTGGGGTGTTTTGACAAAACCTGAGCAGAATTAAATTTCCTGCTGACAATGATGGATGAATAGGTTTTCACTACTGTAGTGAATTTCAAGCTGTTTGTTTCCTGAGACTGGGCATGTAAAGATCATTATTTGGACACTGATGAAAGCATTGCTTTGATCCACTTTCCCAGAAGACAGGGCTGTACCAGATGAATACCTGAAAAACCCCCATCCATTCTTTGAGCCTCATCAGATCTCTGCATCCACAAGTCTACATCAGCCCCTGCACTACAGGTACAAGACTTCAAGGTTTAGGAAACACATTTTTTGTGTTTATTTGGTTTTGTTGTCTGCCAGTCCCTTGTACCAAATCATAACTATGCAGAACTTACCCATCTCTGGATGTGATGACCCTGTACTTCGGCTGCTGCACATGGACACTTTTGTTTGAGCTGCTGGCTCTGAATTCTGTCACTCAGTGTCCCTTGTCCTCTGCAAAATTACCTGCTGGCAGCAGCCTATTCCCTGCCAAACCTCTTAACTGCCTCTTTGCATCAGTAGAAGAGCTGCTCATCTGCACTACAAACCACAGCCCGACTTCCCACCTGCTGGAGCCGTGCTGGGCTGTTCAGGGATGCTCGAGACCCTGACAGATGCTGCCTGTGCTCAGCATTTGGCCCAGATCCCCTTCCACAAACACTATACTCACTTCAGGTCTGGCCTTCAGTCCTGCACAGCACTGACTGTACCAGACACTTGCTGCAGGGGACGCAGGGAGTGCAAAAGGAAGCAGAGACATATTGAAAAAGCCTGTCCCATTAAACCTGCTTCCTAAGACACCATGGAGGGGTTCACTGACATTGTGTCATAAGCAGCCAGCCTCATGCTCTGAAAACAAGAAACACAGGCACGGTTTAAATTAAATGGTATGAATCAAGATTAGTATGAGAGGAACAGGAAGGCTGTACTCAAATGAAAGGACAAAAATGGAATTTATTTTGGGATTCATCCTGGAAAAAAAAAGTTCCTCCTGCCAAAAATCTGTTCCCCACATATAGAATTGGCTATCACTATTTCATATACAGTAGAAACATGTGCTTTTACTGTCTTATGGGCCTGATTCTTGTTTAGTAAACACCACTGGATTCCTGTGATATCACAGCCTGGATTCCTGAAGCATCCAATGTAGTGCCATGCTGCCCCAAAGGACCGCCTTGCCCTGACAAGGATCATGACCCTGAGGTGCAGTGCCCACTTTGGGAATCTCTCTCTGCCCTATACAATAAAGCTTCCTTTTGGCTGTTTTGGCTGGCTTTACCAAGAATGAATCACTTTCCATAGGCTGGCTCCAGCTTTCAAAGGAGACCTCCTTATGGCAGAGATTTCCTTACCCAGCACAGAGCTGTAAGGAAGCTTTCCCCTGAGAACTCTTAGGGCTGTGGAGGGTGCTGCCAGCCATGCACCCACATCCACAGCAAGCTCTGTTGTCCAAACAGGGGCACTCCTGCAGGTAGGTTGGATGGCTGTCCCGGACCTGGCATCTTCAGTGAAGTACGAGGAGCATCTGGGAGAATGTGGCATAATTTGTGCACCAAAATGGCTGTGTGCCATAATATAAACCTCTTGCAATTAATTGTCTCCCCAGGTTTGCCACTGCTTACTGAGAAAACTAATTTTTCCTTGGTGCCATAGAGCAGCTTGTGAAGCCATACCAGGAAGCATTTGATGAAGAGAGTTTTCAGTGAGTAACCGTAGATAAATAGGTATGGGAAGCAAGGCAGAACTGCGGTATAACCTGCGTTGTAAGCTCAAAACAGTCAGGGATGACTTCAGAAGAAACAACCTTCAGCTTAAATATTTTGACAGAACATTTGAACACAGCTGTTCCTGCTGTCCACTAATTTCTGGGCCCAGCACAGATGCGGGCACATCCACCTTGTTAACTGCCACACTGTGTTAAAAGAGAAATTCTCCTCTTAAACTGACCAAACCTATTCCTGGTCTCATTACCAGAAATCCTGCACCTGCTGCTCTCACCTGCCTCCTTAACCTGAAAGCTTTGGTGCTCATTACGATACAGTTTTGCTTGCTGGGAACACCCTGCTTTGCCCATGGAACAGTGGGACTTTGGGTGTGGATAACAGCCACAAAGGGCTATAGGGGAAAGTTGATGCAAAGCTGAAGTGTGCCCTGGTCCTGTGAATCCCCAGGTCACACTGAGCATGTATCCCCTTCGGCAGAGAAGGTGCCCTGCAGAGCCCCTCTGCTGAGATGATCTCCCCCTTAATCTCTGTAATCCTCTATGTGAGGAGTAAATTCCTGCAGTAGACTGCCTAGCTGAGTGCAGATAAGGTGGCAGCACACAGCAAGGAGCTGGGGCATTGCAGGGTGTGATGCTGTATTTCTGAGATAAACGATCTTCCTGCATTATTTTCCTTGATTCTGCCATCATGAGCTGGTGCTCCATTGTAATCACAGCAATTGGTTTAAAATATAAATGCAAGGATTAACAAAGGCAACAGCCAAGGTCTGTGTAAGAGTGGAATTGAAATGTCAGAGGAAGGAGATTGGAAGGGAAACATACTAGCTTAATTGCCATAGCAGCAATACAGAAAAGTTTGCTTCCACCTAGAAGTGCCACATCTATATCCAGACAACCTGGAGGCTGCTATAGTACTGCAGGAACTGGGGCAAAAGATACTACAGAAAAGCCTAAGGCACAGAGATCTTTTGTTGGCGTATTAACTTTGAATTGTTTGCTTTGGTTTCTTTAGCGTTCATATGCTACATCTTGTTCTTCCTCATACTCTTTTTACTGTGTATCTTCATTAACCCAGCAAATGGCAAATTAGCTCTGCTCCATTAGGCAAGTCTCCAGCACAATACTAGCAAAATAACTCTGTCAGTGGAACAAAGCATCCCCAGTGAAGTAAATCAGAAGTCATCAGAGCCAAAATTCTATGCTAAGTAAGAGTTAATTATATTGAAAGCAGGTCTTGCAGTCAAATAAAACTTGCAAATTAAATATGACAGTAAAGCTCCACTTTTCCCCCACTGAACTGACAATTATATATTTAACACTAGTCACCTTCCACTGCCTGTTTTGTCTTTAACCATTGCTAGGCACTCATGATGTTTCCCCACTTCTCTTATGCAAATGAATTTATAAAACCTTGCCAACACTGGAATGAATGCTTTTCCCCCCTATTTTGTAAAAAGAAAATCCCACCTATGAAAAGGAAAGGTAGACACGAATCAGAAAAAGTACACACAGTGTGTTGCCCCAGGCCAGGAATTTGGTCTCTCAATACTCCCTGCAGAACAAACCTATGCCAAAAAGGTTTGTAAGCCATTGAAAGTGCCATTACATCTTTGGGAACTTTGCAGCAAAGTAGAAAATTTCTGGGAGTAATACACATCCTAAGGGAATACTTTGCACAAGCCAGTTATTTCTCCTTTCCAGACTGTTAACTTTTGCTAGAATTTTTTCATTGTCTCAGTGCTCATACTGGAGCCTCTTCCTCCAAAGCAGATTTGGATCTGCTGTTGCTCTTAGAGGGTAATATTATTTCTTTGTAGACTATGCTTCTTACTTTGACCTTGCAAGGTCTGTACCTGCAAATTGAATTTGGCTAAATTGCTTCTGATTTTCAGCAGAGTGAGCATCACCTCCCTGGAGCGCAGCAAAGCCACCACTGTGCCAGTGAATCTGTCTTCTTGATTAGAGATTGGCAGGCAAAACATGTTTTGCTAATCCCTGCACCAATTAGACCTGCATGGATAAATAATCTGCAGATGTGCAACAGTCTTACATTTTCTGTTCAATGTACAAAAAAAAGACATGGACTAAAATGTCATGCCATGTCTTCTGGGAGGACTTGCAAGCCAGTTGTAGTAAGCAAAAGCTAAGCAGATAGAAAAGATGCATTGACAGTAATAGGAGAGAAGGAAACTAGAGTCAAGTTTAATTTCTCCCAGTGGAAAAACCCACAAGGACGTTTTTGCAATTCATCCTGTTAGGACCACAGCATCTCTCATGCATTAAGCTCACAAATAGAGGTAAGTATGACTGCTGTACAAATGAAAAATGCAAGTTAACTCAATATATTCTTCAAGAATGGTCTCCAGGAAAGTAAAGATGTGCTTTGCAGAAAAAAGGATCATGGCATCAGTTTCACTTCTTTTCCCTTTGAGCCAGAACTGACCCAAATGGTAGTCATGACAAAATCAGCCTCTCAGGTGGGTGGATTTCAAACCAGTACAAGAAAGGGTGAGCTCATGAAACCCATTTTACAGATGTGCAAGCTGGGACACAGAGAAGCAAAGTCCCTGGGTGTTTTAAAGTGGCAGGATGACTGCTGCCTGTTGATTGCACCCTCAGAGAGATGGGGATTTGCTTTCTCTGCATGTTTATTTTATAGCTCCTGTTACTTATCAAGACAGTCCCTGAGCACCTTTTTCCTGAGTCACCACAGGTTCACATGCCAGCAGAACAGTTGCACGGAGGCTCCTGTGGTGTGTCCCAGATCATAAAATGCCGTGAATAAACCTGCTAGCCTCAGCACTTTGCAGAGAGATGCCCGGGACTCCTGCCATGGCTTTTATTGCCCTGCTGCTCTGAGGCTCCTACAACAAAACCTGTATAGCCCTGCCTGCAGCTTTACTCAGGAAAACTGCTTCCAGGTGCTGGGAGGGCATAAGCTTCACCTCAACTTCCATGGGCCAGAGGTCTGAGACCTGTCCTGGGTGTGCTGGTGCGCCTTGCCTGCCCTGCTGCCTGCAGTGCCTACTGAGGAACACAACAGCCCATGCCCGAGGACCTGTTGCTCCTCACAGATGTCTGTACTTACCCAATCCAGTCTGTCCATGCTGTGAACTGAACTGGGGCTGCAAACCGCAGCCCTTCATTCTCTTGTTATACCTACCCTTCCTAAGAGGAATGGCAGCACTGCAGCCCCAGAAGTAACATTAGCCCCAGTGACAGCAGTGGTTTCTGGAGACAGATGCAAAGGGTGGCTTATCTAAAATACTCTAATGGCTTTTTGATGCCCATCATCACATGCATATTTTTCTGTAAGAACATTATTAAATGCAAGAAATTACCACAGAAGCCAATCAAGCATCCAGCTGCCACTTTTAAATGTCTGTGCCTGCCTTGATGACTTGTTTCTACACTTAGTTTGGGGCTGGTGTTCTGCCTTTAAAATTTTATCTGTTCTGGAAGTTTCCAGCTCATTTGCAGAAAATACATTCTGATAGGCAATGGAATGAGAAAATTGTCTTCTCTTAAATTAAACAAAAAACAAATGAAATAAAAAATCCACAGACTGACCTTCTCTGAACTAGAGAGACAGAAGCAATTGGTTTTCCTCAGCACTGCTCATGTACCATACTAGACGTTTGCACAATAAATGGTCCCAGGAAATGCTTCGCTATGGATTTACATAATACACCAGAATGGCTCCAAAAAAAGCAAATAATACAAATCTTACAAACCACCTGAATACACATTTTCAAGACAAGTCTTAGAACAGACTCAGAAACCTTAATGAGACACTGTTTAAACTAACATTTAAATTTAAAAAAAAAAGTTTAAAAGAACAAGACTGAACCACATTTCAGAAAATGCAGCAAGTATTCCTGGCAAGAAGAAGCTTTTAACGTGACAAGATACCTTCAGCAGTTAGGCAGCTGAAATTATCATTAATTTTCTGCCTTTACACCCCAGAGTTACCCAAAGCCTGAAGTACTTTATGCTCTTCTAGACAACCAGCATTATACAAATAAAATGTAAGACTGTTGCTATGTGCAAGCTCCAAACGCCCAAACACTCCAAACACAGACCAGGCAAGCATCACACTCGAACACAGAAATGAGCTTTTTAGTTACTCTCAAAGATTGCTTTCTGGAGCACCTTTTTTCTGAGCCCACAAGAAATGCAACCCTTGACTTGACCTGGTGTAGCACTCAAGATTGGCCTCAAATCTTTGTTAGAGCCCACCACAGCAGTGCCCAGGAGGTACTCACACTGGACATTCCCCTTCACAGCAGCAATGCGCAAAGCTGAAAGAGGCAGAAGGGGAATGAAAGGCTCAAAGGTTCCTAGGGGTTACTGGCATGCCCACAGTGCAAGAAGAGGGACAGCTCCTGCTGGTGTTTGAGACAGGGCTGGAAGATGAGCTGGAGGGAACAGTGGGTGTGATGAAAAGTATGCTGGGACCCTCCAACATGCCCAAATGGAGTACAGGCAAAGGACCAGCTCCAACAGCACCACATGCAGCCAGGCACAGGCAGCCCCGGCAGGGTGTGATGAGCATTAATGATCTGTATGGAAGATAATGACAGTCCTTAGGGAGCTACAGAGCAAGCTGAGAAAATGAGCAGCACCACATCTCAGACAGCATTTACTCAAGAGTTCAGAAAAGCCTAAGAATGAAATAGGGAATTCATAACAGGGCTCTGTAATTCCCTTAAAACAGTCTTCTTGCCCAAAGCAAATGTCACATTGATTCTTTAAATCCAATTTGTGCAGTGACTACGGCTGGCCATAAAATTTGAAGATGACCTTTGCTAGTTAAAGACTGAACTGCTGGTTAAAGACTGCACCTCTTCCTCCTCCTGGGTTCATCAAGGAGCAACAAGGACAGGGAAGGAATGCCCAGTTCAAGGAACATGCTGGCACAGCCAGGTGTTGCAGGCATTTGCAAGTATTTTCATCCCAGGAGATTGGCTGGTGAGCAGATGTCCTTAAGGACTAAGCCCAGCAGGAATGCTCCTTCTTGTACCATGCACCTAATGACCGCTGCCATCCTCAAAAACAGGATACTGACTGCTTGCACCAACTTAGTGCTGATGAATTCAGACCTTCCTGAGGATCTCCCACTGCACAGTCACGTGGAAGTGGCCTGGGGTTGCCGGGTCTCCAGAGGGACCATTCCCCTAAAGGCTCTTGTTCCTCACTTTTACCCTCTGCAGCTGCAATTAGAAAAACCCTCGGGGCTCTGCCTCTCCCCTCTGCAGGTGCAGCTTCTCTCGGACAGGGAGCAGCACAGCACTGCAGCTCCTCAGCATCACCAGCCTCCTCAGCCACCCGTGCACAGCTGGGGACACACACCCAGCTCTGGGGAAGGGCAACCCAGCTGTCAGATCTGCTTCAGGACCTTTTTCCTTTCCCACTGCAGGTGGATGTTGCCTTAAGGAAAAGGGGCTGTTTTGAGCGGCTCAGGAGATGCACCAGCACCAAAGTCACAGGTAAACTGTGTCCTGCATGGCCCAGTATGAATGGGCCTTTATGAATGGCCCAGTATGAATGTTGGCCTTTAAAAGGTTAGTTAATCAAACTGTTTTTTGGAAGAAAATCTGAACCACAAACCCACATTATTTTTAATGTAATTGGATTAGGCAATTCTCTGCAGGTCCCAGCAGTTTGGAGGAGTACTTTATGCAATGCCTCAGTACTTCATTTACTAGAAAGATGAAAAGCATGGAAAGCCTTTCAGGGAAAGCACTTGGAAAGGGCAGCAGGAAGCTGAATTTGAGGTCCATAGTTTACCACAAATTTTCAGGGTGAGCTTGCACAAGTCCCCCAGCCAGCCTGTCCCCCTTTGGCAGTGGGCTATGAGATACAGGCTTGCTGTTATTTCCCAGGGCTGTGTTGAGGTAAATGCAGTCAAGCATTTGTGCAGCATTCGGCGTGTGGTGAGGGACAGCATATACAAACTGAGGCAGAGAAAACCTAAACATTAGACTCTCAAGGCTTTGACTGCCGGAGTCAACATCATCACTGCTCTCCATCATCATCCAAAATTTCCATTGACGTCAGTGGATGTTCTGGGTGTGAAAGACCTGCAGACTCTGAAACTGCACAGCAATTGCTTGTGGATATCTTAAGCATGGCCTGATGTGATTTATATCCAGCTTGTCCTCTTCAGCTGTGACCTGAACCATTTAGTACTTTTAGCAATAGTCAGAATGAAACTTTTAGGAGAAACTGGTGATCTGGCCACCCGTAAATTGGATTTTTTGTGGTAGTTGGCATAGGCAGACAAAAAAAGTATGCAAGAATAAAATGCTTTTCTAGTAGTTGCTGTCTTGGCTTTTATGCTCTGCTGATACAAAAGTACAGTGCCGCTAGAAGGGGGAGCAGTGCTGCTATGTCTTGGGAGAAGGAACAAGACAAGAAGGCAAAACAAAGAGGAGATAAATATCTCAATGATAAAACTGGCTGTGCAACCCCCCTGAGACACCTGTTACTCACACACATATTTAATTTGCACCTTTATGCCTGTGGATTGTCAGAGAGACTTTGTGTGGAGATATGGCTCCAGCTGGGCAAAGCCCTTGCTGCTGGCACTGCCTTGGCACGGCCAGCCTTGGGCCAAGAGCACAAACTAATCAACTTCACAGCTTAAGTAGTAATTGTTCAGCACCGTGATGGGATACTGGGGATAACTGGGAACAGGAAGGCATGTGAGTCAGGAGATGCCAAAAGACACACCATTAGATTGGCAGCTAGTCTATGAAAAGAAAGAAAGTTAATAAAAAAAAAAAAAAAAAGCTGAGAGCTTGCTGACATACTAAAGAAGCTGACATTTACAATGCACAAATTGCTCCTAGATGCATTAAATAAACAGGATATAGAAAGGAAATAATCTTTTCTAAATACTTGCATTTGTGGTCATTTTTAGAGTACCTCCTCTTAAGAACAGGTGAATCTTTTCTGTTTGAAATTTGTTTGCCTTTTTAGTTGCACTGCTGATGTCCATTTAACACAAAACCAGAGCACTCTCTGCCCTGTACTCCCTTACTTTCTGTTCTTCAGTAAAGTCATTCCATTCCTGCACACAGCAGCAGAGCAAGGAGAGGACCATGGAAGTGGAGGGAGAAGGTGTCAAGACTCTGTGATGGCATCTACCCTCATCCCAGAGCCTGATTGAACAGCACCTTTCAGAGCACAGCAATCTTTGAAAAGCAGCCTCTGAAAGACTGAGAAATTAATCAGTCACGTGAGGTGAACGAATACAGCTGTTGAGTTTGGTGCCAAAAGAGAGGGTGTTAGAAAATAAGATGTCTATTTCTTCTGAGATTGAGATTTCTATGCAGGTTTACTTGTTTTGACCTTTCTCCTAATAGGCTAATCCTCCAAAAACATTGATGTTGCTAGTTGCATGAAAATTGTGCAACACCTAAGTATAAGTGGCAAAAACAGAGCACTATGTGACAGAAATTGAATGGCTTTCATCTCTGCTACTGGAACATGAAAGTCTCTCAAGTGGCGTACAATAACTGAGAATGGCTTGAAATAAATTTCCTGCTGTCCAAGGGAAACATAAAATTTTCCGCTCCCTATATAAGCACTTTGTTGTTTGAACAGTAAACATGCAAATTAAAAAATCCTGACACCTAATGTATTTCTAAAGGACCGGATAGCACAGAAATGGAGCCATAGTAGCTCAAGAGAATGTATTCCTGAAGGATTAGGCAGCTACAACCCCAGTGAAGAGCTGCAGGAACTTGTGTGATTTGGATTTTTGAGGGTAACATCTCCTCTACAGTATCATTCTGCAAATGTTGGTTGAAAAGTTGTACGTGTTTATTTTCATTCAATTTCCAGTGAAATCAAATGCCCATTCACTGACTCAGAAGCTTCTGAAGAAGGGTACAGATTACCAAAAAAACTTTAAAAAGTTCTGAAATAAGTTTTAGGAATTTTTGTTTTGAACAATTTAAGTGAAATTTGTCTTCTGAATTCCGAATGAATACCAACTAAGTCTATAGTGGAAAATAATCAAGTGAAAAAAAATCAGCAGAAAATAATAACAAAAAGTAGGCCAGATTGTATTGTACTTGAAAGGTGGTTTTATTTCCATTTCTCACCTCTGTATGCTCTTGGATGCCTGTCATCCATTTAGAACAAGATTTCTTTTAAAATTTCAGAATGCATCCTAGAAAGCAAAGTCTAATAATGACCCTTTTTATTATCCCTTAATAACTCCTCTATGTGACTGCATAAAAGATACTGCTGACCCAAGCCTCACAGCCAAGAAAATGCTTTCTTGAAGAGAGGGAGGGGAATATAGTTTATAGTTACCTTCATAAATAAGACCTGCAGAGGAAAAATTAAAAAGAAATAATAAACCTGATCATGCATATGCCAGTTCAGAAGCCTTGTCTCCAAGGAATTTTTCTCCTCTCTACTTTACAGAGTTATAAAGGAATCTGTAAAATTACATGCAGTATTATATGAGGATCTTATATAAAAACAAAATCTTCTCTGAAGACTCTTCTCATGACACGAGTGTACAGAGCATCAACTTTATTTTCTTTCTGAGCACGAGAGACAGGTCTACAGGATAAATACAAGACACAGTTGCCTTTCAGTCTTCTTGCACTCTGAGGGTTTGACATCTTCATAGTTCTTTCAAGCTCTTTTTATGCTTATGGATTGATGGGCCACTCATTCTTAAATGTTTCAGAAGCTGAATCTCAGTTTCATGATCCATAAATCTGCAGGCTGTGAACTTTTCTCCTTTATACACTCTGAAGAAGTGAGCAGGATACTGAGTTTTGTGATAGATCCTCCCTCCAGAGAGGAAGCTCAGCTACTGCAGAGTTCTAGGAACATGATTTGTGCCTACTTTTGCAGCTCATAAAATTTCTAGCTCCTTCCAGCTCCCCAGACACCCCTGGTGAAAAGTCCTTGACATTTCAGAATCATGGAAGTAGGTAATGCTTGCCTTTCCTCCTCTGCTCAAGCCAGCAGCCTCCAATTCCAAAGAAACTACAGCCAGTTCTCTCCTTGAGAGAACTGTCATTTTCATGGGAGAAAGGGCTACCTGTGGGCTGGGAAAGCACAGAGTAGAAAAGATCTCTCCTGAGGTCTGCCATTAGCAGCCACGTGCCCATCGGCATTTTCTCCAGCATGTGGCCACTGACACAGGAGAGCTACGAAGCACTCCATAGACAGTGACAGATGCAGATGTCCTTCAGCAGTGTCAGGAATGACAAATTTTATCAGAGCCTTGCCTGATGATGCTGGTGTGAACTTGGGCTCCAGAAACAGGAGAAACAGTAAACACGCACCACAGATTCAAAGAGCTGCAATGCCCGTGTGACGCGTGTGGCTGCACTGGTCGGATCAGATCTTTAAAGTACGTCAGCTGCCATGGCTATTGTCTCATGCTCACTTGAATTCCTGAACGGTGCAGCTTTATTTACCTCCCTGGTTCCTACTGCAAGTGTGGAGTGACACATGTGTGAGTCACCCTTGTGCCTCCACTGCTGGCTATTAGAGCAGCCACCTTTGGCACTGACTTTCCTTCCAGCTGCTGTCAATATCCCACTCTGGACTTTTCAGCCAACACCCTCCTTGGACAGAAAATAGCAACATAAATACCTAATGGGGTTATTAGCCTTCAATTGCTTAATTCAGAATGGAGTAAAGCAAGTGTGATATTAAAATGAACAGAGAAGAAATACAAGAAAAGAGAGAGATCAGATAGAAATTAATTTATTCGACAAATAAGCAAGGGGATTTTGGCACTGTGGTGATTACACTGCTTAGAGGTTGTAAGAAAATGAGATCTATTGAGTCCTGGAAAAACCAGAAATGAGCACTGTGGTGAGGGATACTTAAGGTAGTTTCAGATTTGCCATATTTAAAAAACAGACTTGAATTTGAGATGGTGGAGTTAGTTAAATGGTGCTTGTGACTAAATATTGCTGGAAGCCATGAGAGTCCCTCTGAACAGGATGCTAACCATTGTTATTTATGTGTTTGGACAGAATACACAGCTGTTCTTCAGAGGCCAGGCAGAAATTTGTTTTGAATCTGAAACCTTCCATAGATAAGATGCTTCAGACAACTTATCTGTGTGTTTTAAAATTTTATATTATTTATATGAAATATTTTATATTTTTAAGGTTTTCCTCTTACATGATAAGATGTGTTGAAGCACCAAAAGTCTTTGGCCGGAGGCCATTGCCACAGAAGCAAGAAAATACAAAGCAGTTGCATCTTGTCATTGCTGTGCATGTGTGGGGGGAATGTCAGTGTGGTTTGGATAAGGATGTTACAGCACACACTGCTCTCCTTCCTAGTGACATTTTTTATGTACTTGTTCCTTTTATTTTATATTTTTATTGCCTACTAAATGATTTCTTTTGGCTCTGCTTTGTGTGAACCTCAGTGCAAAGAAAACAGTTCTGTTCAGAGAAGCACTTTGCACACTGCCCTGAGGAGGAGCAAGCTGGTGCCTTGCTAGCATATAATCACTAGCACCATCCTGATCTTGGCTGTGAACCCACAAATGAGGATTTCAACCTAGTCACTGCTGAACATACCCATTTACTTTGTGAAAGGCTGAAAAACAGAAAGGAGTCCTTATTTGTAATGGTAATAACATAGGAACTTTTTGGCACAAGATGCAGAACTCCTGAGGTAATGAACTGGAAAACCCATCTGCTGGTCCAAATGCCATACTTGTCTTTTTGGGAACAAAATTACTGAAAGACTGATACAGCATGAACTGTCCCTTCCCTCTCTGCCCAATCTGTCTCAGTGAGGCATTCACTCAGAGGTGCCTCTGAAGAGATGGATCTGTACCCCACAGGAATTGCCAGTCTGGGTCCAGCCAAGCCCTGTCCTATCTCTGGCAGCACAGGCACATGTGAAGAAACTTGTCCCCTGGGACAAGCTGCCACTTTCTTGTCTTTCTCTTCTTGCTCTGCTTAACCCACCTTAGATGCATTAGCTCTGTACCTTCGCTCAGCCTGTAACACAAGTGTAGCTCCCAGCAGCTCAGGAGAAGTGAAAATTAATTAAAATCTCATTAGTTAAAGCACTCTGAACCACTCAGGTATAAGTACAGAGCTGTTGTAAGCTCCTGATTATCCGCACAGCTCAGCTTGGACTTTGCCACCCTCTAGGAATGCACTGTGTGTGCTTGGTCTGACAAATTTGGGGCTTCTTCCTGTGACAAGAAACTATCCATACTGCATGTTGTGATGGTACAGGGTGATTGGGATTCACTAAGACTACATCTCTGGAAAGAAAACAGTATCATTACCTGTTGCGAATTCGCAGAGGAGATAGAGGAAGAATACAGATTATTCAGGGTGAAGGTACACTGTCCTAGCAAGAGCTCCTGGAAGATTTGCAAAGAGAGTCCTTGCTTTCAAGTGGCAGAGACTGACTGCTGACAGTAAACTTGAGGTGACTCAGAAACATGGTATATGAATTTGTCTCAGAAATATGACTGTGACATTTGAAAGTGTCAAATGGAAATGACAACTTTTAATGTGGATTTCCCTTAATCGGAAAAGATCATGCATTTCATGCTGGAAGTGTTCAGGCTGTTATCTGCTTCTATGCTATTACATTTTGATGTGCCTCTGGTAATGGCTTTAATAAAATGTCTGGAATGGTGCCTGTTAAAGAGTTTTCTTAGATTTAGATGCTCAGATACCATGGGATTGACTGCAGCACAGATGAACATCCTTTCATGAGAGATTTCTAATTTAAAATGTAAGAATATTAGGGAAGGCCCTCATGTACTACAACCTGATTTAAAGTCACAAAAGTAATTTCTGTTCTTAGACTATTTATGACTAGAGGAGTAAAGCTTCTTCTAACCTACATCAGCGAAGCATGCAGCACACCCTTTGTTACGGCATCCACTTTCGGCTAAAATGAAATAGCTTTGTGACACACAGCAACAGTTTATGGCATCTCCTTGAATTTCATGGGTAGAGGGAGAACAGGGACTGTGATTTTCTGAGTGAGACTGGAAGGGCTGTGCAAGGAGCCTCCCTCCTGCTTGTTGGTTCTGAAAGCCGAGCTGCAGTGAGGAGAGCCAAGTATTTGCCAGATACAAAATTACCGGGCTCATTTGTCTTCCACCTTCTACTCCTGTGACATGCTTATTCCTTCCTTCATTTTGGAAAATGACCTTGTGATCCTTGCTTCCAGCATCACACTATTTCCAGAGCAGCTGCACAGAGAGCAGTGACAAATCTGCTCCCTGCTATTACAAGGTAAAAGCACTATGAGGGAAAGAAGCACAGGGTGTCCTTGCAGCAGGAGCCAGTTCCTGCTGAAACCTTGCAGCTTGCCACCTAGGAGAGAAGTGGACCTTTTCTAGCCATGATTACTGCCTGCCCTGTGGGTGTGCCTGCTCTGTCTTCATTTTAATAACAATCTTTTAAGGCCTGTGACAGACTATAATTGTAAAATGGCTTTTCTGGCCCTCTCCCAGATCTGTGGCTCCAGAGGCCAACATCAGAACGTGCTGCATAATTTGGATCAGATACCCTCTGGTTGCAGTCATGGTTAGTGCAATTGCAGCCATGTACAGTGGATTGCCTAGGAAATCAAAATGGTTGGGTTCATAGCAGAAAGCATGAGAGGAGGAGGAGTGCTGTTCTGAGAGTGGTTAAAAGCAGAGGAGACAAGCATAGTTAGCTGGCCTGTTTTAGTGTGCCTGTGAATCCTTACACATGCCTAGCAGGGGGTGTTGAAAAATTTAACAGAATTACTGCTGGGGATTTATCACAGCCTACATACTCTGTAAGCACTTACCTCAGTTTAAGTTCAGACATAGATTAATTTAACCAAATAACTTGTTGGCTTTATCTGGAAAAGCATGTTTACATCTTTCTAAGATTCTCAGATTTCTTTTAACCTTTTATTTCATAAACTGCTTTTGGTTAAACTAGCTCAGCCAGACTGAGCTCAGTGCTGCAAGCTTTCTGGGGGAGCTTTGCAGTAAGACTCGTCATTTGCCTGCTTCTCACATAGGGTTTCCCCTGTCGCTGTCGTTAGTAAGATCTGGACACCTTATGTCATATTCTGACATGAACTGGAGAAGACTGAGGCGTTATGTTGGCAGAAAGCAGATCTCAGATAGAATAGGAACTGGGACTTTTGAAAATCCTGGGGTTATTTGCATCTACAAGGAAGTTTGTACGTAATTACAGTAATTTCATGACTACAAGGTGCACCCTTTTGACTAAAATTTTCCCTCTAACCTGGAAGTGCACCTTATAGTCCAGTGCGCCTTATCTGATGTACAAAGTTGTGAAATTTGCCAAACTGGAAGTGTGAGCTGTGAGCCGTGGGAGGAGCTGGCAGTGCCACGGCAGCTGGGTGGAGGCGGGCCCAGGGGCCCTCGGCACCGCCCCTGCCGGATGGAGGTGGGCCTGGGGGCCCATGGCTGCCGGGTGAAGGCGAGCCCAGTGGCTCGCGGCACCGCCCCTGCCTGGTACAGGCGGGCCCCGGGGCCAATGGCTGCCGGGTTGAGGCGGAGCCTTGGCCAGCAACCGCGCAGGGGGAGCTGGGGGCGGAGCCTCGCTGCAAAAAAAAAGTGTGCCTTATAGTCCGGTGCGCCTTATATGATCTACAAAACTGTGAATTTTGCTGACTCCCGGGGGGTGCGCCTTATAGTCCGGTGCACCTTATGGTCGCAAAATTACTGTATTTCCCTTCCTGTTCACCTGCCAGGTTCTGCTACTGCATCACATGTTGTGTTACTTAGGTTTATGGTGAGGTCCATGAAGAGATGAGAAAAGCATCTCCTTGAAGCATCGTTCTGTCCAGCCTTAGAGTCAAAGAATTATGGAATCACTAAGGTCAAAAAAGGCCTCTGAGATTGCCAAGTCCAACCATCAACTTAGCACCATTGTCATGTTCACAACTAAACCATGTCTCCAAGTGCCACAGACACATATTTTTAAAATATTTCCAGGAATGGTGACACCACCACTTCTCTGGGCAGCCTGTTCCAATATTTGACAACCTTTTCCACGAAGAATTTTTTCCTAAAACTTGATCTAAATCTCCTCTAGCACAACTCGAGGCCATTTCATTTCCTTCTGTCACTTGTTACCTGGGAATAACGACTGACATCATCACCTCACTACAACCTTTCAGGTACTTGTAGAGAGTGATAAGGTCCCCCCCCAACCTCCTTTTCTCCAGGCTAAATGACCCCAGCTGTCTCAGTTGCTCCTTATGAGACTTGTGCTCCAGAATCTTCCCTGGCTTTGTTGCCCTTCTCTGGACATGGCCTTCCCTTGGCAAGTACTGTGGGACCAAAGCTCCTCCACAGGTTACTGAGCAGCAGCAGCAGTAGAAGTCAGCCCTCACCAGTTAAATGAAAAATGACAGGCTTTAGCCTCAGATGTGCATCAGATGTGCCCAGATGTGCCTCAACATTGGTGGCAAACTGGCACAGGTGCTGAGTTTGTTTCCTTGCTGAAAAAGCACCTAGCACAAGCTAGTCCAGATCAGGATTTGCTGGATGCTAATTTCATACAGATATTGAGCAAATATTAAGCAAGTGATACTTGCATGACTGTGTGAGCTAGGAAAAGCAGACATGGGCTTAGATAATGGAGATTTAATATAGCATGTCTCTAGGAGAGGAAGGGAATTCAAAGTCAATAAATAGAGAACAATAATACATGAATGAACTGTTCAGCAACGAAAATGTGTATGGCTTGAGTTAATCTATAGACTCCTGAGCCTGGGAGAAAAAGCAAGACATCAAAGATTAAGGCTGTTCCCTTATTGCTCATGGCATCTGAAGAACATGTAAGACGATGGATGCGTTAATTAGCTCACTGCATCTCAGGAGCTGAAATAGTTGGTAGGTGGGCTGAGCCATAAACTAAAATAATCCCAGCATGTGAGGGAGGATGAGCAGACAGCTTCAGATCATATAGGAGATGGAAGCAACCAATGTCAACTGTCCAAAAAGAAAACATGGAATAGTATCTTCAAAATACATAGGAAAAGACTAATCTATCTAATATTACTTGCTCTTTGATATGAATTTTATTTTATTGCTATACTTTTCCAGTAAAAATATATTTAGCCTTTTCATTACCATCAGAATAAGTAACAAGGATGAATATACCAAGTTTAGGGTATGTGGTTAATGCATTCTTAGAAGGGAGTTTTCACTAATTATAATTTGTGAAATAACAAATAAACTATTATTTTAGTAACTCCCCATATCCATTTTTACTTGTGTTCACTGCCAGAATGGGGTAATTATGTTTTATGTGAGGCTGACATTGAAACTTAGAGCATCCCCGGAGATCTTTGACAATTGAGGTTTGCATGTGTTAGGAAATGGCTCACAATCACATTTAATGTATGCATAAATCATCCTAAAAAGTAAACCAACAGACACAAATGATTTGGTGCTGGTGAGATTGATTAAATTTATCATCAAGACAATACAAAAAGAATTTGACAAATAATCCACAGACAGCAGAAATGAGCAAACTGCAAGAAATTACTGCACACTGAAATCCTAGGAGGATCATACCAAATTAAAAACAACAATTCATATTCATAATGCACTGACTTTTCCAGTGGGCTGAAGATTGTCACTACCCATAGCCTTCAAAATTAATTGTGGGTGATCAATTTGAATCTTAAAATAGGTTTAGGAAGATTAAGTATGGTGTCTCTCACACAGGGCATCAGCCATGGTGGGATTTCAGTCCAGGAGAGAGTCAAAAAACTTTTCAGAAAAGAGTTTTCTCTTTTGGAAGGTTTGTACGCAGATTAGTGCTGGGGGTGCCTTGTCCTTTCCTGGGGCTTCAGCTCTGTCTGCAGGCAGGGAGGAAGAGAATTTGGGAGCAGCACCAGGCAGCACTTCGCAGATGCTTGAGAATGAGCAGCCTTGTTCCTGCTGCAAGAAGGCAGGTGTGAGCTCCCTCAGCAAACAAACTCTGGTCCTGGAGACTGTGCTTTTCTATCCAGACCCCTAGGATAGGATATGTGTTGCACAAGGGAATTCTTCTACCCCATAAAAGAGCATCACCCTAGCTGGATCCTAGAGCTAGAAAGCACAAAATGTGGGTCTTCACTTTCCTTTCAACAGTTTGCAGTTTAGATGGGAGGTCCTATCTGCAGGATGTTTTATGAAGACTGTCACAAGTAAAGCAACCTGTTACCTCCCTGGGAAATCCCTGTTCTTGCAGGATAAAGGGGCTCAGCATGTAGCTGATGTCAAATGGTGCCTATATACACACATACATACACACACACGTACACCACAAGGAGATGTTTCCAACAGCTTTTACTACTGGTTCACCACTTCCTTCCGAATGAATCTTTACAGTTCTACCACATCCTTCAGCAAGAATGGAAAATCCAGCAGCAGAATCTCAAAAATGATATCCAAAATATCCTGACGCCTCACTAAATCTCAGCAACAGAATCATTCAGAGTCACAGTGCCCTGTGATATTCTTATCTGTCATTCCCTTCCCCCTCTCCCCCCAAGGTACCTAACACAAAATCTGGCTCATTTTACTGTAAATGTGCACTAGGGAATCTGCTAAATTTGGCTCTATCAATACTGCACCTACACAACTAGAATAAAGAGCTTCAGTGTTTGAACTCAGCCCTTTCTCAAAACTTAATGCGCTGTGATGAAACAGAAAGAAAGGGAGGTTACTCAATAAGCTTAAGCCCTTGAGAGACAGAAAAATGTACTGAACAGTAGTTCATATTGTTACTAATTTTAGTCTGACTTTCTTTACAGATTGTTTCCCAGGAAGAGTGACAAAAACAGCAATGTGGTTTCAGCTATCTGTTCAGAAACCTGGCAGAGGCAATGCCTACTTTGCTACCCTACTGTCTGCTGGATTCCTAGCAGTGAGGGTGCTGCTCCTCTGGCAGGCCCCTGCTACTGCAGGGAAGGGATCTAAAGCACCTCACTAAGGCAGGTGGGCAAAGCACTCTGAAATACACGGGGCTCCAAGTAGCTGGGGACACCAGCTTAATTATCTCCTAGGGTTGCTGGCTACTTTCCCAGTGTTGGAGAGCTGGTCGGCTTTGCATGGCCATGTTGGGGTTACCGAGGAGGTACAGCCTGCTGAAATGTCACTACAACACCAAGGATGAGCTGAAGAGCTGCATAGTCATGGGTCATGGGGGACACAGGTGGCTCTTTTGTTGGAGAGATCCCACGGCAGGAATGACAGCTCCTATTCAAGCAGAAAGACCAGTGGCATGCAGTTGCAGAAAGCAGGTGAACCTGGCATTCAGCTGGAGACATTTCCCATTTCACTGCAAATCACCTGCTCTTGTTCCTTGTGTAGTGGTGGGCTGGAATGAACAGCTCTGTGTGAGCAGGGGAGAGGCATGAGATGTGTTGTGAAGACTGTAACACAGCTATCGGGAATCACTCAGGCACGCTGAGGACTATGGGGACATCAGCATGATTTGTACCAAGTCTAATGGAAAAATCAATGAATTCATTCTCCGAGAAGAAACCAAGCTGCATTAACAGATCTTGTCTGGTCAGTGCTATTTACATCTTTAATTGCCAGAAAAGGGGAGAGCACCGGACTCGGCTAGAAACCGAGTGCCTATAATCTGAGGAGGGATTGACCAGGTAAGCATGCATTTACAGGACGTGTCTTTCAGCTGTCTGCATTTTGTCGAGTGTGGAGGGACTGTGTTCAAAGGCTTGGGTGAGCTGATTGTGTGCTAAGGAGCTTATCTGCTGGAGTAGATGAGATCAGCCATGAGAAACCAAATTAAGATGGCTTGCATCTCAGCAGCTGCTGCCAGTGCCACCGTATCTTCAGCCTGTCTGTGCTTGTGGGCATGGATGGATCTCCTTACACCTTACCTCTGGCAGAGAAGAGAGGCTCCTGAGGAGGAGGAAATGTCTTCTGGAAGCCACACATAGATGTTTAGGGCTGTTTTCAGGATGGGGCACGTGTCTTAGCCTTTTTGTGGCTCTGACCCTTTGACAAGCTTTGCTCTCAGGAAGGAATGGCATTCAGCACCACTGAAAATCAGCACTGGAACTTCCAAATATTAGTAATTAGTCAAATTAATTATTAAAGATAGACAAAATAACACTAGCAAGGAATAAGCAGGGTTTTCTGTTTACTCTCTTTCCATTTGGCTCCTAAATGTTGCTGGAGAGCTTGAAGCTAGTTTCAGGTAACTTACACTGGTCCAGATTCTCATCTTGACCCATCCCAGAGCTGTGCCAGTGTGAGATATTTTTGGTTTGAAAAGAGTGTAAATGAACTGAGAGTTTGGCTCATGGGTGAGGACTGGATAACATGATGACAGAAGGGCTTTATAAACATTTATTATTCAAAATCTCTTCTGCAAATGTGAACACGCCTAGGCAATTATCTTGCTTTAGCTGCAGATGGGCAATTTTGATGCAATTATTATGCACCTTCAGTACTACAAAGCTTTCAGTGCCATTCCTTTTGAAAAAGTCTGAATTAAACAGAATGAAAAAACTAATGAACTATTGCATCTTTTTCCTGTCAGCTGCACAACATCTAGTAGATGCCATCAGTATGCTTCATGTGGAAGAACTGCATGGTCATGGCTGCTAGCCCAAAGGCTGGCAAAAGCTGAGCTTTTTGCTGAAGACAAACCCATCTGCAGCCTTCGGTAGCTGACTTACTTGAGGAAGGATAATTTGTTGTTGCAGACTGAGATCACTACCAAGGCTTTATTTGTCATCTCTCTCTCAAATATCCCTAATGAGATGTTTCTACATGCCCCCAAAACCTGTGGTTATTTACTGTTCTGTGCTAGACAAAAGTTTTTGAGACTCCAAATACCAGCAGCATAACAGTGGAAAGTGTCTGAAGCCACATTGACAAAGAGAACAGTTTGTTTTTAGCACAATTGCTATGGAGGAAACACACTTGTCTCCAGTTTTTCGAAACCACTTGTGTCTGGTTTCTTGCAGCAAACACATCCGGGAAGCCAGCTGTTTTTTGTTTTGTTTTGTTTTAATCTTTAAAACAAAGCAAAGCTCAAGAAATATAAAGCAGCAGACAAGTTAGCTTGCAACTTTCCAGCCAAAAGTGAAATCCACAATTAACTATACATATAACTGGCACAATTGTCAAGAGCATTTTCCTCATTATGACTCCTGTTCACCTGCAAACAAAGCCAATTCACTGCTTACTTTTGAAAAGACCTCAAGAAGATATCTTTAGCAGTCTGGCCAATTTCAGTTGCACATTCATTCTTGTTAAGAAACAAATTCGTTAACACATTAAATAACTCTTGGTGGTATGATTACATCTTCCCTAGGTGGTTCTGAGTGAGTTATCTGGACCTCCATAAATTGGATGGCTGCTGAGCCAAACCAAGCCCTGGTATATCTCATGCTAAAAGCCACAGGACTCTATACAGGAGCACGAGAAGCACACTGTCCTCTGAAATCACACAGGATTTATTGAGCCAGCTTAGCTCAAAGAGCAGCTGTAAGTACTATCACTCATGCAAATGTTACACTTCAGCAGAGCCCATGCACTCTACTTCCACAACACACATTTGGCTCACCATCTCTGATTCCCAAGCATGCACTAACCACCCTTAGAGGTTCTTCTTGTTGTTCAGACTCCTGACAGCTCACTAGCACACTGAGAGAAACTACCTTCCCTGTTCCAAGTACCTCCCTTATTCTGCTTGATGTCACTTAGCTCTTTCCTCACCTTCCTCAATCCATAGTTTAGCTGATCTTTATCACACTCCCATGCAGTTATCTGTCTTACATGATCAAGAGTACAATTCTGCTAAAAAAATCCATTTGGAACTTGGTAAGGTAGAAAATTATTGGCATAGGATCTATCTGGAACTAGAGAAGAGCATGGTTTTGTAAATTGTCTGAAAAGCCTATGAAATCAATAGAGGTCTTTGTTAAATACTGTAAGACTTTCAGATGGTGGGCCTTAATTTTTAAAAATTTCATGAGCAAGGGCAGGTTCTGCATGCATATTAACAGAAAGCAGCTGGTCATGTGTCTGTATGTCACTGTATCCTCTTCTGACACACTATTTTTCAACAGTAAGTTTTTCTATTTCACCTTTCCAGAATCAAAAGGCACTTTAAAAAAAGTGGAGGATCAGGGTGAATTTCAGTCTAGTCAAAACCTGAGTTCCCCTCTGCAATATAGAATACATCTAAATAGTTATTAACTTGATATTTTTAATATTCATTCAGCCAGACACTTTCTGATAGAAATTAGGAAGAAATTAGTTGCTGTGAGGATGGTGAGGCACTAGAACAGGTTGCCCAGAGAAGCTGTGATGCTGCATCCTTGGAAGTGTTTAAGGTCAGGCTGGATGGGGCTTTGAGCAATCTGGTCTAGTGGGAGGTGTCCCTGCCAGTGGTGGGGGAGTTGGAACCAGATGATCTTTAAGATCCCTGCCATTCTGTGATGAAATCAGCATTCTGTCATGGGGTTCAGTGGAATTATTCTAGATAGGGTCAAGTGCCACCTGTACCCATCACATTTAATATACTGAAATACTGAAAATGCTAGGTGAAAATTTATTTGATTATTTAAAATAAGCTCTCATTTTAGTGGCTTAATAAAATTTCTTTTTAATAAAAAATACATCAAATGCTCCCTGTTTGAATCAACATATCTTTGCCTGAGGACAGAAAAACATTTAAGATGGCTCAGGCAAAAAGGGGAAAACAGAAGCAGAACGGGTATGCTCACGGCAATATGTTCTGGTATGTGCAATTTTGGGACATCCTAGACGCAGTACAATAAAAATGCAATAAAGCACATCTAAATTTAGTAACAGTTATGCCTCATTCAGTGTCTGCAGACCACTAGCCATTAACAAAATTAAAAGGTAGATATGCTGTGGCTCTGCACAGCAGGTTGGACTAGAGCAGCCTCCTCAGGTCCCCAGCAGCTAGAATTATGCCATGATTCTATGACCTGATGTTCAGGGATTGTGATGAGATGGTCTAACAAGACCACCACTTGTTAAATGGAAAAAATATCAGACAACATTATAGAGCTGTGGTTTCATTTTTCTTCCAGTCTTAAGAGGTACTGAAAGTAGAGGTGAAATTCTTGCTATTTTCTAGCATCCTATTGAATAGGAGCTTATCATATTGGAAGAATTATCTTTGTACTTGGAAATCTATATGTATTCCAGCTGAAGGTATAATAAGCTGGACTAGTGAAGAAGGCTGCAGTTCCAGCACTGAAAAGGCAAGATACAATTTTCTGTTGGCCTGGCTGGCCTCTGTAATAGATACAGTGAAGTATTTAGATACAGTGAAGATTTAAATTTTAAAAATGCAGTATTTTGGTGAAGCAAAACACTTTTTCAGATGTAATGCAAGGGCAAATGCCAGATTATGTAGAGGAAAAAGATATAGAGTCCTCCTCTAGCAAATGGACATGGACTCATACCACCCAAGGTGCCTCACCTCAGCAATGCGCTGCAAGAAGGTTAATTCTCTGTCACTGAAGCGGCACTCATGGGTGCTTGAAGACACTTGAGATCCCTGAAGCTTCACACTTGAGGATGCTCAAAGAGATGGGGGATGCCATCCTTCACACAAGGCTTCCAGAGGCCCACTCCCCCAGTGGGAATCTGAATGTTTCTCTCAGGCAGTGGAAGGTTTTTGAATGTATGAAAGAACATTGCAGCAGTCTCTAACTGCTTGTGAAATGAACAGCTTCAGTAATTGAGTAAACTGCTCCCAGCTCCAAAGAGAAGGGACACAATTTATAAATTAACAAACCACAAGCAACCAACACCAGCTCTAGGTGGGGAAGAGCTCAATCAGAGATATAAGGAAAAGGGAACAGATGAGGCAACCACAGGAGACTTAGGCTTGCTTGGCCAAGAGACCCAAAAGACGTGGCAATGACCATTAAGCTGTAAAGTAATTGAGACATTTTCCATTAAACTCGCTGTGTTGTAGCCCTGACCCCAAGGACTGACAAACCAACAGGAGAGTTGTTTCCTTTTCTACAGCCAGGATGAAGAGAAGCAGTCTTTACTGTCACCCAAAGCAGGTGAAAAAGGTAAAAAAACCATATGTTGTTTGCCTTCCCCATTTTTGGATTGATTTCTCTGGCAAAAAGCTACTATATGGAAAGGTACTTTAGCATTGGAAAACAAAAAATGGTTGTACATGAGAGTGCGAACACATACATGAACCTGTGGGCCCATCAGCTCATACCTTAACATTATTTCCCTCCAAAAGCCCTTATGGATGTTCACAGACAACATTATGTAGCTCCTTAACAGGGTTTTTCAGTTTATGATGCCCTGTTCATATACCTCTGTTGCTGCCAACTCCACCTTTGGCTATTTGTCCTTTTTTACCACTTACATCTTTGTCTGGCAAGCAAGGGCAGCCAGCTCCTGGAGACCTGGACTGAAGAGGACCCTCAGCCAGGTACGTGTGCATTTATATGAGGCTGCCTTTTCATACAAACACAAACAATCCTGGGAAATCTGGACACAGTCCATAACCACTAGGCAGCTGGACAAATAGGTTTTTTCCACTTCTGTAGTACTGCCAGCCTCCAACACTTCTCACTGTATCATCCGTCTTTATTGAGAGCTGTTAATTATAGCTACAAAGTCTGTTGCCATACATGCACTTTCTTTTTTTAAAGCAGCTTTAAAGGTAGATGCCTTCAAGGTATTTTGACACAGATCTGGACTGAAAAAAACAAAAGCAGAATTCCTTATCACTCCTCCCTGGGTTTTGTTGTTATTTTTGTTGCTGCTGTAAACATAATGGAGAATCTATCGAGGTATCTAGGACAGTCCCCATTTAATGAGTTTGTGCACTAGGGGTCAAGGTACTTGGTGAGGTGACCAATGTAAACAACATTCTGCAAAAAGGCCACCTGTGAAACCTTCTTCCCGTGTTTTGATGATTGGAAAAACAGCAAATCCATATTCACCTCAGCTTTCTGCTTCTCCCTCTATGCAGTAAACACAATCACACACTCTTTTCCCAGTCCTTTTTTTTTTTTCTTTTCTTTGCCAAGCATAAAATACAGCTACTTTTCTGTTTATGTGTGCAGGTCATGCCTGGAGGCAGGAGAGAGAGGAGGAGACCCGAGGGCCCTTCAGCCTTGCTTTTGTGCCATGGTCTCAGTGAGTGCAGAAAGGTCGGATTATCTTGGGTAGGACCAGTACAGGCAGATGTGCTCTCAAGGTCTCCTGGGAAAAGCCCTAGCAGTGTGGGAGCTTGGCAGCTTGCTTAACTAACCAGAGGCAGTGTTAATGAAATGCAGTTTAACTACTGACCAGAGAATGATCGTTCAGTGCTGCAAGACACAACATTTTTTTCCAAGCAAAAGCCATTACATAAATACATTGTTTCATAGCACATGTCCAGCCTGCAGGTAACAAGAACAATTCTCTTTCTAGTCCTTGTCTCAAGCACTGTTACCTCATAGGATGCAGATAATGTAATTATTTTGAAGCATCTGTTCAAGCCACAGCAGAGGAGACAAAAATAATGGAACAACAAGACAAAATTACAGGACATTACTTAATTCAATCATCCTTGGAATGATTTTGCAAACCAGGCTCAAGATTAAAGAATGCAGGTTTCTCCTGATCAGGCAGTAGCCAATTTTTATTCACAATTAGCACTTCACAGAAGTCCAAAAGCCCAGAAGAGGTGATTCTCAACAGATGAAGGCTCTTCAGATTAAGGGAAAGCTTTCACAGGACACATATATTAAGCTCTTTTCAGAACATCATGGTCTGGAAAAGAAATGTGAACTCCAAGTATAACCAGTGAGGGTAAATTAGAAAGGACTGGTGTCCTAAAGAAGGACCCATGATCATTTTCTCAAAAAAAACATGAGTTCTCAAAGACAGTGTTAGCTACCCGAATAGAAGGAGTTAGCATATTAATCAAGCAGAATTTTAGAAGAAATCTCTCAAAGGTATTTCCAGGAGGTTCAGAAAGGAGGTAAGCATATAAAGGCCACTTTGCATTCCTGAGCCCACCATGCAGGCTTACCATTGTGAGAGCTACCTCCAGAGAAGCTAGGACTGGGCCATTAATTTTGTGGCTTTCTGCCAGCCACACACATCAAGAGTCTGATGCAGGTACCAAGTTCCATATCATGCGTTTGAGGGAGAGAAAAACTATCACCTTCGCCATGGTCCAGGAGCAGTTTTTTAAGCTTTTCAATGGAAAATATTGAGAGGAGCAGTATCTCAGTTCTGGGTGCCTGAATCTGGGATGGTGGAGGGTGCCTGAATCTGGAGGGCTCCCACTAGCAGCCAGATCAACCATAGCCTTTTCTTTTTCTCCTCATCCTTTTCCTGCTGTTTACCTTACATGCCTCACATTTGTGTTTCTGCTGTAGGTATATCTCTCCCTGTGAATTCTGTGGGGAAACCAGACATTCAGCTCCCAAGCTGGCAGTGCTGGAATATGCAATGTGACACTGGGAAGCCAGCTGTGGAACATAATCCAACCCCTGATGCTGTCTTCAGAGAAGACTAATGTGAACAGGAGGCTACTCTAGAAAAACTCTGGAGCTGTTATTTTCTCAGGAACAGGCAGCCTGTAGAGCATATTTTTGAGAGCTGGCTGAGAAAATTTTGTTTCAGGAGGCATAAAGACCAAGAGACCACGACATTAGTCTTTAATCACCTAAGAACACAAGTCTCCCCAGAGAATCAGCTAAAACTACAACTCATTCAATCATCATACATGCACAGCTGTATTATGCCAAGGCAGCAGTGAGAAGCCACCTTCAGAACCCCTGTGGGGTGACAAGCACACCCATCCCACCTCCCATTGGGTCACACTTTCCTTTTCAAAAGGCAAGAAATAGCAGCTACTGTAGGTTTCATCAGGAAGTGGTAACTACCTGGCTTGAGAAACACAAGTCAATTACAGCATCACCCTGAGCTGAGCTAAGCCCAAATGGATGCTCCATGACCAAGCTCAATGCCATACGGACAGCAGGTTGGACACTGGACACATGCCCACCATCACTTCCACTGCCACAAACATCATGCTGGTCCAGCAAAAGGCTTCAATACTACTGCTACTTGCTGATGGCACAGCTTGCCCTTGTCTTCTGCTAGAACCTCTGGCAGAAAAGTGCATATTCACTGAAAACAGTCAGAGAAGTGGTCCATCAATAAATAACACAACACCAGCAGCATCTCAGACACCTGCAGGAGAGATAAAGATGACTACAAGTATCATAAACCTCTTGTAAAATGTCCACACCTTCTTTTAATTACAGTAATTTCATGATTATAAGCTGCACCTGATTATAAGCCGCACCTCCGGGTGTTGGCAACTGTCTTGGGTTACAATACAGAGTGTGATAAAAGGTATCTATTCTATCACCATCTGTTGAGGGTGGGGGCAGTGATCCTTATCTCTGCAGGAGATATTCTGCTAATGGGCCATCCATTGAAACCAGGCGGGGCATTGTTCTTTATCTTTTCACAACCCATCCTTCCTCCAGCGAGTCACTTTCTGCCAATGGCCCATTGAGTCCCACTGTGGGACTGATAAAATTACTTCATCCCATTGGAAGTTGCTCCAGCCAGGGGGAAGAGCCCAACATTTCTTACCAAGATAAAAACAGAGGTTTGGGACACTAAGGAAGCCCCTTTGTCCACTGGACTCCAGAGGAAAACTGGATTTCTCCACATCACCACTGGACCTCCGGAGGAAACCTGCACCTTCTACAGGAGCACTGCTCCAACTGAATCACATCTGTCACTGCAGGAGGATGTAGCCACCATTTAATGGGACTGCTACCAACACCCTGCCTGACGGGGTGTCAGGTTGTACTCTGACTTTGTCAGGGTTTGGAGTTTGTTTCTTTGTAGTACTGTATTTCTATTTTAATTTCCCTAGAAAAGAACTGTTATTCCTAATTCCCATATTTTTGCCTGAAAGCCCCTTGATTTCAAAATTACAATAATTTGGAGGGAGGGGGTTTACATTCTCCATTTCAAAGAGAAGCTCCTGCTTTTCTCAGCAGACACCTGTCCTCCAAACCAAAACAGCAACTTTTTGTTCTTTGTCCATATATAAGCCACACCAGATTATAAGCCGCACTGCCGGGTTCGGACCAAAATTTTAGTCAAAATGGTGCAGCTTATAATCATGAAGTTAATGTAATTGTTTTGATACCAAGCACAAAGGTGAGTCATGACAGACAACTGTAGAGATCAAACTGATCTCTTGCTATAGACATCAAACTGATTTAATCTGGAGTTACTCCTAACTCTGTGCCAAATTTGGGTAAGAATCAGATGCTCTATCTATTAATTTCAATGGTTTATTTTTTTCCTTGGTTGTTTTTTATTATTATTTGTATTTTCCCCAAGAAGCTAATGTGAACTTGAATTGTAAAGTGATTTTATTTTGAGGAGCACAATGTAAATAGGTATTATTTTAAGGTTAATGTTCTGAATTAGACAAATAGAGTTTATAAACTGAAGTTTTTTGAAAGAAAACATGCTTCATTGGGTGACATTTGCTAAAAACACTCACATTTGTCATGTCTTGATGCCTCCGCAGCTTATTTATGACTCTCTTAATGCTGTCTGCTCTGGTGGTGAAGCTCCCATCTAAGTAGCAATATAAATCAGCAGGATGCCAAAAGTTAACCACACTGCAACATTTTAATGCTCTGGGTAAGAGAGACTCATGAACACAAACCACTGAAAAATCGATAGTACAACAGCATCCAGTCATGCCAAATGGCTCTGACCTTCTTTCCCCTTAGAATTTCATTATGGCCAGGGGTTTGGTTACCAGTGGGGTTCTCTGTCTACTGCAGAAAAGGAGGGCAGTACCCACAGTGCAGTGAATTGCACTTCATGTGAGTCAGGATCAAACTAAAGGACTCAACTCCTTGCATTGCTGGGGATGATGGCTAGCATCTCATCTTTTCCATCATGGCAGAAAAATTCCTGTGAAACACATTTAGAAACTGGCCCACATTCTCCTGGACCTCAGGTGAAGCTATGGCACTGAAACTTCATGGCCCCTGAAGAACCAAATCTCAATTCTGAGCCCACAGACAATACAGATCAAAAGTGACTTTTGTAAAGTCAATATGTTGGTGTATCAGAGTAAGTGAGATCTACTATGCTTGTCCTCTACCCATTGTTGCACCAGTATTTTGATTCACTTTCAAAGACGCAACAATACTTCAGTGTTACCTATAAACTTTTCTTTATTTTCAAAGAAAAATCTTCAAATTCTGGAAGATTAGTGGCAGATAATTTGGGGGCAATATAGAGACAAAACTGAATCAGCGAAAAAGAACATTCTAAAACATATTCAAATGTGGTAGCAGATCAGTGCAGGTACTGCACTGGGATGATTCTTTCATTCACCCAACACATCAGGTGCATTGAAGGTTTCAGAAGAGATTTACTTCTAACTTCTGGTGTTTTCTTTAGTCCTAAAGCTTTATGAAATAAAAACTAAGATCTAAATTATAAATAAATAAAAAATCCTGCAAACCATTCTTGAAAGTCCTTTTCTTCTCAAAAAAGTCATTAGGTAAGACTACCCCGTCAAAATAAACAAGCTTTCTGAGGTATTTTTCTAAAATGTGGACAAACCCCTCTATTATTCCTCCCAGCTGGAACACAGAGGGTGTATTTTTAAAAAAGGCATGTTTTCTGCTAGAGATACACAAAGCTAAGCAATATCTTGCAGAGATTTTAATTTAATCTATCATGTAGCCAGGGATTTTTAAGTTCTAGTGCTTTTAATTTATGCTAACTCATAAATTAATAATGTAGGTATGATGGAGTATAGCTCATTGGATTAAATGTGTCATTTTATAAAGCAGTTTGGAAGCAAAAAGTACGAAGGACTTTTAAATGATGCATTAGGTGCACAAATCATTACGTGTGTTATTTCTGGACTGGACAATGGTTGAAATGAATGATAATTTAGTTACAGTAATTTTATTTTAAGCTAGTGAGCACTTGCACAATAAGTAGGAGAGTGATGCTGACCCTGACATGTTCTTCTGTGGCCTTCCAGACCTCTCCGTATCACTTCCATGCACACAGCCCTGTGCCACGACATCCTTGGTAGCAACCATGGGAGAAGTTCTCCCTGAGCAGTCCACACTTGGGCACAACCCTGGCAGCATTTGATGGAGTTGCACAGGGAGTATAGAACAGTTGGAAGTGAATGCATGAGTTCTGGTTTGCTACCAAGAGTGACTCTCTCCCCACGGTGTGGACACTCTGATGGTCTACTTCAGCTAAAGCAGCAAGTTCCTTACCATGCAATATGGTTCAATCCATAATAAGTCCTTAATCCACAATAAGTCCTTAATTCTTCACATTGTGGCCTAATACTCAAAATCTTATAAAGAAACTGAATAAATCTGCTCTTACGTTCAATGTGTTGCTACAAAATATGGTGGTAAATTTGCTACTATTATACATGCTATAAAAAGGGAAAAACCATCTGGTTTTCTGTCATAAACCAGCTAAAAACTGGTTTATATCCATCACAGGTATGTTCTTCTTTTGAGACTACAAAACATAAAAATTCATGTATTTACATCATAGCGTATATACTGGTACAATACAACAGGAGTTTAAAAACTGTAATAAACTGTATAATCTGTGCAGGAGGGACTACACATCTATTCACTGCTGCTACCTTTTATGATCCCACTTTGTGTATTTCTCCTGGTGGGTGCTGTGTTTTGCATGCCCTCTCATGTACAGGGAGTAACCCAAAGCACAGCTGCTGGCTCTGGTGCCGTCAGGAAGGGGTGGTGTGAAAGCACTGCCTGTGCCAAGTGGGGCTGAGCAGCCCAGTCCTGCTGAGGTGGGTGGGCAGGTGTCCTGGGAGAGCTTTTCTGCCAAAAAACCCAATAGGTACCTGTGGATTTCAGCAGCCTGTGTAGGTAAGATCTGAGAACCCCTTCTTTTCTACTTCCCTGCTAAGGTGACTTAGACATCATATTTCTACCTTCTCCCACTAACGCCTTTTAATCTATCTTGTTCCAAATTCCTGACAGAGAGCTCAGATAAGATGTAAAATATAGATGAAAGTGAAGGATGAAAGAAGTAGAAAGTGATTATGCCAGTTTCTTTACAGTACTAGGTCAGAATTGTTTTCTTTTAACTACCCTGATGTCTGTGAAATATTTCCCTAATGTGTTCAACCATGCCTGGACTCCAGGCTTTCCTGAAGACGGTGATGCTTCATATGGAGCTGCAAAGTCCCTGCGTATCTCTCTCTGTAGATTTGCACACACATATAACATGGAAAAAGGACTGCAATGACTGATGTGCATGTGACATCTCAGCTGTAATGGAGCAAGCAGATGAACAGTAAATCATTTCACAGTAACTCTCAGTGCAGCACCACCCAAAGGCCTCAGTGTAGATAGGGGACATGCTGAGGCAGCCACTATGTAAACACATGGTAAGGGAGAGTCCTCCCTCCTGCCTAAAGGACTGGCTCCTCCAAAAGAACAGAGAGTACAAGGAAATCAGAGGTCTGCAGTGACTTGCTCCAAACCACAGAACAAATCTGCAGCAAAACTGGGAGCTACAGCCACATCTCCAAATGCACGCATCTCTGACACTCAGAAAAACCTAAGTTAACCCTACCTATTCAGTCTGCTTGTCAGACACAAAAATGCATGCTCTTTATGAAGCCTGGGCAAGCCTACCGCTAATGATATCTCTCTGCATCCCAAACTGGCAGCAGGGCTCGCACCTGCTCTTCAATTCAGCCCTCATTTAATTAATGAAAGACATAAAACTACCAACTGTATCAATTTACTGCAGCAATGAGTACAATGCTCTGGGTTTTTAACCCCAGGGATCTGGCAAACCACAACTGCTCACCCCAGAATTCAGCAGTATTTAAAACATTATCTGAGAGCAGCTGGGAAGAAAAATACTTAAAACCAAAGAAACAAAAAGGTATTTGCTTTTAGGCTAGCATTTATTGCTGTTTTTAGACTAAGCTGGAGCTTTCTGTAACCTCCATACTCATCTCTGAAGCAACCACATTTGCCGTGAACAAATACAACCTGAAGACTGAAGTGCAGGAAACATGGCACTTATGAAAATGCCTTTAGAACTTCTGGATCCTGCTCCAGAACCTGCGGTGAATGGTCATATCCATTGTCTGCAACCCCCACATTATTTAAAAGATGAAGAAACCATAATGATGGCTAAGTAGTAAAATTTCTTAGTCATCTGAGGTAGACCATTTCCTGAGTAACCTGGTTTCTTAGATTTTTTTTCAGTAGTAAGTTTCCACCTTGCTGCTGCACAGCTGGGAGCTGAGAAATGTGTACTTCTTACTGTTTACTTTTCTGAGCTACTTCATTAAAAGTCTCTGAGCCCCACTGTGTAACAGAAGGAGAAAAGGTTGTTCACATCCTTCCACATATCAGGGAAGCACTCTGACATAGGACATCTTGATGGCTGAGTCATCCCATCTGTCCCAGACACCTCTCAGGCCAAAATGAGCACAGCAGAGCTGAGGGAGTGCTCAGTGAGAGACAGTCCTTCAAGCAGGCAGAGCATCCTCAGCCTCTCATGTAGGACGGGCACTCAGGGCTTTCCATGAGCGACTCAGGCTCTGTGGGTTTGGCTTGCTATAAAGACAAGGTGTGCTGAAGACAAAGTGCTGCCTTTGGTTATGACTGCGCTTCCTCCCGGAAATAAACATAACAGCTCAAGTTTAACTGGGATCAGAGCTTGGCCTTTGATGTCAAGGGCCTAGTGCCAGGAAAATACTGCAGTACTTTTTACTCAGCTATTCAAGGCTGTGCTCTAGTCCTCAGCCTGGAAAAGAAAAGCTTATTTAGTTTACTCAGTGACTGACACAAAAGTCTGCCATGGGTAAGGGAAAGAGATATTAACAAAAAAAATTATATTTGCGAAAACTCTGGATAAATAATTGCAGAAAATGCAGACTTTCATTACATGACTTGCATGTGTTGGAAATAAATCTGGATTTCTTATTGCTGGAGTGAAATTATATTAGAAATAATAATAGCACCTAACATAGGACACGCAATGAACTCAGACCATCCTTTAACAAAACTGGAGAGGAAAACAAACACAAGTTTGATGTAACTGATTGATTTGAACAAAATGTCTGCGAAATGTAGAGCAGCATGCAAGAGCCATGGCATTAAAAACAAAAGCTCCCCTACCTGTATCTTTGCTTTGGAGACTGCTTTTCAGCTGACTTAAAAACATGTCCAAGATAATACAAAGGAAAGAATAAAAAGTTCCAGTTTGTTGCAAACCACGTTAGAGTGAAGGGTGCATCGAATTTCTTAAAGGTCAGTTTTGCTAGCTGGGTTGAACCCGACCAGGAGGAGCAGACACCCAGGACCACGGCCACACCCCAGAAAATCTTCTTGAGTTGCGTCACAGAACATTTCCAGCAGCAGCGGTTCACCCTTGCGCTGCCTTCCGCCCCAGCTTGCATCTGTGCTTCAGCTGGGGCTGGAGACTCCCGGGAGCGCTCATCCCCTGCGGAGAAGAAAACACACGGCTTACCAAGGAAATCCATCCTGCATTTTAGTTTTCAAATCTTAGGCCCTTCTGAAGTCAAGTGGAGCTTTGCAAGCAAAGGAACCCACCAGATCTTGCCACAAAATGTCCTTTGTTTTTAGATCATTGCAAAGCCTCTGGTTGAACTGAGGCATAATTAGAATGCAAATAACAATTATCACCTCTAGATTTAGAAGCCAATGGAAGTGAAAATTACATGTTGCTTTGATGTACATAGAAAGGCTTAACACACTACCTAAAGTCATGCTGTTGGGATGTGTAAATGAATAAAAAATGTGGTATTGAGTTTGATAAAGCAGCAAAAGGAATTATAAAAGCACTTGAAATTGTTATTGTTTCAGAAAATGCAGAAATGGCCAGTTTATTGAATATGGTGTTTCTTAAAAGAGAAGGAGAGCAACATATTTAATCTTGAAGTTAAGCAAAATCACTGCAACATAAATAGCATAATTGATACTGAACTGGATCACCAGGCATTTCAGTGATCCCTGGAAAAACAGGTCTCCTGTGGCTGTAGCCAGATAGCAAAAGCTAGACCAACCCCCAGGCTGCACTGAAGTCCATCTCTGACTAGGCAATCCTAACTTTTTTTAGTTTGAGTCCTGCACAAACTGAGACTGGACTGGAGCTTTGTCCCATCATAACCAAACCTAACATGCTGCTGGAAATTTTTCACTTAAAAACCTTGCCCTTTCAATCCTCAAACACGAATTGTTATAGCCCTGCTATCCTACAGCTGTCAGTCAATAATATATTCGGCTTGTGCATGAGTGAGCAAAGAGAGGTTAGTTGGTTGAGTTTTCACAGAGATCAGACCTCAGCAGCAGGCCACTGCCTTTAGGGCTTTTTACCTGCCTTTCTTAAATTCACCCCATTCAACACCTGCTGAAGTTGTCAGTCACCCCCACACAACACTCAGCAGTGATTTCTCTAAGAGGCTGGCTGCAGTTTAGTTGGTCCATTCGCCTAAAGCAGGAAATAACAGCAGCTCATGTTGAAATCCAGAAATCTACAACTTCAAAACAGTCCAAAATTTACTGCATGCATCAAAAGGTGAAAACATGTAAGTAAAGCCAGAACAATGAGAGAATGTCTTATTACCAAACATTTATATATAGTCAAGACAGACTAAGAGAGGCCCACATAAAAAAAAAAATTTAAAAATCCTTCCTTATCCTGGTGTGAATTACGCAGATACGGAAAATCTCTTATTTCAAGCTAAGCTAAATTAGTATTTATATGACCTAATACATTATGAAAGAAAATGTTTCTTTCTATAAAAAAACCTATTTAGCCATTTCCCTACAGATAAGAAATGCATGATCTGAGCTAAAAGTACCATTAGTTTGCCTGGTAAAGCTGCATTTTACAACAAGAAGAATTGTGGGCTCTGTTTGATGGCCTGATACCTAAAAAGAATGTACAGCAGCAAAGATATAAACATCTAGCCTCTTTGTGTGGCTTTCAGAGAGATAAGGATGTTTTTGATCTCTCATCTTATTTCAGTTTTCAATAGAAGATTGTGTGTGTAGCCTCCCACATGACAAGAGCTGCACCTGGAAGGCAATGAATTGTCCAAAGTTAATGTGACCTGGTATTAAACACATAATGGAAAGGTTACAAACCACCTGCCAAATGTTTGAATTGACAACAGACTGCCTGCAAACACTCAGCTCATTCAAAATAGTTTTAAAGCATTTTCTTAGCAATACATTGCTTGCAACTAATGCCTCTTGTCTCGCTGCACAGACCAGAGTCAGGGTTCAGCTAACACCAAACAAGGATACACTCATTTCTTTTAACTTCACCATGTAATGGGCAGTTGCCAGCACCCTCTTTGCTGTCCACCACACAAGTCCTAGAATGGTTACCCAATTTTTCCTTCCCACTCAAGATTTTCTTCTGGGTGTTGTCACTGCAACACCAAACACTTCACACACCTTAAACTCCAGCATCCTTCTTCCCTTGGGCCACTGGGTTTCTGGGCACAGAAAAAACAGCCCACTACAGACACTGGGGTGGAGATCTTCCCCCCATGAAGGGCTGAAGCCACCTGCTCAGGTCCCCGTTGTACTGTGCACATTCACAAGAGCCAGCAGCTCATCTGGACAGCTTGCATGAATATCACTGCCTTCTACCCAGTTCCACAGCAATTGCTCCCTAAAGATGAATTTACTGATGTTTCCTCTGCTATGTAGGCAAAATTACTTGTCCAGGTATATTTAATTTTGTGTTAAACACACCAACAGAAATATCTGCTTTCAGCAATAGACAATACTGCATGTACAACTTCTAAAATGAATTTGCACCTGAAAGGTTAACTTTCTAGGTCCATTCTTTTGGTGCATTTACAGACTGGAGGGACTAAAAACTTATCCGAGGCACAATGACGATGGGGTAAAAATCACGGATGATGATTAACAGTTTCAAGCCGAGACGTGTCAGTGTCTGTAGTATCTGTCAGTGAAACTTTATTGTATCCTCATGATTGCTTGTGCTGATGGAGAGCTAGATGCCAAATGGGCACACACTTTTCCAGTGAATGCACCACTGACCTGGAGGATACTTGTGACATAACCCGTCCCCAAAACCAGATTTTTTTCAGAGAGGGTGGACCCTACATATGATATACACTCATGTGGTCTCATCCTCTCGTTTACTGTGGAGGGCACTTGCCTGCCAGCTGGAAAACACAAAATCCAGGGCTTTAGTTTGCCTCGTCTAGTCCCTGTTCTCTGCTGGGGACATTTTCCTCACCCAAATCACAAGTGCACTGATAGGGTGACACTAAACCCCCACATGACTGAAAAGCTTATCTCCCCCTAACACTGCACAAGAGCCAGCTGGCAACAGAATGCACATGAATTTAACGATGGCAAAATGTCTTTTTAGAATCGATGAGGCAGGACATTGAGGAATTTTAGTTCTGCAGAGTTTTAATGCGTTTGTTCCATTGCTTCCTGCAGCAAACTGCCCTATATGCTACTGTACCCCCCAAAAGAGCAAATTAAGATACTGAGGTAGAGGAAAAATGCCTATCTTGCTTTTACTAATTTTGGTTTTTCATTGTCCCTTTTGCTCATGCATTTTCCTTTTTCATAATTCTCAAGTGGAACTATTCCTCCTCCCTTTCAGTCCAACCTCTCTCCTATGGCATTCAGAAATGAAGGAAATTATCTCCAAAGCTACTGCCAATGCCATTAGCCTCAGAAAATAGCTGTGTTTCTTCTATTATGGCTCAGACCCCCTCAGGTGACTTTGGATACTTGTAGCAAGGGCATCTATACCCAAGCTATTTACTCCACAGACCCAGCTACAGGCCATGAAGCAAAAGAGGTATGGGAAAGCACTATACCTTTAATCCCTTAAAGCTGACAATGTTAAACAGGCAGTCCAGGCCTCTTCCGAAGACTGTACAAGACTCTTAAGACTCCTGTGCACAGCTAGACACCTATAGGCTTACTGTAGGACCACACTGTATCTAAATGTGTGTATTAAAAATATGATACTGATAAAAACCAAGGGTAGCATTCATCTTCTTAGTTTGAGACATCTGCCATGCCGACTTGTGTATCTGAGACAGTGATTTACACTTTCTGCATAGTTAGTAGACAGAAAAAAGACATTTCCATAGCACGATCTATCTCCTCCTAAAGTAGATGATTAAAACGAGCCAGATGAATCACTCCCTCTCAGTGCTGGTTTCTCTCCACCAGCTCTAAACAGTCTGGGGCGACAAGCTGGAAGTAGGTGTCTCTGGTGTGGGTGTCTGGAGCTGGGTGAGATGAGTCCCACCTCTCCACCACTGCTGTCAGCAACAGAGGGCAAAGCCACCACAAACAGCGCTGGTGGACTCAGAGCAGTGCGGTGCCACATGAACATATTTAGCTGTCATCAATGACCTGCTTTAGCTGCTGTCAGCTAGTCAGCAACTCAGGGAAGAAAGCATTACACAAGTGCTGGGTGCCCTTTCCAACCCTTCAGAGGGAGAAAGTGACCCTCACAGATGAAGGTCCTGCCTATTAGGGACCAAAACATGTACCTAATGATAATGCACAACCCTTCCAGGTTCCCCAGGCTAGGAATGTACTTCCAAGTAAGCATATCCTTAAACAATTCTTTGAATCAGGCTTCTGGAAAAAAAAAGTTCTGATATAAAGAACAACCCTCACAAGTCTCTCTGACAATTATAAATGAGACATCCTGAAGGTATTTCCATTTTGCTGCTCTGTCAAATGTTTTGTAACTACTTGAGCATTGCGCAGAACAAGTTTGTAAAGCTTGCAAAAATACACGCTTATCATAAAGAGGGGAGATGGAGCTGAGGGAAGTCCTGTAAGACAGTGCCTGATTCTCAGCGTGGTTAGAGCTCTAGAAACCTGTGACATGCAGGGGGATCAGGGCCAGACACTACCCAAGGCATATTCTCACATCCTTGAATGCTGTGTGACTTCTTCACTCAGTATCTACTACATGGAGAGATCAGTGGGAGACAATTAGTTCCAGCATACCTGAGAACACACACGATGGCTTCTGATGGTGGTCTTCTGGATACTCAGTATTATTTGCCCCAGTAGCAGACTCAAAAACTCATCAAATTTTGTTTTCATCCCATTCCTGCCTACCACAGTTTTTACCCTGTTCCTACCATGCTAACCATGCATTTATTTGAACTAAACTGTTAAAAACCAGCTGAGGCATCATCCTGTGAAGAGAAGATGAAATACCAAATTCATTAAATGATTTACATCTCTAATTACCACTGTAGTTGTCTATACCTGAAATGTTGATATTTGTTCGGATCCATTGCCCAGACATTTTCTTCACAGTCAGTCAGGTTAAAGAGTGAGGTCTCGAGGACTCACTGCTTGCCTGGCAGACCTACCAGTACCTAGTCCAGCTTTCATGTGCCATTGTCAATGGTGGCACCTCCTTTCACAAGCCATCTTGCTGTCTGGTTTTGACAAACTGTTAATATTTCATTTCAGAAGCCAATAATCTCCATGTGTCAACCTTCCTGCATGGTTGTAATGAGAGCATGCACAGACCAACTTCTGCATCAAGGGACATTCCCTCATTTTCCAAATTAGCTCTAGTTTTGCCAAAGCTGCTTGTAGCAACTGTAACTTCCTCACAATCCCAGCAGAGCTCATCAGATGCCAAAGAATCTGTTCCTGGACATGCCAAAGGACCATGACTCCTAACACCCATATGCCTCTCTTACACCCAGACTCTCAAGATTCAGAGACACATTTGAGAGTTTCCATCTCTCATTTTAGGAGTCATGTCCAAGAAATATTTCCATTCTGTATTTGAAGCTGTTGCTGGAACAAGGCTAGGGCCTCACTTTTTCTCCTCTGGGCAAATCACCTCCTGAATTTATGCTTTCCTAAAAAGTAAGGATATTATCTAGTATGAGCCAACCAGTTTTGCTGTTGTCTGGGTTCCCCTGGCCTTGGAGGGCCTATGGACACTCTCTTTGGCAGATGGATTTCCTGCTCCTAGGAGTGGAAGGCTGCTCTCTGCACTGAGCTACTGCAGAGGGGCACACACTTCACCTCCAGTTTCTGAAGAAAGGTTTCAGCCACTTACCTGCCAACTCAGCTTTGAAACAGAGTGCTAAGTGCTAAAGAGAGTGAACAATAGTTAGGATGGACATCTTAGAGGCATAAAGGACAGCATTAAGTACTGGGCAGACCAGATGATTCATCCTGCAGCCTCACCAGTGCTCTGACAGCGGTCACCAGGCACACCGATAAAGGAGATGCAGCTACCCTTTCCAGGTTTTGAAGAGGCGCCTGATAAAATCGCATTCCAAAGAGTCTTACAGAAAATAGCCAGACAGAGAAAGTGCTGGAATGGATAAAAGGCTCAGTACAGGATAGGAAACCATTGAGGAGTAAACACAGCAACGGGGGAAGCAGCCAAAGCTCTGCAGAGGTTTGCTATAGGAGCTGCACATTAACCACAGTTACCTCACCAAGGGAGTGAGCCACAAGGTGACAAAGTTTCCTAATGATGTGAAGTTAGGCAGGTCAGCAAGGGCAGTGGCCAGCTGCAGGGGAGGACAGACTATGTGACTGGGTCATACATTGGCAGATGGAGAAGTGTGCTGATAAAGAGGTGCAGGTGGGAGTGAGTAAACCCACATGCTGCATGGTCAGTGACAGGCTCTGGCCACAAGGGATTATGAGCTCTTCACAGGATGCTCCGTAGAAAAGGGCCACTCAGTGTTCAAGAACAGCGAAAAAAAGCAAAACAGCTGCCAAAAATTACTAGGAACAAAGCAGAAAAAAAAATTTTCTACATCTGGGGAAGCTGCAGCTGTCAGCACACCCACACTGTGAGATATGAATGGCTAGAAAATACATGTTCCTGTTCAATTCCACCAAGCTGGAGGCAGGACCTGATTGACTTTTGGTCAGGCCCATGTGGAAGCTGTGTGTGATTTTTGAGGAAGCTGCTCCTGGGTTCCTACAGGAAAGCTGTGAGTCCCTGTGGGTGGCTGGTGGGTGGTACTGTAACACAGCTTGGAATGACTGAGGTTGCTCACAGTTCCCCAGTTTTCCAACCATGGTCAGGGCTGAAGGTCTAAAAGATCTATTTTTAATTGAATATCAATTAATGTATCACAATGTAAAAATGACAGACCCTTACAAAACCTTATTAAATCAGTTTCTAAATTAGAATATTTGGTCAATGAAGTATTGCACAAATGGATTTTTAGATGCTATTTGAGAAAAGTTTATAGTGCTTTCTTTAAATACTTTGCTCTTACAGCATGAGATAAAAATAATCTTACTTAATTTGATCATGAAATAGCACTACTAAATTAAGAATAAACTAATATGGAAAATAGTTTTAAAGTCCACAATAGAATTATGTTAAAGAACACAACCAGGGTAATAACCTATTAGGTGAAAAGGTCTGAATTTGCTTGAGACTACAGAATAAGGTATGTAGGTATATGAACATAGCGAAAATTGCATGAACAAAAACTCAAACCAAAAAAAAGCATTCTGAGTTCAGACCTTCTTCTGCTATTGAAATTCATAATATAAATTAACTAATTATTAAAGTGTTACAATAATCTATGCAGGCTATTCAAACTTGTATGATCCTCTCACCTTAATTTCAGCAGGGTAGAAAATAGGGCTTTTGGTTCATTGGCAATCAAGGCGATTTTCATCCATGGAAATCTGTCCCATATTACTGATATCACCAGATCATCCATACAGCTTGATTTGTATCAAATAGGCCTAAGTTTCTTGTAGCAGGTACTCTCATACCCTAAAGTACTATTCACAGATATAGTGGGTTTTATCACTGATGGTTAATATATATTAATTTCTGTTTTACCCTGTGCTAAATATTATATCTAAACTCACTAAGAGCTGGAATTAAATAGTCTCCACATATTTTTGAAGATATGCCAAATTCTCCTCCCTAGCATACATATGCCTTTCTGCCTCTATCAAATGTGCTTGCAAGGCTTTCTGCAAAATACATATTCTAATTCCTGTTAGTGATATATAGAAAGAACTGAAAAGTTATCAACTTCATGCTGCAGCAATTTGGACTTTAATACATTTTACTCATCTTCAGAGGCAACTGCCTTGAAATTCCATTAAAAGTGCTGCATTCGAATGGGCCTCATTACGACATTCTACTTTGAATTTTATGAGGTGAGGAGTTCCCCTAAATACTGTCCTTCTTACTATTAATCAGACTTCATGACCAGAGTCCAAAGTGAAAATGGAAGATACTGGGTGCTTTTCACATTAGCAGCATTGTGGGACTGGAAAGTAACCACACACAGGAAGTAACTCTGATTATAAGTTACATGTTCTTGATATTATTCTGCATTCCGTTATTAAATAAAAATTGGACTGAATCTTACAGTGAATTACCTGGCAAGGTCACTGGGAGTTTCACCACTTACTTTGAGGAGTTATGGAAGCAGAACTTCTATTAGGGAAAAAAAACCCAAAAAACCCAGATATAAGCAAAACTGTATTCTGGGTGAATTTCAATCAGTCTGTTCAGATTTCAGACTGAGTAAAGGGTTGAGAGATGGTAAAGAGCAGGCTGGATTCTCTGCAGGAATCTACTGTAATAATTATCCAGGCATTCTAGTGCTACATATCTTTCTCGAGTAACAGTTTTATCTCCAAGGGAATTCAATTACTTATATTCTAATATAAAGAGCACATTTATATCAGTTCATACATACAGGGAGATAACTGTGATAACTGTGAAGGCTCTGCTGACTGCACTTTATCAAAAACAAGACAATGTTCTTTCACTCTTAAGGAGCTTTCAAACACTTGGAGCTTCCTGGCTTTCAAGTAAGCACAGTTTTAGACAGAAGACTGCTGTAGTCCATTGGTTTTTCCATAGTGAATTGCAACTCCACCTGATTTTTCTCCTGGAAGTTAAAGGCTTAATCTGCTACTGAACCTCAAAAACAATGTTTTTCTTAGGTCTTAAGTTCAGATCAAGATAGTTGGAGCACCTGTTCGCCGTCAACCAAGAACTAGATACTGGTGTGGACTTGACAAGGACTTGAGCTGGCTCCCAGTGGTTAGAGTAATGCACGTATATACACAGAAGTCCCCAATGATTTACTCAATGATCTCCTGGAAGGAAGAAGAGATGCCTCCTCACCTCTCAGCAGCAAACTCATCAAAATCTGCATCTCCTTTAAAAAATACAGGTTTGGCTAGGCCCATGTGGGCACTGAGGTACTCAGTATAACTCCAAGCAAAAATACATTACATGTAAAAATTCTAGTTTCTATTTTCTCTCTGATACTTGCCTCATCCTCTTTGCAGTGAGAAAGGCTTTGCAACCCACTATTCCTCACTTGTTTCAGTCAGCTACAGAAGACAGACTCATGCCTTTTTCAGTCACAAATAAAATATTACCCTTACTGAGAGTTGTGCTAGGGAATTTGAGGTGATTGTGGAAAAGGCATTTCAAGCTCTTACCTCCTCACTTCTGTACTCTCCATGACTGAATGACAAGGCTTACGGGGTTCTCACTTGTTTGGGTTTTTTCAGCTGAGGAGGCTTGGGGTCAGAAGTAGAGATACTGAACAAAATATATACCTAATACTTCCAGAAGAGTCAACATATAACTTTTGCATAAACAGAAGGTGCTTGATCTTGTGTCAAAATTCATGCCTTGAACAGGGCTCACAAAATTTCCAGGCGGGGCACCCCTACATTATGTCCAGATACAAAGGATCCACATGTTTGGAACCAGGCAGCTAACAAGGGAAATCGGGTACCTGATTTCTCCAATCGTTGGTGGGCAGCTCTGCCTAGAAGCAAGCCAGCTCTGCACTGCTAAAAACACCTTGTTTCCTGTTGCCTTTGATCTTATGCCGCAGTGGCTGTCAGCAAAGCTCAGTGAAGACTACAAAGTAAACCTACTCTTTCATTGGCCAAATTCCTGCTTCCGCAGGATGCTATGCAGGTCTGCAGTGGCATCTCACAGTTTATAATTAACAAAGATTAACTGGGCTGTGGACTAAAGGTTGGCAGTGGTGCTCCAGCCAAGCGGAGAGAGCTGCTTACTACATAAGTGAATGTGCTGTACTGAGTATAATGTGCTAGGAAAGCAACAACATAAATAATCCTATATATATGAGCCCTGTTGCTGGGAAATTGCTGGGGAATACATATTGAGCTAACTTAGACTCTTACGTTGAACTAGGAGTCTTTTTGGAACTCTGGCTTTTACACTGAATTCTACTGTTCATGATCGTCAGCCATCAGGAAAGAAGGACAAAATTTCTCTTACAAGATTTATAAAATTAAAGTACAGGAGATAGTGAATAATGCATTCTGGTGACTTCATGTTTATTTTTTACTGGTTCTTGTTCCATCTTCTCATGGGAGAAGTCTATAATTAAATAGGTGGATTAGTAATCTGCTTATTTTTTGAAAGCAAATGCCTAAATTGATTCAAGATGACTACAAAATGCACCTTACTTTTTTTAAGGATAAGCGGGTGAAAGGTGATGGTCTGTGATCTGTGTAAGGAGTGAGAAGATGATGCAATGGATGCCATCTTTTTTATGTTCTATCATTGTAAATGAAACTACTGTCTGTCCATTTTGTGTATGTACTGTCTCATTTCAGCCACTAAAATAAGGAAGCTTAGATCAATCTTTAATATCTTCTCTTTCTGCTTTGTGATGCATTAAAACTCCTGCTCTGGCAATAGTTTAGTAACGTCAAAATGGTCTTACTTAATTTTTGTATCATTTGAGGAGGGGACACAGTGCAGAAATAATGAGTCACCTCCAAATCTATAACTCATGATTTTGCACAGGTAAGATGGTAGATAGCAACCAGAGGGACTTGATAAGCTAGAGGGACTCCCCAGTGAGCAAGCTAGCACAGCTAAGAGCATCTCATTTTGAGGCTGTTTAAAGCCTAAGAAAGCATGGTGCCATTTGGGAAGTGAGCCAGGTGTTATGCAACAAGAAACTCCTCACGCCTTTGGAACAAGATCTTGGCTATCTGCTCAAATATGCTGTTGTGCTAACTGAAAATATTGCAAGGAATACAAAAATTGAGCAAAAGCTGCCTTGGGCCAAAGCCAGAGCGTAATTACTGTCCATGTGTACTTAACACTCAGTACCCAGAGAAGAGGGTACTGCCTGTCAGCTGAGTAAGTGACATTATCTTTATCCTGCAGTAATGGGGTGCATGCTGGTAGGTCCAAAGGAGAAACAGACACACAGCAAACCTAAACCATCATTCATGTGAACGTGTCATCATCACTTTCACCAGTTCCAGTCAGGAGAGGGAGAAAACTGCTACCATAGCTAAGGAGCAAGAACCAGGTGGGTTAAAGCTCTCTGACTGCTCATGCTGAACACCTTCCCCTGTGCAGAGAGGCAGCCTGAACAAAACCGAACACTTTGAAAGTATAGTTCTCCATGCAGAAGCCAATGCAAATGCCTTGCCAGGGGTGCTACAGTGGGGAAGCACACCCAAACCCACAGCCCCGGCTGAGCCACCAAACACCAGCCTCTCCTGCTCACCAGCTGCTTCTGTTTTCTAGGATGCCTGAGCACTGCATAGGTCTTTCATGGGTAAAAGACCAAATCTTGCTTCTGCAGTTGTGAAGTCCTGGGTGAGATGTTCACAAAGCCTGCCCTAGTGCTCAGTCATACGAACATTGCCCGACTACCAAAACCTTCGGATGTCACCAGGAGAACATTGCTAATAGTTACACAGTATTTATTCAGCATTTGAGCTTATTTCTCAAAAAGGAAGATTTAGTCACTGATTTTAATAAATGAAGGCTTCTCTGACCCCTGTTGCATCCATTCACAACCCTCCCACGGCCACAAAGATATGTGTGGGAAGTTTGGGGGTCCATTCCTATCTGCTGTAGGTTTTTTCTTGCCTGCTCTGTGAAAAGATGTGCTGCTTGTTTTTGGGCAAGTTGCTTCATTCTGCAGTTTCTCAGCTGCTCCATCTGCAAAATGAGTATAATAAGAATCTCCTCTCTTAAAGAAGCCGACTGCTACTCATGGAAGTTTTTGCTGTGCTTGGGGTCTTTAGTTTGTGCTTGCTAAAGAAGTGAAAAAGATTTATTATTAACATGATTATAGTGTTGATATGCTTGTGATGAATTCTGTGCAGGCGTGCAAATATACTAAAGGCCAAATTTATTTCTCATTCGTACTTATACAAATTCCCTGCAACTCCAGTAATGCAGGCAAGGTTACTCCAGATGAACATGTGGCAGCATCTGGTTCCATGGCAACTCAATTTAGATGTTTATGTGCAATAATTGATAGCAGAGAGGTGTCATTTGCCTTATAAGAAACTTGAAATATCACCAGTCACTCATTCCTGACAGAACAGTGCAGAGGAAATGTGCTATAGGGGAGGCTGCAATAGCATTTCCTTGGTGCTGAAAGCCTGGGAATAAGTAGATCCTAGTAGGGGCTAATTAAGTGGAGGATGTGTTTTCTCTGGTGTGGTGATTGTTCCACAGTTCCCTGTCAAAGCTGATGTTCCCTGTCTCAGGAAGATCCCAAGTTGCAAAGCAAGAATAGAGATATTTATCTTTTGGAGGATGAGAAGTCAGTCCTCAAAGCACACTGTGCTTTCATGTACAATAGGGTGAAACCAGTTCTCAGCTGGTCTGAGAAGAATGACCACCACAGTGTGGACAGAAATTGGTGATAAAAACAACAGAAGGAAGAACAAGCACAGAACAGGCACCAAGACTACATTTCTCAAAATATGAAGGGTGTACAATTGTGCCAGGCACAGAAAACACATGGTATGGTTACTGCCTGCCTGAGCAATGCTTGTAGACATAGTTGTCTTGAAAAGTGCTGGAACAGCAGGCTCCAAGCATACTGATGATTCAATCTCCAAAATAATTCGAAATGGCAGTCACGCTTCTGAACGCACTAAGTTCTTATCTTCCTTTTAAAGCAAAGAAGTCACTGCACCGGCAGGAAAATAGAAGGAATGCTGGAGGGCTTAACAGCAATGCATATCAATGAAAGGCTCCTCTTGGCTAACCATCCTAGAATGAAACATATTCCCACTGGTTCTGCCAAAGATCCTTGAAATGCTTTGATGGTGGTTGATAGGGGAGAAAATAATCATAACTATGAAGCAGATGAAAGTTTTTGCTGTCTTGATTTTGTAGCATTATCCACGCCTTTGCAATGGACTTGGACTACCAGAGGAAGACAAATCTTTGCCAGAGGTACGGCAGCCAGGCCAAGGGAAGTCAGCAGTCCACAGTGTGCCAGCTGTCTCACTTCATTTTTGCCTGTAACTACATATTATTACTTTTATATGAGTTTGACACAAGCTGGCAAAATTAGTCAACATTAGTCTGAAAGGAAATGTTGTCAATTGGTTTGGAAAACAAAGCTCTCAAACAGAGTCAGCCTGTTCCATAAAGAGAAGGAAAGAAACTTCATACACCATCAAGGCAATTTAGATTTTTGCCACTGATGATAAAGGAAAAAGAAATCTGAAGTAAGGAAGGAAAAGTCCAACTAGGTCAACAAAGTCCCTGGTGGGCAGCAATAGGGTATCTGAGAGCTGGTATGCAGAGCAGACATGGAAATGCTTGAAAGGATTCAATTTTATGGCACAGTGAAAGACTGCTCTGCTTCTGTTTCTATATAAGGTAGGTAATAAACTGTATTTGAACTGGTAAAAGAGGAATGAGATGACCCACATTTCAAAGCTGGAACCTGGTAGGTTATTATTATTTATGATTCATAAAGCTTGTGCAGTGCACCAAAAGAAAGGGAGGAGAGTTCCTTGCCCAGAGGAGCCTCCAATGCAAACCTCGACAGAAACATTTAGCTGTGCATGGGGTCAACTCCATGGGCTTTTTAAAATTCTAATTAGAGTGTAATGAAGATCAGGCCTGCTCTTTCTATCAGAACACTGGGGTCCCTTTTCCTATCTCTGCAGTTGGTGGTTTTTATGTTACGGGAATGCAACAGCTGAATGTTTTTTAAACTGAAATAAGAACCTTCAGGTACCTCTTACTTTCCACTCTTGCTGCTTTTAGTTCCTTTTCTCCTCTTGCACATATCTGCATTTTCTCACTTTCCAGCTCTGCAGAGCTTTTGCTACCATTTTTCCTTTTCCTTTATTTGTTTCTCAGTTTTTCAGTATTAGTCTTTTCTTTTTCATGAGCTTTCTCTGAAGTCCCACATTCACATTTTATGTCTTATTATTCAATCATTCCCTTTTTTTAGCTGTTCTTCCTCTGCCTCACTCTGCGCATCCCCTGTCTCCCATTCTCCCTGGCCAACCCTTTTCTTTCACCAACTCCATTCTCTCAACCAACAACATGCCTCAGTGGTATGGTATCCCCCAAACCAGCAGCTTTCCCTTTGCTCTTCCTTCAGGAACTGAGCTCTGTATCCATCCTTCAGACAGGCTCCTCTTCCTGACCTGCACCCTGCTTCGCACCACTCCTCCATCTCTAGTACATGGCTTACAGGTTTCTTTCTACTCAAGAAAACAGCTCCTCACCTCAGATTTCTCCAGGAAACCCTCCTGAGCACATCAGTGTCCTTGTCAAGGTCCCCAGCCACGATCCCTGAAAGGTCCCCGTGGTCCCTAAAGGTCTGCCAGTCCCCTTTGCTCTTTGGCTCTTATGCCCCTTCTGTTCATAAGACTACAACTCCACGGCTACCAAGCAGCTGGACTGGCAAACAGAGATGAAGACAGATGGTTGGAACACGGGACTGCGTTCCTCACATCGGGAGAACAAATCTGCCGAGCATCTTCCTTCCCTACCGCCGAGGGTCGTGCAGGGCAGGTACTTGCCCACGGGTTTGGGGGCTGCTCCCGAGACCCGAGGGGAGGTCCGGAGAGGTGTTCTGCCTCTGGAACATGAGCGAGGACAGAGCCGGGGCTGAGCAGGGCGGTGGGCAGGGGTAAGGGCGGGGATGCCCGGCGGCGGGGGAGCTGCGCGCCCCGTGGGTTCCCACCGCCCGCGCACGAGTCGCGCAGTCCCCCGCAGCTGGGCATCGCCCCAGCTCCGCACTCGGTCGCCCCGGAGCATCCCCTGTCGCGGTACCCCGTCTCCGCGGAGCATCCCCGGTCGCGGTACTCGGTCTTCCCGGGATACCCCCGTCCCGCTCCCGGCGACGTCGTTTACCTTCCACTTTGGTGAGGGTGAGGACGGGGCTGTTGCAGGCGCTGAGCGGGGCCACCCTGGCCGAATGCTTCTTCATGGCGAGCCCGTCGCCGGCGGCAGCTCCCCGCCGCCCCGCGCCTACATCCTGGCGCCGCCGGAGCCCTCCTCGGCGGCGCTCCCGGTTCGGCTCCCGGCCCGCCGCCCTCTGCCGCAGCACCGGGCGGCGGGGGCTGGGGCTCGCCCGCCCGCCCGCTGCCGCTCGGGGCTGCTGCAAACCCGACGTCACCGGCACGGCCCCCCCCGCCCGCCCCCAGGGCTCCCGGGGCCGCCCCCCGGGTCGGGGCGGGGGAGGCGCCCGGACGCCGCGGCGAGCGGCGCTGCGGAGCCCCCGGACGGCGCCGGCCCCGCGGTCCTGCTCCGGCGGAGGCAGTAGGCACCGGGACCGTAATGCGGCTGCGGACACCGCTCCCGCTCCCGCCAGCGCTCCCCGGAGCGAGCCGGGCTCCCGGCCCGGCCGCGGCTGCTGGCGCTGGGCTGTGCACCGCACGGAGAGGGCTCCCGGCTCATCACGCTCGGCTTAGTTCTCTTCGCGCTGTCTGCGGGAAAAGGAAAATTTACACTCCCCGAATCAATTCATTATTGACTCACTATTATCCCTCCTTTGTTTTCCTTCAAGTCCACCCACTATTCTGGGTCAATTTTCATCCGTGCCTTTAGTAATTTCTGCCATCCTCGCCACAGCCTTTCTGTTCCTGCTGTATCCTTTTGGAGGGAGACCAAAACTCGACCCAGCAGCCAAGATGAGATACTCCATGGATTTACCAATATTAATCCAATACGTGCAGTCACATACTCTACAGCTTTCTTAACACAGTTTAAAGACTTCTTCTCCATGCGCAAAATGAAGTGTGTCCATATCTACACACGTTAAACAAAATGTCATGTGTCACAACTGGATGCTGCTTGTATGTAGCAACCTTTTACGGTGTTTTTGGTTTTTTCAGCAATAATTTTAAGATGCCAAATTATGACCTACCAACAACGTGTGATAGAGCTACCCCTCTGTCAGAGCACAAAAATCTAACTGGCATTAATTAACAAGACTTAATGCAAGTGGATTCGGGAGAGAAGACATCATAATGAATGAGTATGAAAGATGTAAAACAATTTACATCACTGTAAGCAAAGCACCAGAATTCACAAGATGCAGTGCACAGCGACCTCAGCACCCTTTGCTCCTTGTGACTTTTTTCTGTGGATATGAAAATACTCCTCAGATTTACCGGGTTCCACACTGAGATGTGTCAGCAGACACAGCACAAATACTCAACATTTCTTAAGATCTGGTCAAATTAAAATGAGTGTACTTTGCAAACAAGACCGGGCAGCCATCAACACTCCACAAACATTCCAAAGTATTCTTTAATTATATAAATAGTAGCTATTGAAAATCAGTCCTGACAGACTTTTCAGGAAACCGTGGGAAAACACCACCTTACTTCTGCTGGCTAGAAAGTTCTTTATATTTAAGAGGGGAGTTTTCTTAAGGGATCAGACCTACATTATCAGTTTGCATGGGTCTCATCAGTTAATCTGCAGTCTGATGAAGTTCCAGGGTGTTTTGCACTTCCTATGCCTCTTCTGTGCAACCTTTGGGATGAACCTTATACAAAAATCATTAGGCTTCTTTGAAAGTGATTCTTCTGAAAAAAATAATAGTGTACAAAGAGTACAAAATATCAGCTTGGTCAAATGAAATAAAGACAATCCCAGTTTTCATGGTTATTTCCAAGACTTTTTAATGGAATTGTCTGACCAATTCAGCTTCCTGGTATGTTACAAATAGTAGGTATTTGATAACCATGGGTCCATCTTCTTTCATTGAACTATTTAGTCGCAGAGTCCAATTGGTTCTGGTTACTGAAAGGAGTTACATAAAGAGAGGCAGATTTCACCTCAGATGGTTCTGTCCATGAAATACTTTGCAATGTTGCAGTGCCTGTTATCTGAGGATTACTAAGAACATTATAAAATATTAACTCATTTTATACTGCCTTAGGGAAGAAACTTCAGGCTCACGGGTAGTTAAAATACAGCCACATGCTTTAAGAGACTCCCTTAGAATCAGATGACAAGTAACACCAGAACCTGGAGAACTCTGTCTGGCTTCTGCTCTGAGCAGATCTTCCAGGATCATCTCAGCCTCTGCTATATGAGGAGGAAAACACTAAATCAGCATTTTACATCCAAATGTCATCAATTTTTCCCAGAGGTAAATGGCTGTGCAAGGGTAATCACTCTTCTTTACTGGTTATACTTGTAATCAATGGGTTATTCATAAGAATTAAAAGGATATTTATTAAGGAGTCTTTGTTGCTGAGCACTTATATTCTTTCTGTCTAGATGGCTTATGCTCGCTTGTTAAAGGAAAGACATGGCAAGTACATTATTTAACAGGGAGGGTGGTGCTGCTCACGTAGAAAATCACATTGAAAAAATGGGGTTTTGGATGACATGTTACTTTAACCTCGCACACGTGTAACATTTCAGGATTTGCAGAGTTGTTACCACGTTTCAGGCTCGCAGTGCTTTATTTAAGCCCGGAACTCCAAAAGTCAAAGCCGTGCATGGCAGTGAGTCTCTCCTGTGGCTGGCTGGCCCCCTCTGCAGCTGGTGCTGTGGGAGAGCTCAGAGGCATCTTCCTCCTCTGATGATGCCTTGCACAGCCACAGCACTCAAGCTTCCACTCCTCAGTGCTCAGTTTACTCACCCAGAGAAGCTTCCAAAGCCATTGAGGACATTCAGTATCCAACTAAGACTGGTTTCAAACTGGGAAGAGGACATCCAACCGCTTGTGGGCTCTTGGAAACCTTTTGCCTGATGTGCGTGTGAAGTACAGCTGATTTGTATAAGCTCAGCTCAACTCCAACCCCAGCGCATTTTGACAGTCTCTGGTTTCTCTTGCTGCCCTTCCAGGCACACACACTTACACCAGAGATCCACACTAGGCCCCTGTCTTACACTGTGCATAAAAACACCAACCACATATCACAATAACAAAAAAGTTGTGTTTATTTAATGAAGACTAGGGTGCCTGAGGACTGTGTTCCAGGGACTCTTCTGTGAAAGCTGCACTTGGCAGCAGCCTTGTTGCTTTCTGTAGCTGCAGCATCCCCACCTCCCCAAGCCTTAACACATTTACTGCTGGATTACATTTGGCTTCATTTACTGTAAGCATCTTACAGTATAAGCAATGCAAAATTGATTCACACAGGGTAAAATTTCAAGTCAAATTTATGTCTTTTTACCTTTAAAACACCACTCCTGTATTCAGGAGGCAATAGAGGAGAAACTGGTGGATGTCTGGGCTGTGGACAGCTTACAGATGTGGAGAGAAACTCAAACCTTGGAAACTGGAGAAGGCAGATTTTTATTACCAATCAAGAGCAAGGATGTGAAAAAGGAAAGAGCAGTTTAAAAATTCAGGATAAGGCAGTCAGAATTTGCCCAGTTTGATGAATTTGTAGACTTTGTAGTTTAATGGAACTAGTTTTGTTAGAGTTGGTTACCCTTCTTCATTTTAGATTAAAAATTATAGTAATTGGATTGGGTTTTTACGTATAAACTTTTATACAAGTGTGCTTACACTCAGCACCACACTACTTTTAAACCTATGGATCATAAACACCCTCCTGAAAGATTCTTGACTCACACAGGAAGGTAGATTCAAGACAAAAGTAAATTCTCAGTTATGTGTGCTACAGCCTTTGATTTTTATCCTATTAGCTAGTTTGTTTAACCAACATGAAACACAATGCCCTGTTGCTAACAGGCACAGTTGGTATTTCCCCAGTTCAGACATTTTCATGTTTAGTGTACTCATTAATAGGACATTTATTAATTTATGTGATTGCCTTACCACTGAGAGCAATAATTGTTACGCTTAGCAACCTTAAAGGAAATGGAGTGTGGACTTCTACTTGTGTAGCCAATTTCCTAATATGCTCCATTTTATACCAGAATGAATTCATCTGCCAGGAGTCAAATACATACAAAAACAACACGGGCCTCAATCTGTCAGGAAAAAATTATCCTTTCCTCTAGTATATTTGAAGTAATTTGGTGAATATTCTCCACAAATAATTATTAGTCTCTTTGTGAGAAGGTTGTTCTACTTGAATGTTGTATTACTTTTGGTTGGCTACAATATCTAATAACTTTATAATCGGTTTCTGTTTCCCAGCTTTCAAAAACACAGACGTTAAAAGCACATTTCCAACACAAATATTAGCTATTTTGGAAGTAATGGTTGCTATCCTGCAATCATTCTGAAATCTGCATTGAGATGCTCTATCTGGTGACCATCCACCACTATTCTGTTTGCAGCCTCCTACATTCACAGCCTCCACTCAGAACAAATTCACATTTTCGTCAAAATTACATATAGTTTTTCTCTGAAATATTAACCTAGCTGTAAGGACAATGTCTTTCCAATTTTCTCTCTTCCAAAATAGTTCAGTTACTTTTAGTATCATGTCTTAAATTCACAGAACAAGGCTGTGAAGGGAAGGAGAAAGGAAGAGAGTAGTCTACACTGCTGTAGAGTCACTGCTATACCTGAATGCCTTTTCTTCAAATTTGATCAGAAGAGAGTACTACAGATAACAGGGAAATGAGAGGTGTCCATAAGGGCTGCAGATTGTCTACACAACAATATATACAGTTCCTAGATATAAATGCAAAGTCCTGGTGAGAAAATCTTCTCTCTTTTTTTTTATTTAACCTCCTGTTTATAACTGCTGCAAGCATTACTGGAGGAGAGGGCACTGCTAGATTTTATTTCCAAGTCTCATAAAATATTAACTATTTCCAATATTTTATGAGACGTTCTCCTGGTTTTGTGCATAAAAAACAGCTGCATTTCAAATAATACTGGTGAATTCCACAAAATGTAAGAAAAAAGCTAGATTTAATCTCTAAGTGTTAACACCCTCCTGAGTTTGTCTAGCAATTGTTTTTCTTTGCATATTTGTATATGGGACACTGTCTGACTACAAGACCTAAATAATCTCAAATAATAAAAAATACATTGTTACACCACCAGCATCAACAAGGCAGCAACAATTACTTCTTAATCTCTTAATTACCTAGGATACATACAGGATTAAAAGTAACTGGGCATGACCTCTACATTCTTCGCTACCAGTCCACTCCTGTCCTGTTGTTTTGGTAAAACACTGAATGTGAAATGCATTTCAGTGTAGTTGTGCATGTGTCCTGCCATCATAAACAGAGTGAAGCTGAGTCAAACCTCTACTCCTGAAACCCCCCAGTGTAGGAGGACTTGACTTCTAACAAAGATGCAAAGGCCAGGAGACCATGTTTGACTGTAGCTCACACTTTGGGCACTGAAGGAAAGTAGGTGGAAAACATCTGAAGCTGGAATACATGAAAACAGAATTAAAATATTTAAAACCTAAAACACAATTTAAAAAACATCTATTGTTCAGGCTCTGACTCAGAAAGAAAATAAATAAATAAATTCAATCTGTGAGGGGACCTTTTGTCCTCAAGAAAAGGTTCTCTCAGAACTGTCTGAGCAAATAAGCACATGTTCTTGGCCTCAAACATCCAAAACCAGACCATAAGAACTGAAGACAGAATCACATTTTTTTCATCTTCTCACCTGTTTACAGAACTGTGCACTGCCCTCCCAATTTGTATCAGGCAGGACAGGAACAAGAGATGAGATGAAAAAGGGGCATATAAAGATCTTTCAGCAAAGATACTTCTGAGGAGATATATTCTGTATTTCAAGTCACTGTTTTTACAGACAGTGCTCTAGGATGAAAATCACGAAATCTGTCCAATTTAAGTTTTGCTGCCAGCTGCTTGAACCAAAGATTAGGTAGGATTTAAGCACTCCCAATGTCCTGTGAAATGGAGATGGTTTCAACCTACATAAATAACTTGCCAGATATGTGCCAGGAAGAAAATTGCTGCCTACCTAATATACAAGGATGTGTAAGAAGAGCCAGCAGATCCAGACTGATTCCTGTGTTGCCCTTTTACCAGGAAGACTGATTTTAAACACTTTAAATAACTACATTCTTTCCTATTCTCCTGCGTATACTCTGTACTTTGTCTTTCTTCTTATTTTTTATTGTCGGTATTTATTTGATTATTTTTTTCCTTTGCATAGTCTTTTCTCTTTCATGTATTTTCTTCATCAAATTCTTCCCAGTGCTGACGTTAAAGGGCTTGCAATATGAACTGGACGCCACATCCACTTATAAAGTTACACAGACAAACAGAAAAAAACCATTCAATTGTGCCTTCTTTTTTAACTGTTCATGTCCATCACAACGCTTAACTGTTAGTACTTTTTGGGATTTTTGGAAGTGTCTTAGACGTCACAATTTACAGCTTCAAAGTACATTTGCTGTAGCTGTCCAGAAGCTGTGCACCCCTCAAACTCTCAGACCCTTTGCTCTATGATTTAAGTTTCTGACTGTGCACACCAATGGTGCTATGTCCAGGAGAATTCAAGATGAGGGTCAAAAATAATGTCTTAGGCGCAGTCTCCCCCCAGATTTTCCAAGTCTGCCCTGCTTCCTCACAGGAGCTCCAAGTGAGGCTCAGCAGAGTGGGCTTCTGGGTTAATTCTCAGGAAGCAACAAGTCAGATCTCTGGAAGCAAAGAGGTTAATTTTCCTGGGAACTCTCACTGAAATGTTTAAAGTAAGTAGCTGTGCTGATTGTCCTCAGAGAGACCAATCCGTTTGGCACACTGAGTTCCCCCTTCAAGAATAGATATTATTTAAAATAAATTTCATAGGATGAACCTTTAGCACCATGTGCTTTGTAATTATACCCTCCCTATCCTGATATCCAAATCACTCCAGTCTCCCACTCTCACTGAGGCCAATTGTTTTTCTTGAGCCCACTGGCTTTTTCTTCTTTTAGGGCAGAGCTTTTCCTTTTAGTTCTTTCAGCTGCCGTTAGGGCACATATTAATCTTATTGTGAGACAGCAATATAAGCCAGTTTCCTAGATGAGGATCTGCCTTCAGACACTGGGAAAAGGAAAAGGGAGAAAAATGCTGGGGTGCAAATGCCGATTGTAAAATCTAAAAGTACCTACCAATGTGTGCAAAGAGCAGTGGCAGTGCAATTCTCCCACTCCATTTCAGGCTCTGCCATCATTGTGGCACCAGGCCTCAGTTAAGTTGCTGCCACCAGTTACTCACCAGTACCTTGGGACAAAATCTGGCTACTTTCTTCATGTGCTTTTGAGATCCTATGCTGAAAAGCCTTGAGAACATCCAAGCATTATAGTTATTCTACATAGTTATTCTAGAATATATCTATCAGGATTAATATTTGTAATCTATTATCCTTCCTTAATGAAGAGGATGCCTTTTATTATTAGTGTAGGGGTGAATATATTATTACTGCTATTTATCACTAGTATAAGAATAATTAAAATCTTTGGGTCATGTGTTAAATATGAATTTTTGAGATTACAAGTGAAATAGTGCTTTGTAGATCAAGAAGCAACTCTCTTAATCTTATACATCTTTACAAAGTGAATTATTTTAACCTCACAAGTGTATTGCTGCTGAACAACGCAATGTCAGATGAATGCCTACAGTAAAGAGAGGTGACTATTATTCTTAGGCAACACCACAAAGAATGACTAAGTCCTTTGTGCTGGTTCAAGGCCATGGGAGTTTTGATTAGAAGAGCTGGCTTAAAGGCAGGAAACTGGCTTGATGTTGTGGCTGGAAAGTTAAAAGGGCTGTTCTGTCCCTTTGGAAAGAAGGTACTTTATATGAAGGATCGTGGATATAGTCAAGAGATTCATAACTATGCAAAACTAGAATAATTCCACAGATTTGAATGTAGCCATATCAGATGAATGCAGCAAAGGCAGCAAAGAGTATCATCTATCCGAAATATCTTGCATTAAATTCAGTCTTTTACTTAGACAGTAATGTTGTGTTTGTAGAAGCCTTCAAGAGAGGGCTGAGGCTGAGGAAAATCGGAAGCTTTTTTCCAATAGTTTGCTTTGGATAAACAAGGCAGGATTGTAGCATTGTGTTTTCTATTTGATGAAGTTAATCTAAAATAAGCAAAAACTTTTCATGTTTATTCTTCAGATAGGAAATTCAGCTTAGTTCTTAAATATTTCATACATACTGGTCAGATATTGGTGAGAAGGTTTTACACATTGCCTCAGGTTTCAGCAGATATAGAGGAACCACAGCCTTAGGATCTGTAAGGAGGTCAGGAAAGAAACAGGAAGAAAATGGTGATTTCTCTTAGTCACTCAGACACTTCTCCCTGTTTTCAGCTGGGACTGTACTACAGCATACAAATTTACTTCAGTAATTAACTAAATTTACTACCTTACTTTTCCCCCACTCACCTGGGCACAAGATATATGTGCTGTTTGTAGAGGTTCTGTATGATACACAGCTTTCATCCTTCGTCAGCTTGATCCCTGCCAGCATTTAGGACTTTGCAATTTACAGAGTGTTTCTAAAAACAACTGTTTCTACAACCTTCTTTGGGATGTGAATATCCCTTGGTGGATCTTGTCTTTTTTTTCTTGCAGTACAAGACAAAAGAAGTTATGGTGGGTTCTCACTGTCCCTTGCTTGCAGGAACTGCTAAATCTTCACAGATCTTGTTAAAACAGTCATGGTGATTTTTAAAAATGCTGGAGTAGAAACTCCAATCTTCATGCTGATGTGACAATGCTGTGAGCACCCAAGATGTGTCATTTTATTCTATAAGCCCTGACTTTCACTCAATAACAGGACAACTCTTTATAAAGCCTTTCATGCGGCTTATCATTAATCCTCCAACTTCTAGACTGGATTTGGTTAATGCTTTTGGGGAATGAATCTGGATGATTAATTAACAGTACCAGGGATATCTGTAATAAGATTACACACATGGTTTTGCATTCCCATGACTCAGTTGATTTTCTTTTAACTAATGGGAACTTTGTTATTGCATTCAATGCACTCTGTGTTGGAACTGTCATTGCTGATAAAACCGTAATAATAAAACAGCTAAAAGAAAACTAAATTTAAAATATAGACAAACAAAAAATATTAGCTTATAGAGTAGTTGGAGGGACAGTCATGTTAAGCTAGGAATCCACAGGAAAAGCTAAGAGGGGAAGCATTAGGCAGAAAAATCCAAGATAAAGAAGGAAAGTAAGGACTGACAGGTAGGATAAGCCAAAGGCAGCTGGATGATAGTTCAGGCAAGCATCAGAACAAATACAAAACATAATTGGAATAAGAAATAATAAGAATGTTAGGTTAATGCAGAAAAACTGAAACAACTGCCTACTGTGAGCAAAGTCCATGTGTGCTTTGGATAGAGCAGAGGAATTCATCAGATCCCATTCCTTTCAAGTAGAATAAAAACCACTCTACTAAAACCACAGTTTTCTATCAAAAGGAGGTGCCTTGTCCTGTAATGTTGTTAGGAGTTAATGTGTCCTTGTGCAAAGAGACCTCAGACTCATTTTTAGCTGCAGTTTGATCCCTTCACTGTGGTGACCCAGACAAATCCTTTGGAGAATCCAGCTGATTTGTATCTTTCCTGTCATGCAAAGCAGTCTTGTCAGATACTTCCATAGGGGCTTTCACTGTATGGCACACAGATATGAAGTAGGAGTAATGGGGAGGCAACTGTCTCCATCAGAGGCTTCCTTGGCTGGTACCCAGTGGTCTTAGCATAACCCCAGGGCAGCATCAGCTTCTGGTGTCACAGTAGGATGAGGCATGCTCTGACCTTTCCTAGGAACTGGACAGATGCCTGGGTGATCATAGGACAAGGGACCTGAGGGCCAGAGACAGCCTACCCATTTCCCTCTCACCATCAGACATGCTCCAGCCTCTGCACCCATGGCAGAAACCTCCTGAGATACGGAAGAAAGAAACTCCCCCTAGTTGATTGTGCTCTTCTTCTCTCTCCCACTCTCAGCAGATCAAGGTCTGCATCTCAGGTTAAATTTCCACTGAGAAGCAGCAGGAGAGCAGATTTATACCTTGCATGTTATTTCCAGCAGCATCCCCCCAAATGTATATAAAACATTACTATAATTTTGTCCTAGGGTTATGTTGGTATTAATAAACCACTTGAATTTTGCTCTAAGTAATTAAAATCACCAGTACTTTTTGTTGCAGTTACAGGCAAGATGTAAATGTGGCTGGGGCTTTATTATTTAGATATGTGCAAAAATTCAGGCAGCAGCATGTATTTCTCCAACCGCTTTTCTTTCATGTAGCAGTCTAAAGCCTTCACCAATGCAATACACAGTTCCTCAATGCTTCAAAACATAAATCTAAATCCCATACCACCTGGTGAAAATAAACAGTACAAAACCCAAGAAATTTATTCCTGATTAACTAAGTATAAAAGACCTTGAAATAGTTTATAGCTGTTTCATGTAGTAACCCACTGAAAAGAAATAACTCTTTAGTGTCAATTTACACCTAGCTTGGATATTGGTATTTCTAATGCAAAACATATTTACAATTGAGACTATTGCTCACTGAGATCTACAAAAAATAAAACTTTAGATTCAGTCTAGGCTCTCTGGTTCTTTCAGACACCAATAGGAATAAGCCAGCACTTCACCAGAAGTAAGTATAAAACTTGCTGTTAGCTCAGTCTTTCCCCCATTAATGACAGCAACAGCAGACACATAGAGAAAAGAAGGGAAAATCAGTAAGCAAATGCATTTATAGAAGACTGGAAGGTTATAAGACCTCTCATGCCCTATTTGCTGAAACTCTTAGTCACTGTAGAGGGCATAGCTAGTGCATTTAAAGGAACTCCAGAAACCTTAAAAAAGCATATGTACTCCCCTGACACAAGATTACTGTATGGGAATCAACAAGTTTTTTCTTGGTTTCTTTTTGTCCATCAGAAAAGCTTATCTTGTGCTCTTTTCCTGATTGTTTGGATGAACAAGGGAGGTTCCAGAACTATGCCTGGAAGGCTTGTGTGAAATAGATGAAAGAATAAAACCACAGCTTTATATCTACAAGGAGTTAAGACCACTGCATGACTAAGCTTGAGATAAGTTCTTGCCTGTCAAACAGGAGAAAAGACTCTTGGGCTTGTTAACCAGGATCTCAGAACAGTTTTTTTCATTCTCATATGTAAGAGTTACTCTTGTAATCATTGTGTAAAACAAGGTCTAGCTTTTAGGGGAATACATTTAGATGAAAACTGGCCCTTAATTTCTATGTTTCAATCCATGTCATATAGTAGTAATAATAATAATAATAATAATAATAATAATAATAATAATAATAATGCTTCATCTAAGTTAATGATACATACTTAGAAGAGTTTTGACCCTGCTCTTCCTCTTCTATCAGCGTATAATGTACATGAAGATAAGAAAACAAGATGTTTACATTTTAGTCAATCCATACCATCCACATCAAGCTTCACCCAATTTAACTGTCAGTTGATGTCTGACTGCAAACTGTCTAAATCCCTAAGGAGCAGGACTGGTTTAAGTCCTTTTACTTAAAAAGAAGTCTTTATCTTGTATATAACCTTAAAGCTGCTCCAACAGATGTTATTTTCCAATGAAGCCAACACCTAGATATTGGCACTCTATCAGATAATTTTAAGCACTTTAGTATTGAGCCAAGCCATTTGTTTTTATCTCACTACATCCCTATCTCGTCTCTATCTTATCAAACATAACTTTGTCATATGCAATTGCTAATCCTAAACAATTCACCCTTAATGGTAGAATCATCTGTTTATCATGTGCTGTAATCATTGAATACCACCAGAAGTAGTGATGAGCATTCCCTTCCTGGTTCACTGCAGTGAAAAAAAAATCATTAGTACATTTTATTTCACAGTGATTTTTACTCTTCCTACTATTAATTGGGGGGGGGGGGGGGGTTGTTTCTTGATATTTTTTTTAAACAGAAAAGTCTTTAACTGAAGAGATACCACATACCATTGCATTACCAGTAAAAAGACTATATTTCAATTGCAGAAATGTATAACAAGTTCAGCCAGATTGGTCTCACTTCCAGATAGTTAGTAGTTTCAAAATTGCTTTATCTGCTTCAAGGGAAGTCACCAAAACTCACTGAAAACCTTGCTATAAATGGTAGCATGATGTCACTATATACCGGCAAGACCAGAGCCTTTATGTTCTACCTTTCATACCTCCCTTTCATTCCTTTAACCCTATCAGCAGGAGCTTTGGGGAAGTTCTTTAATCTCGTGTATATTTTCTCTGTTTCACCTGGAGAAATGATGTTTTCTCTTTTATTTCCAACTCTGAACAAGTACGACATATTTGGTGTGACAAAATTGCTACCTGAAGGGACTGCCAATGATTGCCTGGTCAATGCTGAGAGTGTTTGGCTTTTTGGTAATCTGGTATTGTTTTGGGGGGGGGGCGGGGGGAACATGGTTTATTTGTTTGTTGGGTGGAGTGGTTTTTGTTTTGTTTTGTTGGGGCTTTTTATTAATAGTTGCGCAACTTTGAGGTGAAAGGTATTGAAGAACAAACAGAAATCTTAATGCTTCACTTTTCGCTTATCTACTAACATTCTGATATTCTCCTGCCTGCTTATATGCTGCACATGAGAATTACCAAACCTCATTTTAAAAGGAAATTAGCAGAAAATGGTACCCATGAATGTAGTAAATGGGGGAAGGGAGCTTATTTGCAGGTTGAAGAATGCAAAATCCTCAACAATTTGACAGTAACAGAGGAGAATATGAGCAGAATATCTACTGCTGGAATAGGACCATCTCAAAGAAGCAGATCGTTTATAAAATGTTAATGATTACAGAAATTCCATAATTAGAATCAGTTCTACTTCTGTTACAGATAATACAGATGGATGAAAGGGAACAGAGAAGGTCCTCCAGGCTTGCAGAAAATATTTTTGCTGTTCAGCATTGAGGAAGATTATGAACATCCAAAGCCTAAGTAATGGAGAAGCTGAATAAGAAGGAGGAGGCAAATATGTCTGGATGAGAAAGGCAAAGCAATGTAGATAATATGTAAGAGACAAGAGTGTGTCAGAATGGTTTCATATAAATCTCAACCAAGAGCCTGTTCAATTTGTTCTCATTTTTCTTTTCAGATGTTCCTTTCTCAGTACATATTTCAATGTGAAGGAGCCATAGGAATTTGCCATGGATCCCAAGAATTGCTTGAACTGAGTCTCAGTCTTAACAAGAACAAAGGAAAGTGAGCACAGAACAAAATTATTTCTATTGTAGTCATATAAAATAGCATATTTTAAGTCATACACTTTTATCTGTCATGTCAGTAAGATGCTGTGATTCCTGACAAAAGTCATATTAAGAAGGCTCTATGTCTCATATCTGAAGCCAGAGCAAGGGCAATGGGAGGACTGCTTTCAAATATTACACCTTTTGATATATATGCATTCTGTGTTTTTCTGCCATATTGCATGGTTCGTAATTTCACGCTTATTATGCTTGCTGTTGGCATTACCCCTCAGCACGTTTCAATTTCAGGCTCCATACTATGGAAAAGAGCCCAGGCACATAATCAAAATACCAAATAATGAAGCTTCAGCTTAAACAACTTGAGCAGATATTCAGAGCTCTGTAGCTGCTTACAAAGTGATTTGCTGAGTGGCTTTAAGTAGATATTTAAAGCTAAAAATGTGCACCAGTGCTTAACTGATGCTGATTCACCTCCTTCCCCCCATGTCATGTATTTAACCCTCAACACTTTCATTTGATGTTGCTGGGACTACATTGAACTCCACCCAAAAAGCCCCATCCTCTCCTGAACTTAAAAGTCCTGCTGAACTTACAGTCTCAGTATGTTTTTCATTGCAGGAGTCCTAAAGATTAGTTTTGCCCCATGTGAAAAACACTACTCTCAGTTTCACAGCTGCTGCCTATCTGTTTTACCGGCTAAGTACTCCAGTGCTCTCTACAATTCTCTTTTCTTGTTTTATGAGAAAATTTAAACAGGAGAAGACTGAAACATGATCCCTCAACCATTTTTCTATTTTCCCTGCATTCACTTTGCTCTCTCCTATTTAAAACTTCTCTAAATGAAATAACTCTGTCTTTCCATCCTCTCTTCATTCTGGTCTTTCTCTGTGATTCTAGTCTTTTCTCCTCCTCATGTTTTCTTCTATTCCTGCTGAAGTTAGTCCATGAACAATTGGTCAAAACTGAGGACAACAGACACATTTAATGTAATCAATTAGGAATTTATACTTATGGGGAGTTATGCTACTTCAGTGTGGAACCCCAGAAAGACTGGGAGGGTAGTATTTCTTTAAATTTAGTAGTCTGATTTACAGTAATTTCACGATTACAAGCCGCACCATTTTGACCAAAGTTTTGGTGGAATCCCGGAAGTGTGGCTAGTAAACTGGGGTGGTTAATATATTAACAAAAATGTGATATCGGCCCTTACCTGGTACCGTGCTGGTCTTGTCCCAAACAAAAATGGTTTGAAATCCATGGTTTCCCGATGTTCCGACAATGAACCAATCAGAGAACAGCTTATTGCCTGCCTGTGGATGACGGCTTTACTGAGAAGTGGGGGGTATTATCACGGTGAGTTACCTCGGCGAGTTACCTCGGCAGTTCGATAAAAGTGTGTGATATTTCTCTGTACTTTTTAAAGTGTTTTCAGTCTTGTGCGGTTGCACGGCTGGCTGTCCTTGTGCGGCTGCGTGGCTAGCTGGGCTCGCGTGGATGGAGGGGGTGGCTGGGCTGGCGCGGATGAGCGGTTCCGTTCGGAGCTCGGCTGCCCGCCTATGCAGCTGAGCGGCTGTTTAAAGGCATCGTGAATCCGTTGGGAATGCTCGCAAAATGACTACACTATGGTTCGTGTCTTTTTCGGCTTGTAAATAAAACTTGCAGGGTACGCTGCCGCAGCTATTGTCTGTGTCTTTTTTCACTTGGAAATAATATTTCCAAGGTCGGCATCTGCAGTAAGCCCTGGCAATCCCGCGATTCTGTT